>NC_079190.1:70172722-70518972 GCF_029499605.1 Hyla sarda
GTAAATCCTGAGCAGTGTAAAATGATCTGTCCGCTGTAGTAATGTTATGCACGCTCAGGACTGTTTCTTCATGTCTTCCTCTGTTAAGCGGTGAGGTCTTCAATGCCAGACTTCTATGAGAAGATGAAGAACAGATTACGCACAGAAGAACAAGGAGCAGACACCGTGGTGTGGCTGGCCGTGTCTCCTGCTGCAACTAAGCATGCGAGTGGCCTCTTCTTCCAAGGTATTTAGTGTTCATATTAAGGAGATCTATAGAAGAGACACTTTAAGAGGGGTCTCTGTACAGACTGTCCAGTCTAATGTATATGTATATATATACTAACATGGGGAGATTTATCAAAACCTGTGTAAAGGATGAGTGGTACAGTTGCCCATAGCAACCAGACAGCTGCCTCCATTTTTAAAAAGGCCCCTGAAAAATAAAAGGAATCTGGTTGCTATGGGCAACTACAGCCAAACCTGCCAATTTTAGCTGTACCATGTATATGTGTATCGTGGCGTGCTGACTCCCCTGACGGATTGTTAGGGGGGGAGAGAGAGAGATTGGAAATGTTGAATTTTAACAGACTCTACCTTTTTGTCTTCAGGGAGATAAGCTGCCATCTTTCTCATTCTTTTACACAAATTAAAGTGGTACTCCGCCCCTCAACATCTTATCCCCCTATCCAAAGGATAGGGGATAAGATGTCTGATCGCGGGGGTCCTGCACCTGCATCCCCGCAATCTCTCCTGCAGCACCCCCTGTCATCTGCTGCACGGAGTGAACTTCACTCCTTGTCTGACGAGCGATACGGTGGGTCGGAGTATCGTGACGTCACGGCCCTGCCCCTCAATACAAGTCAATGGGAGTGGACATGACTCCCACCACGCCCCCTCCCATAGCATTGCATTTAAGGGGCGGGCTGTGACATCACGATACTCTGGCCTCTGTATTGCCAGTCATCAGACACGGAGCGAAGTTCACTCCATGCAGTAGATGACGGGGTGCTGCAGAAGAGATCGGGGGGGGGGGGGGGGGGGTTACCAGCTGCAGGACCCCCACGATAAGACATCTTATCCCCTATCCTTTGGATTGGGTATAAGATGTCTAGGGGCGGAGTACCCCTTTAATGCTCAACCGATCAGAGTGTTCTTGTGTATATTGGGGGGGTGGATGGATTAGTGGAGAGCACTGTTTGGCCACCACCTATGTCATGTTTATGACTACCTGGCTATGACCACCTTTTATACAAAATGAAGCAACTTTTCTTAATAGTCTTTATTAGAAATTTTCCACCATTTAGCCTCTGAGACAAAAATAAGGCCATGTTCACACGTCCCGAATTTCCATGCGGAATAGCAGCGGATTACTCGCGGAAATGACAAAACTACGCATGAAACTGAAAAACGCCTTTTGGAGGCGGAAAATAGTTGCGGAAAATTTTGCAGTCAGACAGTCGGAAATTCCGTAGTCTGAACCTAGCCTAAGTGTGACTTTCTGCTCTCTGTGTTAAAGATAACAGTGACTTTTCAAATGTGTCCATAGTCTTTTTAAAATTGTGTGTGATGCAGCAAAGAATGAAGGATAACTAGGATTACTTTTTGTAAGGCAATATTCACATCAAATAGGAAAATAAAATGCAGCATGTCTATATAATCCTGTCATGTTAAATTTGCATCGTAAAAAAGGAAAAAAAAATGTATACTGTAACAGTGCCTGTACCCTATGGAGAAGTCTAGAGATGAGCGAACTTACAGTAAATTCGATTCGTCACGAACTTCTCGGCTCGGCAGTTGATGTCTATCTTGCATAAATTAGTTCAGCTTTCCGGTGCTCCCTTGGGCTGGTAAAGTTGGATACAGTCCTAGGAGACTCTTTCCTAGGACTGTATCCACCTTTCCCAGCCCACCGGAGCACCTGAAGGCTGAACTAATTTACGCAGGATAAGTCCTCAACTGCCGAGCCGAGAAGTCCGTGACGAATCGAATTTACTGTAAGTTCGCTCATCTCTAGAGAAGTCCTTGCCTCCATGATCTCCTAGACCAGTGGTCCCCAACCAGGGTGCCTCCAGCTGTTGCAGAACTACAACTCCCAGCTTGTTGGACTATATAATAGTATAGGTCAGTGTTTCCCAACCAGAAGTGCCTCCAGCTGTTGCAAAACTACAACTCCCAGCGTGCCCAGACAGCCGTTGGCTGTCTGGGCACGCTGGGAGTTGTAGTTTTGCAACAGCTGGAGGCACCCTGGCTGGGAAACACTGTCGTAGACATTTGCATGTAACTTGCTCTTCCTATTCTAGAGATAGAAAAACATCCCCGTCTGTATGATTATAGTTGTCGCTTTTTGTAAGGTTCAACACGATCTCAGGACGTTTGCTTTTTCCTCTAGATCGGAAGCCTGCTTCTACCCACCTTCCCTTGGCAAGTACGCGCTCCTCGTCTGGAGATGAAGATAAACTCCTCCAGATCTTGCAGGATATGTCTAAAAAAATTTCTACCGCTTCCTAGCCACCGCCTAGGATCTAAACGGTGTCTTTCTATAAGGGGACAAACCTCGCTAATAGTAGAAAACACTGTAACATTACTAAACAGACGAGTACTATATTTATTCTGTACTCTTATCCTGCAGTGACTTTATTCCTGTTTACATACAGGTACGGGGGAGATTTATCAAAACCCGTCCAGAGGAAAAGTTGCCCAGTTGCCCATAGCAACCAATCAGATCGCTGCTTTCATTTTTATCAAGGCCTCTGCAAAATGAAAGCAGCGATCTGATTGGTTGCTATGGGCAACTCAGTAACTTTTCCTCAGGACAGGTTTTGATAAATCTCCCCCCATAGTGCCTGCAATCCAGTGTATTTACTACCTCTGTATAACTGTGGTTCTGATGACCGACAAGGATAGCCGATGAATGCTCGCCATGCTGCTGCCAGAAACTTCACTTTCTGCATGTAATACATTTTTCACCATTTTGCAAAGAAAAGGACCAAGTTGATATGAATTAGAACCTCTAACCTGTTCAGAAAACAATTGGGCTGTATTTGTAATAATGAATTTTTTTTTTTGCAATCAATAATTATCTGACAGTTTTTTTTTTTTTTTTTTTTTTAAGAATGGGATCATGAAAAGCGTTTAGGTTAAAGGGGTACTCCACTGGAAAAAAATGTCTTAAATCGGTTCCAGAAACATAAACATACGGGAAGAAGTATAATGTCCAGCGCAGTAAAGGCTCAAATGCAGGTTATCTTTATTCTGACACGGCAGTACAGGTAAAAGAACAGCAGTGATGCGTTTCGACCGCCTAGGCGATCTATGTCATGCAAGTATGACTAAGATCGCCTAGGCGGTCGAAATGCTGGGCTGGGTCCGTAGCGTGAGTGGCAACCTATTAGGGGTGAGTTGGATATACCTTTTGGACTGTGCAGAAAGATAAACAGATTTGTAAATGACTTCTATTAAAAAAAAATCTTAATCCTTCCAGTACTTATTAGCTGCTGTTATGATCCACAGAAAGTTCTTTTCTTTTTGAATTTCCTTTCAGTCTGACCACAGTGTTCTCTGCTGACACCTCTGTCCATTTTAGGAACTGTCCAGAGTACAAGCAAATCCTCACAGAAAAGCTATCCTGCTCTGGACAGTTCCTAAAATGGACAGAGGTGTCAGCGGAGAGCACTGTGGTCAGACTGAAAGGAAATTCAAAAAGAAAAGAACTTCCTGTGGATCATAACAGCAAGTACTGGAAGGATTAAGATTTTTTTTTTTAATAGAAGTAATTTAAAAATCTGTTTAACTTTCTGGCACCAGTTGATTTAAAAAAATGTTTTCCAGTGGAGTACCCCTTTTTAAAGGGGTATTCTGGAATTTTTGGTTCTTTAAAGGGGAACGCCGGTGCTCCTGCATTCTGAACATTTTGTTCAGAACACTGGGAGCCTGAGGCGCTGATCGCGAGGTCAGGCCACGCCCCTCGGGATGTTATTCCACACTCCCTCCATTCATGTCTAGGGGAGGGGGCGTGGTGTGACTTCACGAGGGGGCATGGCTGTGACAGCACGATCACTGCCGCAGGAACCTGACATTTGTTTAGAATGCCAGGTGCTGTGGGAGATTGCAGGGGTCCCGCTGCTGGGCCCTCCGCAATCAGACATTTTATCCACTATCTTTTGGATAGGGGATAAGATGTCTAGCAGCGGAGTACCCCTTTTAAATGTGAGACAGGGGCAGCAAAGTTGATATCCACCAGCAGCAGTACATTATATCCTACAGGAGCCAGCGAGTGCACGCTCTTTAGCTGACCAGGATCACGGCACTCCGGATGTCATTTGAAGCTCGCTGGTGAGGGGGCGGCCGCGCCAGACGTGAGACTGGAACTGCTGCCAGCTTGAGCATGGAACTTTCTGCCCGACGTGTAGTGAGTGGCACTCATTGCCATTTAGCATTCATCCTTCTCCCGCAGGACGGTCGTGATCAGTTGTGGGGTACAGAGTAGCATAAACATCCGTAATTCTGTTCCGTTTGACCTAAAGCTGTATGTAAGAACTTTTGGGCAGCGATACGGTGAGGCTCTGCTGGGCATTGACTGGATGACTGGATCCATTAAGTACAAGTTTTTCTGCTGGTCTTTTCTCCACAATTGACTATATATCAGTATTGGAGATATTAATCTTTGTTTATTGAAACCTTTACATTGGAGGATATATCCCCAGACACCTCCTAGAGAGATTTGAGATCTTTTATAAGCACTATATAGCAATTTAATGTGAACAGGGTAATATATAACCGCAAGGGCCCTGCGACTATTATATCGGACGTTTTACATTTTTCACTCCACTTTATTTGTATTGGTTAAGTGATCAAAACTTTAATTTTATTAAAGATCATATGTTCATATCAGTTGATTCCATAGTGTGATCCATCTATCCACACAGTCTTAAGTGGTACACGGAGGACGGATTGTACCATTGTTATTATATATATTTATATATATATAAATATATATAATATATATATATAAAAAATACAAATCTGATGGGTCAGCTATAACATTTAAACAGTACAAGGAGCTTAATAAAATCTGTAAAAATGTAATAAAAACAGCAAAAATTCAAAATGAGAGACAGGTGGCCGAAGAAAGCAAAACTAATCCTAAATATTTTTTTAGATATATAAATACAAAAAAACCAAGGACAGAGCATGTAGGACCCCTTAATAATGATAATGGGGAGGTTGTCACGGGCGATCAAGAGAAGGCGGAGCTACTGAATGGGTTCTTTAGTTCTGTATATACTATGGAAGAAGGAGCTGACATTGGTCAGGTCAGTGCTGGTAACACATCATGTAATGTACTGAACTGGCTTAATGTAGAGATGGTAGAAGGTAAGTTAAGTAAAGTAAATGTAAGCAAATCTCCAGGGCCGGATGGACTACACCCAAGAGTTCTTAGAGAGGTAAGTTCAGTAATATCTGTACCCTTGTTCATGATATTTAGAGATTCTCTGATGTCTGGTATTGTGCCAAGGGACTGGCGCAAGGCTAATGTGGTACCAATCTTCAAGAAGGGCTCTAGGTCTTCGCCAGGCAATTTATAGACCGGTAAGTCTAACGTGCATTGTGGGTAAATTGTTTGAAGGACTTATAAGGGATTACATACAGGAATACATAGGGGATAATAGTATTATAAGTGATAGCCAGCATGGGTTTACTAAGGATAGAAGTTGTCAAACCAATCTAATTTGCTTTTATGAAGAGGTGAGTAGAAGCCTTGACAGAGGAATGACTGTGGATATAGTGTTTCTGGATTTTGCCAAAGCGTTTGATACTGTCCCTCACAGACATCTGACAGGTAAGTTAAGGTCCTTGGGCTTGGAAACTTTAGTTTGTAACTGGATTGAACACTGGCTCATGGATCGTACCCAGAGAGTGGTGGTCAATGATTTGTACTCTGATTGGTCCCCGGTTATTAGTGGTGTACCCCAAGGTTCAGTACTGGGCCCGCTGCTGTTTAATTTATTTATCAATGATATAGAGGATGGTATTAACAGCTCTGTTTCTATCTTTGCAGATGACACCAAGCTTTGTAGCACGGTACAGTCTATAGAGGATGTGCATAAGTTACAAGATGACTTGGATAGACTAAGTGTCTGGGCATCCACTTGGCAAATGAGGTTCAATGTGGATAAATGTAAAGTTATGCATCTGGGTACTAATAACCTGCATGCGTCGTATGTCTTAGGGGGGATTAAACTGGCAGAGTCACTGGTAGAGAAGGATCTGGGAGTACTTGTAGATCACAGACTACAAAATAGCATGCAATGTCAGGCTGCTGCTTCCAAAGCCGGCAGGATATTGTCATGTATAAAAAGAGGCATGGACTCGAGGGGCAGGGACATAATACTCCCCCTTTATAAAGCATTGGTACGGCCTCACCTGGAATATGCTGTTCAGTTTTGGTCGCCTGTTCATAAAAGGGACACTGCGGAGTTGGAAAGGGTGCAGAGACGCGCGACTAAACTAATATGGGGCATGGAACATCTTAGCTATGAGGAGCGATTAAAGGAGTTACAATTGTTTAGTCTTGAGAAGAGACGTTTAAGGGGGGATATGATAAACGTATATAAGTATATAAATGGCCCATACAAAAAATATGGAGAAAAACTGTTCCAGGTTAAACCCCCCCAAAGGACGAGGGGGCACTCCCTCCGTCTGGAGAAGAAAAGGTTTAGTCTAAAGGGGCGGCACGCCTTCTTTACCGTGAGGACTGTGAATTTATGGAACGGTCTACCTCAGGAACTGGTCACAGCAGGAACAATTAACAGCTTTAAAGCAGGGTTAGATACATTCCTGGAACAAAATAACATTAATGCTTATGCAGAATTATAAAACTACATCCCTTTCCCTTATCCCCTTACATCCTTCCCTTCAATCCCCTGGTTGGACTTGATGGACGTATGTCTTTTTTCAACCATACTAACTATGTAACTATGTAACTATGTTTTGTCTCCTTTTTGAGGGTTAGAGAAATATCAGATAACAGATGTGTTTTCTCTTTTGAGCTTGACATAGTCTTGTTTTTAGGTTCTGAAGGGGCTAGGCAGTTTAATCGGAGTGTGAAGCCAGCCCCATGATGGCGTTAGTATTCATAATTGCACAGATCCACAGCTTGTGTGTCAAGTGATGTCAGGCCAAGTCATGTGATCAAAGGGAGCATGGCTGTGCTGCAATGGGTGGGGTGACTGTTTCAAGGTGGGAGGGGACTAATTTCCCTCCCACACAAAGGATCCTGGGGATTGTAGTCCGAGGAAAGCCACAGAAACTAGCCAGTTCCCAAAAACTTAAGCCAGCAGTGTGAGGGGACACAGGACATGACCACTTACCACCAACACAAGCACAGACCTTGGTACACATTCCCCCCCCCCCCCCCCAAAAAAAAAAGCATGGCAGAAAAGAGTCATGGATGCCAATCGTCCAATCCAACGTGAGCCCCATACCATTAAAAGAGTAACTGTATGGTAATCAGCAGTTGCCAAGGTATGTTTATGTGAACACATGACACCTGCTATATATAATGAGATAACTGAGGATTTACATACAGATTCTCTCAATTTAGATTTAAATAACAGTATGTCACACTAAGTTATATTTAGATAACCGCATCATAATAAAATAAATCGCTGCCTTCAACGTGTTTGTCAGCTGGTATTTGCTGATGTCAGCAGGATGGCGTGTCATTACGTTATTGCATTACGTGGTTCACTAATTGAAATACTTAAAAAGATATAAAAGTAACATCAGAAAGGGGCAACCTGCAAGAGAAATATATATGCAGCCACTAGTGAGCGAGCCTGTGAAGAAAAATATAGCTTCACATGCATAAATCCTCAGGAGGCGTATTAAACCATAGAATGCGCTGGTTCACTGCTGGTTCATATGTCACCAGGGAAAATGCATAATAAGGAACTGGCGTTCCTGGAAGTAAGAATATCCATAGGGCCGAATGGGGTCCTGCAGAGAACAGCTCCCTGTAAGGAAACCTCTACCAACAGCCTCCTGAGGTGGGAGAGCTGCCACCCTGGGCCCCTGAAAAAGATTATACCCTGGGGGCCGCCTCAGGAGGAACTGCTTGGAGGTGTCTGAGTTTAAGCTGCAGGGGGTATCCTGAATATACATTAATATGAGCATATAAAGGAGCTTTGGATACCCCATAGGATCAATGACTGAATCCGAAACCACGAACGTCTATAACAGGCCCCCTGAGAATCATAAGGAACTATTATTAGGGCTGAAAGAGAAATTAGGAACACAATCACTAAATATTGGCATATCCTGAGAATGGACACACTTATTGGAGGCAACTGGGGAGAGACCACATACAGAAAAGGGCAGAGTATTGGTGACCGACTGGTACAGAGTCATTTGGCGACTGATCCCAAGCCAACAATGTGGCTTAATAGATCCCCCTCCCCCGGGGTGTTTTCCATGCGGTCATTGTAGTGTCTGTTACTTTGTGAGGCAAACCAAATCCATACCAGGATGTAGTAAATTGATTAAGAACTTAATATTAATTGTTCCTCTAAAGGAGTGATCTCTGTAGCTTTTTGTACATGCCCGCTTCTCTACGTAAGGAAGACTACACGTGAGCTGGGTAGGAGAATATCAGAACATATGGGGGATGTAAGCAATGGCCAATCATGTCAACATTCATCATAGTGGAGAAGTTTTGTGCCTCAAATTTGTTGGTATAGATCTTAGAAAACGTATACGGGAACTGTATTGCAAAAACGTGGTGTGAATGCAGCCTATGTGAAAACCGTATGGAACCGTATTGGAAACCGTATGCCAAAAGATGCATCAGGTTGTGTCCGTTTTGCACCCTGTACGGTTTTGTCAGTTTTTTTTTTTCCTTTACCCAAAACCGTAGTCTACCACGGTTTTAGGCTGCATTCACACCTCTTTTTTGCAATACAGTTCCCATATCAGGTTTTTGAGGAAAAACGGATTCCTCAAAACCTGACTAAACTGTATCAAAACGTGTTTACAAATTTTAACCAGTATACGGTTTGAAAAATGACATCCGGTTGCATCTGTTTTTTAAGAAAAAAAAAGTATAAGTTTTTAACTTTTCACTCCATTTTGAATAAAGTTTTACTTGTTTGAAATTCCAAGGGAAAAAACTGTGCAAAGTCCAAAACCGTATGTTGAAAACCGGATAGAACTGTACGCACATACAGTTCTGTAAGTTCCCATTGACTCCCATGTTTAAAAAAAAACGTATACGGTTTAATACAGTTTTTCAACCGGACCTAAAACAGACTACGGTTTTGGGTACAGGAAAAAAACCTGACAAAACCGTACAGGATGCAAAACGGACACAACCTGATGCATCTTTTGGCATACGGTTTTCAATGGAGAGTCAATGCATACGGTTTCCAATACGGTTCCATACGATTTTCACATAGAAAACGTATACGGGAACTGTACTGCAAAAATGTGGTGTGAATGCAGCCTTAGGTCCGGTTGAAAAACTGTATTAAACCGTATACGTTTTTTTTTACATGGGAGTCAATGGGAACCCTACAGAACTGTATGTGCGTACGGTTCCATCCGGTTTTCACCATACGGTTTTTGACTTTGCACAGTTTTTTTTCTTGGAATTTCAAACAAACAAGTAAAACTTTATTCAAAATGGAGTGAAAAGTTAAAAACGTATACGTTTTTTCTTAAACGGATGCAACCGGATGTCAGTTTTCAAACCGTATACGGTTTTTAACTGTATACAGGTTAAAATTTGTACACACGTTTTGATACAGTTTAGTCAGGTTTTGAGGAATCCGTTTTTCCTCAAAAACCTGATACGGGAACTGTATTGCAAAAACGTGGTGTGAATGCAGCCTTATAAAGAGACATCCCAAGGGAGGGAACTTTTATATAGGTCCCTCTTACAGAGGGAGAGTAGATGGATTTTTGAATTGGGGACAATGAACAATTGAGCTATGGATGTTTGTTGTGAACGAGTGGGTAGAGGCAGGGGGGGTGCAGTTAAGGGGGATGCAGTTTTGGGGGACTAGTCAGTCCATCCAGGAGCAAGAGCATCTCCTAGATCTAGGGAAATGTTAGGATCTTTAGGAGGTACCAAAATGGGACCGCCCTTTTTAGGGCAGCCACCTCGCCTAGGATTAATGTGTAGGATTCTTTGATAGGGGTAGTATAGCCCCTCCCCTAGGTCCTCTCTTTAAATAGGTGTGTGTGTGACCATTTTTTCTGCCATACCACTCAATTATCATCTCACCATAGTTCCTGGTTTTCATCATTCTTATATATATTTTTTGTGCCCTTACTGCCCCCAAAGCTTTGCGTTTTATCTGTGGTCTGTCTGTATAACCTTCCAGTGAATCCCATACGGTCCTATAATCGTAGGGATATCATTATCCTTATGGGTGTTTATCCCACCCACATGTGTCCTCAGTGATACTGAGGATCATAAATATCCTGTGTGTCCAATTGGATTTGTTATTCCATAAGCCGCCATGACCTCATTACCCATGTATCATTATCTGGTACTAACTTAGGGCTTAAATCATTTCCACTAGTAACCCACCTTCCTTGCTGTATGTTTAACTATCCCCGTCTTCCCGGATCGGCATCCGACTGCATTGCTTGAGGGCGTGTGTTACATGGTACCACTGACTGCTTCCCCACAGACGTCGAGCGGAGGCGGCGTCCGACAGATGATGTGGGTGCCGGATGGGGATGAGGTCAGATGCTTGAATGCGCGAGCAGCAGCAGACGATATGTGACTGCTCCCTGCTAGCAAGTAGGTTCTGCTCAGCGCCAGAGTGTGAATGTGAGCACCGTAACCGTGAGTAACAGATTAGCTGTCTAAACTATCTCGACAGGTTACCTGAGTACGAGGAGAATGGCAAATGTGTCTTTCTGCTTTTTCTCTTTAGGTATCTCTCATTGAAATCTGCAACCTGCGATGGGCGTTGTATTTACCTGGTGACATATGTGCAGTGAACCAGAGCATACTATGGCTTAATACGCCTCCTGGGGATTTATGCATGTGAATCTATATTTTGTTTCACAGACTCGCTCACTAGTGGCCACACACTATAAATATATATATATATATATATATATATATATATATATATATATATATATATATATATATATATATATATATATATATATATATATATATATATATATATATATATATATATATATTTCTCTTGCAGGTTGCCCCTTTCTGAAGTTACTTTTTTCTCTTTCTAAGTATTGCAATTAGTGAACCACATAATGCAATAACGTAATGACACGCCATCCTGATGACATCAGCAAATACCAGCTGACAAACACGTTGACGGTGATGCAACTTTTGGTGTGATTTTATTATGATGCGGTTATCTAAATAATATAACTTTTAGTGCGACATATTATTTAAATCTAAATTGAGAGAATCTGTATGTAAATCCTGAGAGTTGGGTACACTCGGGGGGGGGGGGGGGGGGATTCAAAATATGATGACCGTTGCGCTTTCAGCACTATCCTTATACTTTATGATTTGTGTCACATATTATTATGATCAGCACACTTAAATACGTACTGTTTCTGATTTATTTTATAGATAGAGATATATATATATATATATATAGATATAGATATATAGAGATATAGATATATATAGATAGAGAGATAGATATAGACAGATATAGATAGAGAGAGAGATAGATATAGAGAGATAGATATATATCTCCGCATCTTAAAACGTGAGCATGTTTCAACGTGTGAGTTTTAATTTTGGACATGTGAAATGCATGACCCGACAGGGCCCTTTAATAAAGGACTGGTGTGTCTGAAACAACACCAACCGTGATAAGTGTATAGCCAGCCCTAGGGTCCGTGTGCAGATGCTGTCTGGCCCCTTTCACACTACAAAATGACTCTAAAGATCCATTCAAAGTTCGTCTGAAAAATCGGCTGTAAAACGGCAGTTACAAAATCCTATACGGCCGTTAGAAAAATCTCAGACTATAATGGGATTTTCTAATAGCCGTTTTAACCCATTATCTGACATTATTTTGTGATGGGCGATAGTAATGGGAGAATTAGTGCATGCACTATTTCTCCTGTTCATTCGCCCATCACAAAATAACAGCCGTTATTAATAACGGGCGATAACTGGTTAAAACGGCTATTAGAAAATCCCATTATAGTCTGAGATTTTTCTAACGGCCGTATAGGATTTTGTAACTGCCGTTTTACAGCCGATTTTCAGACGAACTTCGAAGGGATCTTTAGAGTAATGTTGTAGTGTGAAAGAAGCCTTAGTTGGATAACCACAATAAATAGCTACTAATAAAGGAAAGGTATAAGGAAAAAAAGGCAACAGGACGTAATGGATGTTTGCAAATACTTTTTATTTACATTAAGTAATCAGTAACAAAATGTCTTTAAAATCAACATGTACAGAGATCAGAAAATACAAATTATTTGCATCCAATTAAAGAGTAACCGTTGTTTCCATTGCCTCCATACATTATTGGTACAGGTACAAACAAGAAACTTGGTAACATCTTACAGAAAAATGCCTCTTTCTCCACTTATAAGGTTACGTTTCTAGAATTATTTATTTTCTGTTTATTTTTTTATTTTATATTTTTTTTGGGGGGGGGGGGATGCCATTTCTACCGCAGGGTGTTTTTTCGGCCAAAAACCGCTGCGGCAAGATTCTAGCTGTAAATCAATGAGAAATCGCTAAATTCTTTTTCCACTTGGAGTTTTTCGGTTAGGCTTTTTTTATTTTATTTTTTTTAATCCTTTTTTGTGTGTTTTCACTTTTTTTGAGTTTTTCAGATCCTTGGCGGTTTTGCAAAATCCCAGCATGTTGAGCAACTGGTGCCAGAAAGTTAAACAGATATGTAAATTACTTCTATTAAAAAAATCTTAATCCTTCAAGTACTTATCAGCTGCTGTATATTCCACAGGAAGTTCCTTTATTTTTGAATTTCCTTTCTGCCTGACCACAGTGCTCTCTGCTGACACCTCTGTCCATTTTAGGAACTGTCCAGAGTTGGAGCAAATCCCCATAGAAAACCTATCCTGCTCTGGACAGTTCCTAAAATGGACAGAGGTGTCAGCAGAGAGCACTGTGGTCAGACAGAAAGGAAATTCAAAAAGAAAAGAACTTCCTGTAGATCATAGCAGCTGATAAGTAGTGGAAGGATTAAATTTTTTTTATAGAAGTAATTTACAAATCTGTTTAACTTTCTGGCACCAGTTGATTTAAAAAATATATAAAAAATTTCCAGTGGAGTACCCCTTTAAAGAACTGACAAATACAGAGCGCCTACAGGGGGGAAACTTTAGAAAAAGCTGGCATTAGGCCTAACCTGATGTCTGGATATTATATAACTTGTATGTGGTATTCTCAGCAAAGTCCCTTGAAACAACAGTTACTTTTTAAGAGCGCAACAAGATTAAATAAGAAGTTACAGACAGTAAAGTATCGGCAACGTAATGTGGTCCCTTATGATTTGCAGATTTGTAAACAAAGTTTAACAGCAGCAATTTAATAAGAACAAAGAAAGGCGCTAAAACCTTTCACGAGATACAGGCGTCAGTAATAACACTCAGGATAACGCCACAACAGGCACAGAATCCTATTCTGTACAGAGACAGAGCCGGCTGCACTTGTTATGGGTTATTTACTACCCAATAGAATGTTTAGTACCTGCAAAATGGTGCAAAGTCACAAGCTCCCGGCACAAGCTTCCGGCTCCAGCAGTTTTGTTCCAAACGCTGAGCAGCGGAGTACCCCTTTAAGCAGGTGGTATATGGCTATTAGGTTACTATGTGATTTTATGGAATAAATAGGAATGATTTACTTTGATCAACTGCAGTACAATATAGTGGTGCTGGTCAGGCTTTATAGTGTCTATATTTGGGCCACTAAACCCCAGCTGTGTCCCAAAACTAGTTAACCAGAATAATATACTGCAGCAAGTTGACCTCCCCCCCCCCCCCCCCCCCCCAATTGTAAGTCTCCAATGCAGATGTGAACAGAGCCTAAGAGGGAAATAACATTTCCAATATGATGGAAGAGTATTTCCCCATTTATTAGAGGTGAATGAGCCATATTAATGTGTATAGCTGTTAATTTAAAGGGGTACCCTGGCATTGAACTTTGGCTCAATATGTCACACTGCCAATCACTGGTTGAGGTGGGACGTTGCTGCGGCCAGTGATGAGCTACAGTCCCCTGGCAGCCAAGAAGGGGATCACAGTAGAGGCACCAGGAGCAGGATACCGGAAGAGCGTTCAGAGTTAGTCAGGTTTTTTGTTTTTAATGCCATTGTGGTAACGTTGACTGCGAGAAACCTGCTCGATGAAGTCGCTGTCATGGCTTTCTGCAGGATTCTATGCAGTTTCAGGCTATATCCTATAACAGGAAAAATAAATTGTTCTAAAAAGAGGAGTCAGGTCATAGTTCTCTTGTTACTGCACGAGGAGTGTACATGCTGCGACTTGTAGTTCCCTTGAGTCACAGCTGGTACTATAGGATATTCTGTATTTTTACATAGATGCACACAGTCTGCTTTTATATATCGTGATACAATATAGAATCCAGCAGAAACTGGAAACTGCATAGAATCCAGCAGAAAGCCAAAGTTCAACGGCAGAGTACCCCTTTAGGGCAGGGTCACACGGAACGGATCCGCAGCGTATTTTACTCTGCGGATCCGCCAATGACCTGACCATAAATTGTAACTCCAGCCCCCCCCCCCCCCCCCCCCCAGGTGCTGCTCGCAGCTAAAATGCGCCGCTCCGAGCAGCCACAGAGAGACTTGCGAGTCATTGCACGCATGCCATTTCGCGATGTCCGAGTACACTGAGTACGCAGGCCTGTGTGGCTGCTCGGAGAGGCGCAATTTACACTGCGGATCCGTTCCGTGTGACCCTACCCTTACAATGTATATTGTAAATAGCCTTCATCCCAATGACATGTTTAAGGATTGGACTCTCCCTTGCCACAGCAAAAAAAGCCAAGTGTGCCGTTTGTTGCCAACAATGAGTTAAATGGCCTAGGTAAAAATAATAAATAATGGAGCGTCTACATGTAATACATTCTCCAGTTCATGTGGGCACAGTACTGGTTTAGTAAATATGGCTTCCCCTCTGCAGCATAGTATTCTGCTGGATATTGCCTCCTTTCATGCAAATGTACCTACAGGCTATGTTCACACAATGGAATTTCTGCGCGGACATTCCGAGTCCCATTGATTTCAATGATCTACTGCACTGTTCACATGGCAGAATTTCAGCGCCACATGTTTTTGGTGTGGAAATTAATATTACAGCGTGCCGGCATGTTCTGCCAGTGCTCTGCTGCCGGTGGAATGTCAACTTAGTCTCATTGGGAGAGGTTTATCAAAACCTGTGCAGAGGAAAAGTCGACCAGTTGCCCATAGCAACCAATCAGATCACTTTCATTTTGCAGAGGTTTAGTTAAAAGTGAAAGAAGCGAGCTGATTGGTTGCTATGGGCAACTTTTCCTCTGCACAGGTTTTGGTAAATCTCCCCCACTGTTCCTAAATTATACAAGGACCAGATTCACACAAGTCACAAAATAAGTCTTTCCTTTACATCTGTGGTTTCCAAACTGTGGACCTCCAGATGTTGCAAAACTACAACTCCCAGCATGCCCGGACAGCCAACGGCTGTCCGGGCATGCTGGGAATTGTAGTTTTGCAACATCTGGAGGGCCACAGTTTGAAGACCACTGTATAAGACTGACAGGGATGACGCATATGCAGTTGAAAGTGACAGTCACTCTGCTGGGGATCCGGAGCACCGCGCCAAAAAGTCCTGGGGGAAGGGAAACATCAGCATTAGATCTGGTGTTAGGATAGTCCATGGCAGACTCTGGGGGGGGGGGGGGTCGTCATGACCACACCCCTTGTGACATCACACCACGCCCCCTCAATGCAAGTCTATTGGAGGGGGCCCTCCAATAGACTTACATTGAGGGGGGCGTGGTGTGACGTCACAACCCCGTTGCCCACACCCTGCGTTCCAAATGAACGCTGTGTGCTGCGCAGAGATTGCACGGGTCCCAGCGACGGGACCCTCCGCGATCAGACTTCTTATCACCTATCCTTTAGATAGGGGATACAATGTCTATGGGTGGAGTACCCCTTTACAGGAAACCTGTCCCAGTGCAGTCTGATCAGCAGATACTGTATTATTGACCAGGAATAGCTGATTGATGTACATTATAGTGAATCTTCTCCCACAAAACTATATATGTTTATAGAAACGCTTGTACATTTGATATAGGTTTCATTTCACATAATGCATCAGTTTAGACCTATTAAGGTTTGTGATAAAAATCCTTTAAGGGTATTTCCGCAGAAATGCGAAATTTTGTTCAGAAAAGCTTACTAAATGGAATTGCAGAATTCTGTCAGAATTTCTGTGTTCTCAGAAATTCAAGCCCCATTGATTTCAATAGGATTTCACAAAATAGAAGACTAAATCTTATTTTATTTTTTTGTTGCAGAATTCGTAAAGCAGAATTTCTGCGTGCGGAAATAGCAATGGGATTGAGGAATCACAATCAATTAAATTTCATCAAAATTTGAGGTCGGAATTCCGAACGGAAATTCTGCCGTGTGAACATAAGGGCAGAAGGGAATCACTCAGCTGCCCACAAGTGCTGACACTGTTAGGACAAGAAGATACAGGGTATCTTTCATATATCAGTCTGTGCTTCCATAACAACCGAATGCTTTTATTCTCTGGTATATAGAGTCAAAGATGCATACACACATACATACCGTACAGACCAGAAGTTTGGACACATCTTCTCATTCAAAGTTTTCTTTATTTTCGTGACTATGAAAATTGTAGATTCACATTGAAGGCATCAAAACTATGAATTAACACATGTGGAATTATAGACATAACAAAAAAGTGTGAAACAACTGAAAATATGTCATATTCTGGGTTCTTCAAATTAGCCACCTTTTGCTTTGATTACTGCTTTGCACACTCTTGGCATTCTCTTGTTGTGCTTCAAGAGGTAGTCACCTGAAATGGTTTTCACTTCACAGGTGTGCTGGTGTGGAGGAGGAGGTGTGATGGTGTGGGGGGGGGGCTTTGCTGGTGACACTGTTGGGGATTTATTCAAAATTGAAGGCATACTGAACCAGCATGTCTACCACAGCATCTTGCAGCGGCATGCTATTCCGTCCGGTTTGCGTTTAGTTGGACCATCATTTATTTTTCAACAGGACAATGACCCCAAACACCTCCAGGCTGTGTAAGGGCTATTTGACCAAGAAGGAGAGTGATGGGGTGCTGCGCCAGATACCTGGCCTCCACAGTCAAAGGACCTGAACCAAATCAAGATGGTTTGGGGTTGAGCTGGACCGCAGAGTGAAAGCAGAAGGGCCAACAAGTGCTAAGCATCTCTGGGAACTCCTTCAAGACTGTTGGAAGACCATTTCAGGTGACTACCTCTTGAACCTCATCAAGAGAATGAGTGTGCAAAGCAGTAATCAAAGCAAAAGGTGGCTAGAACCTAGACTATGACATATTTTCAGTTGTTTCACACTTTTTTGTTATGTATATAATTCCTCATGTGTTAATTCATAGTTTTAATGCCTTCAGTGTGAATCTACAATTTTCATAGTCATGAAAATAAAGAAAACTTAGAATGAGATGGTGTCCAAACTATGTCTTCTTGCCCTAACAGCTACAGTCAGCAGTTTGGAACCTGAATTGTAGCCAGCAGATTCCCTTTAGGTACCTCAACAACAACCAAATGGCGGTTAATGTTACATGTGTAACTGTTTCAGACGGCATGTATCATAGTAACAATAACTCCAAGTATTATTTATATAATAATTTACAATATGAATCATTAGTAAAATCACGGACATATTCGCATAATTCCAGTCTTAGTAATACTGCTATGTTGTCAAATCATAGTTAGTATGGTTGGAAAAAAGACAAAGGTCCCTCAAGTTCAACCAAGGAGGTTGAAATATCACTTAGAGTATAGTGCAGCTGAGAAATGCACTAAAAGGTGTTCCAGTCTTGGCTAGGGATGTTATATCTCCTATAAATGCCCGACATGGTAGAAAGTCTGACAATAAATGAAGAAACTGCTACTTATGTGAATGGAGCCGTGCTGCAGTATCTGCTTAGCATCTGCGCAGCAGTGGTTCTGTGCAAGGAGAACTGCCAAAGAAGCCGAAATGCCCCATGTAATGATGAGGGCTCCTTCATTCTAGCAACTGGCTGGGCCCCATAGTCGGACTTCTTAAATCAACAAGTAATGGATGTCCTAGCAATAAAACATTTGCTGAGACAAAAAAAACTCAACAAAAAGGGGTACTCCACCCCTAGTCATCTATTCTAGACCCCCACGATCTCCCTGCTTTCACCAGCATTGGGTGTAGTGGCGGAGGCTCGTGATGTCACGGTCATGCCCCGCTTGTGACGTCACTGCCACGCCCCCCTCATTGCAAGTCTATGGGAGGGGGCATGACTGCCGTCACGCCCCCTCCCAAAGACTTGCAATGAGGGGGCATGACGTGATGTCACAAGCCTCCGTCCCGCATCGCCCGTCAGAGCAAAGTATGCTCCGAGCACCAGATGTATGGGGTGCGGCAGCCAAGATCGCGGGGTCCCCAGTGGCGGGAACCCAACGATCAGATATCTTATCCCCTCCCCCTTTAAAGGACTTTTAATGCCTTAAAAATCTGCGGTAACATGAAGTTCTTGATGCTTTAATCTTTTTCTACACGTACTAACAATGAGTTGACAACACCCTAAAATACATATTAAAAGGACACTACCTGGGTCACGAAGAACAAAATATGTCAGAAAATGGTACAAACATGAACATAATCATATACTTTTTTCATACAGAGATTTTACATCTTAAAATCCAATAACTGCTATGTGTAAATCAAGCCAAAAAAGATTGTTTTGGTGCAGAATTACTGGCAGTTTTTGGTCGGTTATATATATATATAACAAGTCTAATGCATTGTTTTATGTAAGACAACACACGCACAGATGTCCCGTCTGAACTCTGCCCACAGAGAGGAGTTCAGCTGCAGTACATAGGCAAGTACCGGCTGGAGGTGTAACTACCATAGGGCTCAGGCTCAGATGGACTAAGTACTGGCTCCCCAAGAGTCATTCACCCCCCCCCCCTCCAAGCTCTTAGACTGAAGTGCCCCTTAAAGTAGGGGGGTATACCCCAGCCTGAAATAAAACTGCATCAATAAAGGCTCCCCAGAGATCTCCTTTGTAAGTGCTATGCCAAGCCCAGTCCTCCTCGCACGTTACAGTCCATAGATCATTCTGCTAAATTTATGAATTACTTTCCATTTTTGAATTTACATGAAAAAAAAAATCTTAAAAAGGGGTTATCCAGATTTTTTTTTAATATATTATATATATATATATATATATATTTATATATATATATTAACTGGCTCCAGAAAGTTAAACAGAGATTTGTAAATTACTTCTATTAAAAAAAATCTTAATCCTTTCAGTACTTATGAGCTACTGAAGTGGAGTTGTTCTTTTCTGTCTAAGTGCTCTCTGATGACACCTGTCTCGGAAACTGTCCAGAGTAGAAGCAAATCCCCATAGCAAACCTCTTCCCGAGACAAGTAGAGATGTCAGCAGAGAGCGATGTTGCCAGACAGAAAACAACAACTCAACTTCAGCAGCTGATAAGTACAGAAAGGATTAAGATTTTTTAATAGAAGTAATTTACAAATATGTTTAACATTCTGGAGCTAGTTAATATATATATATATATTTTTTTTTTTAGTTTTTTATTTTTTTTTATATTTTATTAATGCTTATGCAGAATTATAAAACTACATCCCTTTCCCTTATCCTCTTACACCCTTCACTTCAACTTCCTGGTTGGACTTGATGGACATATGTCTTTTTTCAACCAAACTAAATATATAATTTTTTTATTTTTTTTTCCTGGAATTCCCCTTTAATAATAAAAAAAAAAAAAAAAAAAAAACACATGAAATATGTTTACTATATTAGGACACTTCTGAATCTCTTTTTGCTAGGTTAGCAATGTGTGAAATGTATTTCTCCTCATAAGGGAGACAAGCAGAAAGCACGTAATAAACAAAATGCATTTAAAGCATTTTTGGGGTTTTTGTCCCTTTAAAAAAGTCCAGATGGTGTCACATGAATACTGCTGTGAAAATATATAAAGAATGCATGATGGGAGGGTTTAAAATAGAAGGGTCCTCGTGATAAAAGACTCCATGAAGGACACCAACTATAGGTACAAACTCCAGTATATAGCACAGAAAACCTCTGCATAGTAAACGCCAAACAAAATCAGCAAACCCAAAAATAGGTTCAAACAAGACAGTGGAGCTGCCGTGTAAGCCCCGGCTCAGATTAGTTCCATACCATTTATCATTCAATGTAGCGATTATATAGAGAGTATCTCCTCTCCAGAGACAGTATTCAATAAAACCTTAACTTCTAGATACTCCGCCTACTGCGCTCCCATGGAGACTGCACTGAATCTTCTACTTCTTGTGTTATCCGCTTCAAGCTCGATCCATAGAAAGTTATCAAGAGACGACAGGTGTCATATCCCAAAGCTGTGACGTAACAAGAACATAGGAATGAACATCACTCAAAAGTATTGGAATGGTGATTTAAGATATACCGTATATATATATTTTTGGGGATCTAAGGACTAACACATGTGCTTAAAGTGGTACTCCGCCCCAAGACATCTTATTCCCTATCCAAAGCGGTGGGACCCTTACGATCTCCCTGCTGTACCCAACATTCGTTTACAGGGTCGGGTGCAGCGTCGGAGGCTCGTGATGTCACGGTCAGGTCGCGCTCATGACGTCACGGCCACGCCCCCTCAATGCAAGTCTATGGGAGTCACGCCCCCTCCCATAGACTTGCATTGAGGGGGCTTGGCCGTGACATCACAAGCCTCTGCCCCGCATCGCCAGTCATCCGGCACGGAGCGAAGTTCGCTCAGTGCACCGGATGTCTAGGGTGCCACAGCCGAGATCACGGGGGTCCACAGCAGCGGGATCCCTGCGATCAGACATCTTACCCCCTATCCTTTGGATAGGGGGATAAGATGTCTAGGGGCGGAGTACCCCTTTAACATTTCTATAGTTTATTCTTCCTGCAATTCTTAAAAATAGCTGGATATCCTGGTGAATAGGCATCTCTAAGATCTAATGAGATCATGTAGCGATCCTATGTTAACAGATTTATGGCGGACTCTACCATCTCCATCTTAAAATCTTGAATTTTTGATAGGTCAGGAATTTGTTAGGTGGTTTTAGCTTTATGATGGTTCCAAAAAGTTGTCAGGTTTCTTTACTAGAAAGAAGAAGGATTAGAATCCTAGACCTCTTTCTTCCCAGGGTGCTGGGACAAGAAATCCTTTTTGATTTTTAGACAATGGCCGACATTTAGCGTTGTCTTTAGGCTGTTTTTTGTGTCTGGAAAATGCGCAAAAAAGGCGCAAGCTGGGTTTATTTACGCCTTTTGGTTTACACATTTCTGCTGATTTTGGGTTGGAATCCACTGATTTTGGCAAGAAACATGATATGGATGGGTTTTATGAACTGCGCTTTTTTGTAAAAAGGTGCAAAAAAGGCGCAAGGGTATTGAAAAGTCTCTAAAACGACACCAGCCCAGACTTCGCTTTTAGGTGTATGTGAAGAGAGAAATTTCAGAAAATGTGACCTGCACAAAATGTGACCATTTAATAAATCTGGTGCTCCTACACATTACAGCACACAAAAAAGGTGTACAAAAATGCTTCATTTACACCTACAATGATAAATGCTTCACTTACACCTACAATGATAAATGCTTCACTTACACCTACAATGATAAATGCTTCACTTACACCTACAATGATAAATGCTTCACTTACACCTACAATGATAAATGCTTCACTTACACCTACAATGATAAATCCCGGCCTCTACCTCTTGCTCTAATGCCGACTGACCATCTATCCCTGACTGGTCCTTTTTGACTACTAGGTGAATAGGACACAATATTAACTTTAGAACTAAAGAAACTGCATTTTCCTTCCCTACTGACCTTAATGACCTTGTCAGCTCCTGAAGTCAGTAACCAGATTCTTGTTGGGTCGAAATGCACATGGACTATATTGTGCTTACTATTATGGAATGATGCAGTTGGCGCACGTCTGAAAATAGTGGGGGGGGAAGAAAAATTATGAAAAGCAAAATTTATAGACGACAAACAGTAAAATACACGCATAGATTTTTTTTTTTTTTACTTCAGGCTTTGGTCACAGTGCGTTTTGTTGTTTTGTATACTTGGCATTGGCTTAAAAGCTTTACTCACTTTATGTCACTTTAAAAGGTACCTGTCATCAAACCATATTTTATAAACTAACTCAGATTATATTCCCTAACTACTCCTAACACCGCTCCTGCCCTTAAAAGTATCGTTAATTTCTAACGATAATTTGTTTTCCCTTAGTCCTAACAGTAGCACAGATGGGGTATTCCACCCCCCGCGAACTGGTTAGGACAGATGGAAGTTTTATTGAACTTAATTAGATAATCAGTGAAAACACAACCACAACACCCTGTATAAGTAAGAGGGTCACCCTCTGTCCCATTGTGTAGTAACAAGAAGAACTAAAAACAAAGAACAGAAAAAAATAACTTAATTAGGAAGGGAAAGTTGTGCTACTGTTAGGACTAAGGGAAAACAAATTATCGTTAGAAATCAACGATTCCCTTACGTCCTAACCAGTAGCACAGATGGGGAAATGGCAAGCAGAAACCCTATGAGGGAGGGCTCTCATGCCCGACGGCGGATAATACTGTCCGTCCAAATGAGGAGAAATCGGCCAATCTACTGTCAAGTCTGTAGTGGGTGATAAATGTGGAGAGTGAAATCCAGGAAGCAGCTTTGCATATGTGTTCCAAGGGAACAAAGCTCCTTTCCGCAAAGGAGGTAGATACAGACCTGGTGGAATGAGCTTTTACAAACTCAGGAGGCTCCTTACCTTGGGATACCATGGCAATACGAATGGCATCTTTTACCCATCTACTGATGGAGGGCTTTGAAGCTTTAAGACCTCTCTTGGGTCCTGTAAAGAGAATTAGCAGATTTTCATCCTTCCTAAACTCCAAAGATCTTCTTATATAGATCTGGAGGCATCTCCAGATATCTAGGCAATGAAGAGCCCTATCTTCATTGGAGGATGGAGGAGGAGAAAATACTGGCAGGGATATAACTTGATTTATATTTTGGAATGATGGAACCTTAGGTATAAAGGATGGCATGAATCTGAGTAACACTTGATCTGGCAAAAATTTAGTATATGGTTCAAGTGCCCAGAGCGCTTGAAGTTCCCCAATTCTCTTGGCTGATGTGATTGCCAGTAAAAAAGTTATTTTAATGGTAACAAATTTCATGTCCACCTCCTCCAAGGGCTCAAAGGGGGGAGATGCCAACCCCTTGAGCACCACCGATAAGTCCCATGCTGGGACAGGTTGTATAATTGTAGGTTTTAACCTTGAGGATCCCCTCAAGAATGTTTTGACTAGTGGGTCTTGAGACAATGGTTTATTGAGAAAGGCAGAGATGGCTGATACCTGAACTCTGAGTGTGGAAGGAGATAGATTCTTGTCTAATCCCTCCTGAAGAAAGTTGAGGATTGTGGCAACAGCTGGATTCTGTCCAGGAAGTTGTTTCTTGGAGCAGCAAGACTGAAAGTTTGTCCAGATTCTTTTATAGGCTCTGTTAGTGGACTCTGCTCTGGAATGCGAGAGAGTATTCAAGACCGCACTAGAAAGCCCTTCTAGATGTGGAAGGGACTGGTCAACCTCCAGGCTGTCAGGTTGAACATTTGAAGATTTAAGCAGCTGTGAGTGCCCCCCGACACTAGTGCTTGCTCTGGGGGAAGCCTCCAGAATTGTCCCCGACTCATTTGCAAGAGTTGGGTAAACCAAGCTCTCTTGGGCCAAAATGGAATTATGGCTATGACAGAGGCTTGGTCCTGCCTGATTTTCATCAATACCCTTGGGATCAAGGAAATTGGAGGGAATATGTAGGCCAGCCTGAACCTCCATGGGATTGAGGGAGCATCGATTGCTACTGGGTTGCCTTCCCTGTACAGGGAGCAAAATCTCACCACTTTGGTGTTGAACCTCGTTGCCATAAGATCTATTTCCGGCATACCTCACCTGAGTGTTATTTGTTTGAATATCTCTGGATGGAGAGACCATTCTCCAGTTGAAAGTCCTCTGCTCAGGCGGTCGGCGATCACATTGAGAGATCCCCGAATGTGAACTGCCGACAGATGGGTTAGGTTCCTCTCTGCCCAATCCTAGATCAGACCCACCTCTCTGAGGAGGCTTTGTGATCGAGTGCCTCCCTGCTTGTTGATGTACAATACAGCCGTCATGCTGTCGGATTGGATCTTTACAGCTTTCCCTTGAAGAAGAGAAGCAAAATGGAGGAGTGCTAATCTGATGGCTCGAATCTCGAGGAGATTGGAGGTTAACCCTCTCTCCTGTGGAGACCAAGATCCCCGCACTGTCAGATCCAAGAGATGCGCTCCCCAACCTACAAGGGACGCGTCGGTGGTAAGTATGATCCAAGAGGGTTGGATCATTGACTTGCCGTCCTCGAGGTGAGACCACCATCTGAGAGAGGACCGGACTCGATAAGACAGGGAGTGGCACTTGTTTAGGCCCGAGGGCCTGAGATTCCATGTGGAGAGCACCTCTGATTGAAGAGGGCGTAGATGCCAAAGAGCCCAAGGAACCGCATCCACGGTAGCGGACATAAGTCCCAACATCCGCATGAGAGTGCGAATGGATACTCTCCGGGGTACAGAGAGAAAAAGAGCCGATTCTTGAACCCGAGATTTCCTCTCGGGAGAGAGGTAAAGTGTCATGGAGATGGAGTCGACTATGAAGCCGAGGAACCTCACTGAGGTCGTTGGGAGGAAATTGGATTTGGCCCAATTGACTATCCACCCTAACTGGTGAAGGAAGGATACTGCTAGTTGCAGATGTTGGGACAGGATCGCAGAAGAAGGAGCTCTGAGGAGCCAATCGTCTAGGTAGGGAACAATGCTGAGTTCCTGGAGCCTTAGAGCGGCAACTACCGCTACCACCACTTTGGTAAATGTGTGTGGGGCCGAAGAAATTCCAAACGGGAGGGCTACAAACTGGAGGTGTTTTAGAACTCCCCCTACCTGAACTGCGATCCTTAGATACTTTCTGGATACCGGATGAATAGGAATATGAAGGTAAGCATCCTTTAGATCCAGAGTAGCCAGGTAATCCCCTGGCGAGATGAGGTTGACCACAGATTGAATAGTTTCCATACGAAAGCGTTTGTGCTTTACGTACTGATTGAGATATCTCAGATCTATAATCATCCGCCAGTCTCCTGTTACCTTGGGAACTAGGAAGACTGGAGAATAAATTCCTGACCCCCGCTCTGCAAGAGGGACTTCCTCTAAGGCATTCTTCTGGATGTATTCCAGAATGTAAGTTTCTAGCGCCACCTGTTTGATTGGTGAAAGAACTCTTGTCTCCACATAATTGGATGGGGGAATTGATTCGAGGTCTATCGAATAACCATCCGAGATTAATCTCAGGACCCAAGGGTCTTGAATGTGGAGGGACCAGGCGCTTAAAAAATGGTGAAGACGACCACCAACTGGAATCTGGGGGGCAGGATGAGAAACTGGAAAGGTCACCTCGGCAAGGAACCCAGAGCTTCGTAGAAGCCCGTAGTCAGAGCTTTCTGTTGTCTTTTGGGCCACGGGAGCATTTCCGCCCCGGCGTTGATTACCCCAGTCTCTCTGAGGCTTAGGCTGGGGGGCAGATCCGCCCCCAGAACGCCGCTCCCGACCACGAAAAGTGGAATAAGGAAGGGACTTGCCTTTCTTGTCAGAAAGTCCCTCCATAATGCGGTCCAACTCAGCTCCGAAAAGAATGCCGGGTTCGTAAGGCATAGCACATAAGGTGTTCTTGGAAGAGTTGTCGACCTTCCAAGGTTTTAACCACAGAGGACGTCGTCCAGCGGAAGCCAGGGCCATAGACTTGGAGGCCAACTTAAGATGCTGGGTGGAAGCATCGCACAAAAAAATCAACGGCCAGATTGGTCGTCTTGAAGGATGAAAGAATTTCATCCCTAGGAACCCCTTGGTCCAAATCCGACTGGATGTTAGAAAGGCGGGTCTTTAAAAAGTTTGCTACCTCTGAGCAAGCTATCGCCACTGATGCAGACGCAGAAGCAGTGGAGTAGGAGCGCCTCATGGCACAGTCAGCCTTCCGATCCATTGGATCCTGCAAGGAAGACCCATCCTCAGCAGGGACCACTGTCCTCTTGGACAGTTTGGCAACTGCCATGTCAACCTTAGGGACAGGGCCCCAGGAGGAAAGCTGAGATTCCTGTATAGGAAACATTGTCTTAAATCTTTTGGTTAAGACCGGACCCTTTTCTGTTTTTTTCCATTCCGTTCTAAGTATGGACAGAAGGGTATCATCCGCTTTAAAGACCCTAGGTCCCTTAGAGGCGGAGGTAGAGGCTTCCCCGGGATCAACATCCTGGTCCCCCGACCGGATGGATCTCAGAAGACGCTGGGTCTTTTCCAGCGGAAAGAAATAGGAGGCAGCGACCTCCTCATCCGAAGAGGAGGACTTGGAATCTTCTCTCTCTTGATCCACAGACTTCTCCATTTTGGGAGGTGAAGAAGGTTTGGCGCGTTTCTGAGAGACAACGCCTTTCAGCTCCTCAATAGAGGCTTGCATGGCCGACATGTTAGAGGAGACCCACACATACATATCTTGGACTGTAGGCTCAGTCTGGTGAGAAGGTAGAGACTTAGCCCTACAAGGAGGGCACCTGGAAAATTCATAATTATCCTCAAGGGGAATATTGCAGTCATGGCAAGAAAGGTGCTTGCACTTGGCGGATCTTTTTTGCCAAGGCTTCACGATCCCCTGAGCCCTCGGTCGACATATCTAGATAAATATGAGAGGAGGAATAGATAATGTAGCGGCAAGAAAAAAATTGCGGCTAGATAAAATATAATTTAAAATACCCAAAGTTCTCAGCAAGAGACCAGGTAAGTGATAGAAATAGGGAAACAGTAGTATCCGCAAGGATGCACTACTAAACTCAAAAAGACAGGACTGTGGAAGTACCAACAGCTCTGCGCTCTAGGAGGCTGAATGACAGCCTAGGGGGAGTTTAAATATCCCCCTAGCTGGTGCCAAACCAAGACTCCGCCCACAAGGCGGAGTTACAGGAGAGATAAAGGAATTTTGCTCAAATCAGGATAAAAAAGGAACCCTAAGTTAGAGGGCTATAGGAAGAGGCTCCCCGCTCGGTTTCGCCGCATTATGGATAGTAAAACGGCGCAAAAACCGAGCCGGGGACTGAAGAGAGAATCAGCAAGTGACGTCAGACGCCGCTGACGCACTTCCGGCCGGGGCCGCGGTGGAGTCGCGGCTCCGGGAGTCACAGAAGCAGATGGGCGCAAAGAATGCCCAATGCAAGCAAGAAAGAACCCCCCCCTACTCATATAACAGGAGTAAGGGGGTCACCATCTGTCCCACTGTCCGGGAGGACAGAAAATAACACAATGGGACAGAGGGTGACCCTCTTACTTATACAGGGTGTTGTGGGTGTGTTTTCACTGATTATTTAATTAAGTTCAATAAAACTTCCATCTGTCCTAACCAGTTCGCGGGGGGTGGAATACCCCATCTGTGCTACTGGTTAGGACGTAAGGGAATCATACCTTTCCCCTTGTTCACACTGTGTGAGCTCCCGGCAGGAAAAAATGGGCGTTCCTCAGCAGGCGCAACATCATTAAAGTCTGAGAGAGCTGTGCCTCACCATGCCCCGCACGCACTTCCTGAGTTTGGTCTCCTGCCAGGCCGGGAGGAGACCACACTAACTGTTTGACTTGTGCAGGGAACAGAACAGAGCCACCTAGTGGCTGTTTTTTCAATCACATTAAAAACATATAAAGGTTGAGAATTTTAACAGCAAGTAAATCGCAAAGTGTCTTATGATTAAATGAGAAACAAAATATATATATTAGTGGTGGGCGATGTACCAGTTCATACCGAATACTGAAATTTTTGTCCTGCACGATATGAATTTTTCCCCATACCGCAATACTGGTTTGGCCCCTCCCCCTTGGGAATGAATGAATTATCAGCCCAGCGCTGCACTGTCCCCATCAGGGAACTAATCATATGTGACCCGCGAGCGCTGTTCTGCCCCCCCCCTCAAATTAATTATTAGCCCAGCACTGTGCTGTCCCCATCGGGGTAAATACTCACACATCACCTGCAAGCGCTGCCCTCCTCGTCCTCCTGTTTGTTGCACCTGCTGACACACTATACTGTGCAGTATCCCTATGCCCGGGCTGCAAAAGGTAAACAAAATAAACTTTAACTCACCTTCCCCATCTGTCCGGACCAGCATCCTACATGACAGTGGGCTCAGCCTATCACCGGCCAAGGCGGAACATCGCTGCGGCCGGCGATAGGCTGACAGCTCTTCCGACGTTCCCGTCCCCAGGAAGAGCGTACGGCCGACGTTTTGCAGCCCGGGCATAGGAATACAGTGCACGGTATAGAGTGTCAGCGCCGGTGGCAGCAACAAACAGGAGGACGAGGAGGGCAGCGCTTGCGGGTGATATGTGAGTATTTACAGACAGCGCAGCCCTTGGCTGATAATTAATTTGGGGGGGGGGGAGGAATACAGTTATATACCGTGGAAATGCCATAAGTTACAAATACACCGTGATACACATATTTGGTCATAGCGCCCAGCCCTAATATATATGTGTGTGTGTGTGTAGTTTGGTGATAGGTACTCTTTAAAAAACATTGGACATGTCACACATGTATGACAAAAGATTTGGTCAGTGTCTGAGTGTTCAGACCCCAACCAATCGCTAGATAGAGCCAGGAGAAGCGTGTGGCTGAGTGCTTCTCTCTCCGTCATGCTCCAGGAGACAGGCTCCATAGACTAACCAAAGAATCCATCTTCTGCAACAAGACAGGGAGAGCAGCAATGTAAAATACTGAAGTACCTATGGATGGGGGGTTAATGTGGACGATGGAGGGTTAATGTGGACGATCACAAAAACCCTATTTTTCCCATCCACTAATTTTTTTTTTATATATCAACTGGCTCCGGAAAGTTAACAGATTTGTAAATTACTTCTATTAAAAAATCTTAAACCTTCCAATAGTTATTAGCTTCTGAAGTTGAGTTGTTTTCTGTCTAACTGCTCTCTGATGACTCACGTCCCGGGAGCTGTGCAGTTCCTATGGGGATATTTTCCCATCATGCACAGCTCCCGGGACGGGACATCATCATTGAGCAGTTAGACAGAAAACTTCATAAGCTAATAACTATTGGAAGGATTAAGATTTTTTAATAGAAGTAATTTACAAATCTGTTTAACTTTCCGGAGCCAGTTGATATATATAAAAAGGTTTTGCCTGGTATACCCCTTTAAGCATGCATGGGGTAGACATAAGGCTATCCTTCATATAAGATAAGGTGCAGGTACTATTGATAGTAATCTGAATATTAGGAAGACTAGATGGGCCAATGGTTCTTGTGTTTCTATGTTTCACTGCAATCCAGATATTTCTGTAACTCTTAATAAGACTTCTGCACTTGTCTCCAGGTAATTTCCACTCCCGAATGGAGCAGCGGCCGACACGCTCCTCCATGTATCCCATAGAGATCCATAGAGGGGGCGTGTCAGCCGCGGCTTCCTGCGGGGGTCGGAATGGCCGCTTCCAGCTAACTGCCGGGGCCCCATTTAGGAGATCGTTGGGGGTCCCAACATGTCAGACTCCCCGCGATCTATAACTTATCCCCTATCCTTTGTATAGAGCAGTGGTCTCCAACCGGTGGACCTCCAGATGTTTCAAAACTACAACTCCCAGCATGCCCGGACAGCCGTTGGCTGTCCCGGCATGCTGGGAGTTGTAGATTTGCAACATCTGGAGGTCCGCAGGTTGAAGACCACTGTTATAGAGCATAAGTTATATTTCACTGCACTACTACTTTAAAGGAGTAGTCCAGTGGTGACCCAGTGGTGAACAACTTATTCCCTATCCTAAGGATAGGGGATAAGTTTTAAATCGCGGGGGGTCCGACCGCTGGGGCCCCCTGCGACCTCCTGTACGAGCCCCGACAGCCCGCGGGAAGGGGGCGTGTCGACCTCCGCACGAAGCGGCGGCCGACACGCCCCCTCAATACAACTCTATGGCAGAGCCGAAGCGCTGCCTTCGGCAATCTCCGGCTCTGCCATAGAGATGTATTGAGGGGGCGTGTCAGCCGCCGCTTCGTGCGGAGGTCGACACCCGCTATCTGGCCGGAGAGCCGGGGCCCCGTACAGAGAGATCGCAGGGGGCCCCAGCGGTCGGACCCCCCGCGATCTCAAACTTATCCCCTATCCTTAGGATAGGGGATACGTTTTTCACCACTGGACTACCCCTTTAAACTTGTAAATAATATGTGCTACTGTAGTCACAGGAACATCAATCTGCTTGGACATGGTCTTATGGCCTCTACCTTTAACATGCATGTCTAGAATATTCTTTGTAACCTCCGGAGACAACTCTCTCCTTGGCTTTCTGTAGCCAATGTTCAATGTGGTACACTATGATGCCAAACAGTAAAAAGCGTCCTACCGCGACGTTAATTGCAGGACACACTTTAGTATAACATTCCCCTACTGTCACGTATTTCCCTACTTTTCTAGGGGACCATCGTTTTTGTCCAGGACAGTTTTATTATTTTGTTTTTATTAAATTATTTTGTTGAACCCCAATGTAACCCCCTAAAGTAATGTCTGTTTTAATCAGGTAATTTTCATTACGTTTTTATCAGGAGGGTTATGGGTTGTTCTGCGTTTAACAGAAGGTGACCAACAATTTTGTCCAGGTCTGTATAAAATGTTTTTATTCTATGTTGAGAACTTGTTGTATATATCTCCCCTTACTTACTGTTCATCCGTGATGGACTCATAGCAGCTATCGCACACACGGACTTCAAACTCAAAGCCCATGAGGGGGATGGTGGACCTCTTCGAGCTGCATTTTCCACAAACCGCTTTTCCACATTTCCTGCAGTGATGCTAAAAAAAAGACAAAATGCAAATGTTAAAGGGGTACTCCGGTGAAAACCTTTTTTCTTTTAAATCAACTGGTGGCAGAAAGTTAAACATATTTGTAAATTACTTCTATTAAAAAATCTTAATCCTTCCTGTACTTATTAGCTGCTGAATACTACAGAGGAAATTATTTTCTTTTTGGAATGCTCTCTGATGACATCACGAGCACAGTTATCTTTGCTGACGTTATTATAATAATAATAACTCTTTATTTATTGTTGTCCTTAGTGGGATTTGAACCCAAGTCCCCAGCACTGCAAGGCAGTAGTGCTAACCACTGAGCCACCATGCTGCCCTTAGCATACATCTGCTATGCATGGTTGCTAAAATGGACAGAGATGTCAGCAGAGAGCACTGTGCTCGTGATGTCATCAGTGTTCCAAAAAGAAAGGAATTTCCTCTGTAGCATTCAGCAGCTAATAAGTACTGGAAGGATAAAGATTTTTTTTAATAGAAGTAATTTACAAATATGTTTAACTTTCTGCCACCAGTTGATTTAAAAGAAAAAAGGTTTTCACTGGAGTACCCCTTTAAGGGCCTCATGTATCAAAGTGGGAAGAAGAATTTAAAAAAAGTACTCGTAGCAAGCAGTCATAACTAATGTGACGCTTTAAAATTTTCCACATAATTGTAAGGTAATTGTATTTCTCACAGTTTTCATACCAGATCCCCGTCACGGTTAAAGTACAGAATACTGACTGCATATACCTCAGTAACATGTCACATAGGCTCTCTGGCGCCATCTTATGGAGAGCTCTGACTATTACAAGCCTAATGTGAGAACACTATCAAATGATAAAAAAAAAAAAATAATACACAATTTAAAATCACCAATCTTATTATATTTATTCATCTATGTTATTTATGGCAAGTTCACGTCTGTGTCTCAACTTTGAATACATTCAAATGACTGAGCATTAGCGATAAAAAAAAAAAAAAAAAAAAATTCTGATTAGTTTCTTTTTCTCCACTTACCGTAACCCCTTCCCGACCTATGACGTACCGGTACTTCATGGGTCGGGTCCGTGTCATAACCGGCAGATCCCCACTGCTATCAACAGCTGACATCTGCCGGTAATGACTCCGATGTCAGTCATTAAAATGGTTAAATGCCATGATCAATAGCGATCACGCCATTTAAAGATTAAATGCTGGTAATCCCTGGGGTCTAGGGGACCCATCTGCAGTACAAACACACACACTTTTTGCATTATTGCGGAGTGCTGTATATTACGTTTCACTCTTGTTCAAGTTTAAAGCACCAACATGAATATAGTAAAAGTTTTTTTTTAAACTTGCATATAAAATAAAGTACTGTTCGCATCCGTTAAAACATCCGTTTATCTTCGTTCATATCAGTAATAAGGCTAGGATTCCACTGAGATTTTTGCCCTGCGATTTTTTGGGCTTAAAAACGCCAGAAAAAAAACACAAGAAAAACTGCTACTGTTTTTCCCTGCGATTTGGTGTCTTTTCTTGCGTTTTTATCGTTGTGTTGAATTTGCCCTTTTTGGCCCCTTTGGCATTTTTTGTACAAAAATAGTTGGGTACTACAAAAAAAAAAAAAAGGATGCAGTAGGGATGTAAAAAAAATATATATATTTAACTAAATGGTAGAGATGAGCGAACTTACAGTAAATTCGATTGGTCACGAACTTCTCGGCTCGGCAGTTGATGACTTATCCTGCATAAATTAGTTCAGCTTTCAGGTGCTCCGGTGGGCTGGAAAAGGTGGATACAGTCCTAGGAAAGAGTCTCCTAGGAATGTATCCACCTTTTCCAGCCCACGGGAGCACCGGAAAGCTGAACTAATTTATGCAGGAAAAGTCATCAACTGCCGAGCCGAGAAGTTCGTGACGAACCTGTAAGTTTACTGTAAGTTCGCTCATCTCTACTAAATGGTTTTTTTTACAACAAAATTTTAAATACATTTTTTTATAAAGTGTGTGTGTGTGTGTTTCACTTTATTTTTCTATTTTTTTTTTTTACATATTTTTTATGTAAAACTACTACTCCCAGCATGAAACACACTGTTCCATGATGGGAGTAGTAGTATCTGTACTAATAGACCTATCGCCCCGGGTGTCAGTCGTGACACCCAATGTGATCGTCCATAATATTGCAGAGATGCGGAGCGGCTCTATACAACGCTTACATCTCTGCTCTGTACTCCGGCCAGTGATGTGAATAGAACATCACTCATTCATACTTTCCGCCCAGAGTGGGGATTGTCCGGATGGTTATAGCCGATCACAGCTCTGAGGAAAATATGAATGAGTGATGTTCTATTCACATCACTGCCCGGAGTACAGAGCAGAGATGTGAGCGCTGTATAGAGCCGCTCCGCATCTCTGCAATAGATAGGACGATCACAGCGGATGTCAGTAGTGACTACTACTCCCATCATGGCACACACTCTGCTCCATGATGGGAGCTGTAGTACCTGCATTAATAGACAGATCGCAGTGTAATTTCTGACACATGATGCGATCTGTCTATGAATGCAGGTACTACAGCTCCCAGCATTGAGCAGAGTGTGCTCCATGTTGGGAGTAGTAGTACTTGTAGTTAAGAACAGATCACCGCGGACGCTCTTCTATGGTCCCAAGCACTGCCGTATATATTCACATGTTCCTATTTCCCACAGAGAGCTGTGATTGGCTGGAACCATCTGGCCAATCACAGCTCTGCAAGAAATATGAATAGGTGTATATATACGTCAGTGCAGGGAACCATAGAAGAGCAGCCGCCGCATCTATATATTATACAGGAGGATCACAACAGACCCAAGGCGATCTGTTAATTAGTACAGGTACTACTACTCCCATCATGGAACAGTGTTCTATGTTGGGAGTAGTAGTACTACCTACAAATTGTTGAAAAAAAAAGTTACAAAAAAAAAAAAAACACACACACTGCATTTTTATTATTGTCGGCTACATTTTTAGCGCTTTACCTACCCACATAAATTGATCCCTGTTTAAAAATTAATAAACATTTTGTAATAAAAAAGATAAATTTCGTTAGATACAATTTTTCCATCACTACTGTATCTTTTTTATAATTTTTTTTTTTAATGGTACCCTACGAAATTTTAATAAAAAAGGTATCTCCATCACTTTTTTGGAAAAGAATAAAAACCGCTTGGAAAAATTTTAAATTTAAAACCAACCTGGCGTTTTTCTTGGCGTTTTTGCTTTCCCATAGACTTCTATGCGAGGCAAACGCCACGATTTCATGGCAAAAAACGCCAAACTAGGTTTGGTCGGGCGTTTTGAAAATCCAGCCTCTGAGCCTGAAATTGCTGAAAAACGACAAAAGGATAAAAAAAAAAAACGCCAAACTGAAAAACACCAAGTGAATTTTGCAGTTTACTATTGACTTGCAGCTAACCACTGGACGCTGCGTTTTTCACTGAAAAAACGCTGTGCGGGAAAATTGGCATTTTTTACAGCGTTTTTGAAAAAAAAAAAAAAAACCTCAGTGGAATTCCAGCCTAAGGGATAGATATGATGGATACAAATAACGGATGTTAACGGAGGTTACTTCCGTCACCATAGACTTCAATGTTAAATTACTAATGTACTGTTGTATAGGACACTGTACATTAGTTGCAGATGCCCCAACAAAATTGATAAGGTCTGGATGCCCTGGTTACTGATAGGAGAATCGGTAGTCCCCCCAGAATGAGTCAGTTCTCCTGGGAAGTATGACTGATTCTTTCTTGGCCTGAGACGTGTTTGGTTTGTGTGTACTGTATTTTTCGTCCTATAGGACGCACCAGCGTATAAGACGCACCCAATTTATAGGTGCAAAATCTAAAAAAAAAAAAAATAAAGATTTTGAACCCAATAGTGGTCTTCAACCTGCGGACCTCCAGATGTTGCAAAACTACAACTCCCAGCATGCCCGGACAGCCAACGGCTGTCCGGGCATGCTGGGAGTTGTAGTTTTGCAACATCTGGAGGTTCGCAGGTTGAAGACCACTGCATAGGAGGTAATACTCACGTGTCCCCGCCGCTCCGGACCAGTCACCGCTGCCCTGGATGTTGCTCCATCGCTGTCGCCGTGTCCCCGTCGCTCCGGAATGTCTCTGCTGCCGGCCGGGTATCCTCGCTCTCCGTCGCCGCCATCACGTCGTTACACACGCCGACGCACGTACGCGACGACGTGATGACGAGGAAGGAGAGCGCCGGCCATACAGGGGATCCCTGAACGGAGAAGACACCGAGGAGGCAGGTAAGGTCCCTCCCGGTGTCCTGTAAGCACTAACCCGGCTATTCAGTCGGGCTGTTCGGGACCACCGCGGTGAAATCGTGGTGGTCCCGAACAGCCCGACTGAACAGCCGGGTTAGTGTCACTTTCCCTTCAGACGTGGCGGTCAGCTTTGATCACAGCGTCTGAAGGGTTAATACAGGGCATCACCGCGATCGGTGATGTCCTGTAATAGCCGCGGGTCCCGGCCGTTGATGGCTGCAGGGACCGCCGCGATAGGGGTGTATTCGCCGTATAAGACTTTTTTCCCCCAGCGAAAAATACGGTATGTGACTGAATGTCGGTCCGGGCGCAGATCTCCTTGACTGTCTATTGCTGTGGCGCCTTATTATTCTGCCTGCCTTATGTCATCGGTGGAGGTTGGGGAGCTCTGTGCTCGAGCTGAATGTTTATTTCTTAAATACACATAAAAATAAAATAAACAAAAAAGATCTAAATAAGTAAATAAGGGATGAGTTACCTTCATTTTCATTTCAGTTTCTCAATTTTTGTAGCGGAAATGAGTAACAGAAATAAAAACAAAAAAGGCTGATTTGAACCCACCCTAAGTAATCCATTTTAGTTCAAGCAGTTTTCCACCTGTTCTAAAAACCCTTTACCTACATGACAGAAGACGACACCTCATGGGATCATTTTTACTTTTGGTCAGGGACTAGCCTTCTGGACTCATACGCACCTGTCTGAGGCCTATCTTTTTGCTGTCCCACATTTGTTTGAAGTTCCAGAAGAAAGGCTGGTCACACTTCTGACAGGAGTCACTGTCCAGCCACTCCGGAGTCTGGAGAACAGACAAAATATAGGTGAATATTATACTAAAGAGACGTCTACTTTGGCCATGTGGTTTAACACTTCACCTATTTTTTGTGGGGATTAGAGGGTTAAACAAAATATAATAAGCTCTACAGACTCTGACTCTGGAACTGATCCACTGGGTCAGTGTCTCCCAACCATGGTGCCGCCAGCTGTTGGAAAACTACAACTCCTAGCATGCCCGGACAGCCTTTGGAACAATAAACCTCCGGACGCTGGGGAGCGGAGCTCCCGACACAGGGCAGCAGAGTACCCCTTTAAAGCAATAACAGAGCTGTTGGAAAGAGCCAAACTTGACCATATAATACATGGTCATCCCCTATTGGAATAATAGATATGTCTTGTGGTAGCAGCTTCTCTGGGTAGGACAGCCGATTGCTTTTGGATAAAGTACATACACTTCACAGGAGAGCAGCACAACCATTATTGTCCGAGTGCAGGCTGTTGGAGCCTGGGTTAGAGGCCCTCCTGTATACAAAGCACCAAAAAATCAGCAGCACTCCGTTCCTTCAGAGGAATCAGCGTGTGGCTTTATTATCAGTGCGTGGCTTCATTCATCTTGTGTTACAAGCCGCTACGTTTCGGCTGTCTCACAAATTATCAGGCCCATAATGACTTGATAATGGCTGTGTGAGACAGCCGAAACGTAGCTGCTTGTAACACAGGATGAATAAAGCCATGCACTGATAATAAAACATCACACTGATTTAGTTGAAGGAACGGAGTGCTGCTGATTTTTGTGGTTCTTTGTCTTTTGGATAAAGTAGCTATTCCTGCAATGATCAGATGTTGTCCAGTTAGAACAGCCCCTTTAAAATGAGAACTTCCGAAGAGAAACTTTTTTTTAAAGGACTACTGCGGTGCAGGACAATAAGTGTCTGATTGCAGGGTCCTGCACGGCGTCCCGGCTCTCCCCATGAATGGAGCGGTATTGACCAACATGCCCCCATCATTGGGAGATCCGGAGATACACCGTTTGTGTATCTACTCCTCTCCAATAGAGATACATGGAGAGGGTGTGTTGACCACCACTTCAAGCGGCAGTCGATAGTCTCCTTGGACGGAGATCACTCCTTGCATTAGGAGAGCTGGGCGCCGGGCAGGAGATTGCAGGGGGGCCCAGCAGCCGGAACCCCCCCCCATGATCAGATACTTATCCCCTATCCTTTGAAAAGAGGATAAATTGTCCTGCAGCACAGTACACCTCTAAAGTCAAACCTTCACACACGACCCTGCTGTTTCCTACAAAGACCTGTGAATGACACCTGCAGACCTACATGGGTCTCCAACACTTAGTGCAAGCATTGTAGATATCGTACACAAGGCCATCACCTCTTATCCAATGCTGAAAAAAAAGTAATGGCCCCAAGTTCTCAGACCTGGAAAAATTTTAACTACGGAAGTGTTTATTATATTTATCTCATGAAACATTTATGGGGTCACTGTGTATGGCCAACCTAAGAATCAGAGCATGAGTAACCAAACTCAGAATAAATAAAACCAACCTCCTGTCTCTCAACATCCATGTTCCAGACAACAATCCCACCATCAGCGCTGCAGGAAATGAGCTGCCTGGAGTGGTGTGCGTAGGCGATGGACTGGATCTTGTCACTGAAAGAAACAACAAAAATATATTTAATGGAAATAAATTATATTAAACAGTGCAAACTAGGGTACGCTCTACATCAGTGGTCCACAACCAGTGGCTCGCAACTCCTTGCCATGTGTCTACTGCGTTGAGCCTAAATTCTGCCAAATTACATTGTTGCAGACTTATCTTATCCTTTGAGCCTCTGGAGGCTGGATCTGGCTGAGGAATTTCAAAACAGTATGTCAGCAAATCTCTGCCAAACCTGTGACGTCCCCTATTCAATTTAAAAGGAAATATGTGATCAGTGTCACCTGCACTAACCAGTCGGTATGATACTTACCTGGTACCGTAACGTGCTGTGGTTCTCCGGCTATCCTCTTTAGTATCTTCAGCTCTGAGCCAGACTTGGAGCATGGGCGAAGCTTAGTGACGTCACCACCGCTGTTTGCTAGCAGCTGGACCGGCAGAGAACAGCAGTGGTGACGTCACTAAGCTCCGCCCATGCTCCAAGTCAGGCCGGGGCGGAAGATACCGAAGAGGATAGCCGGAGAACCACAGATCGGGACCAGGTAAGTATCGTTGTCATCAGTTTCACTGATGACAGATCTCCTTTAATGAACTGGGCAGAGTCATCTGGTAACAGACCTTATTCGGCTTTTGGCCTGACTAAAAACTGTGGTCTGCTACGGCTATAAGTCCAGGTCAAAAGTCAGCCGATTATGAAATTCTTCTGCCAGATATGTCTGCGAGAGAATCAAAACTTGATGTAAATGAACCCTTAGCTATTATAATACTAGTCAAATTTCCCACTGTGATACCTCTTATCAGCAAATGTTTGCAATTTCATCATTTTTTAGCATTTAAAATGTATATCCTCTATATCAGAATTGAATGTGGGTCCCAACCATAACCCAAAGCTAACTGAGAAGGGATAAAAAAACATTTTAGGCCTTTGCTCTACATTATTATTGCAGAAAATTACTCACATAGGGCACTGTAGGATGAACACAGCAAAGTATTCACAATATGTGACATCTTTATGAAGGTTGTTCTTTCCCAACAAAATACATGATAAACTAACAGTACATTCTAAAGTCACCAAAATAAGACCCTATACCTGGCGTGTAGAACAATGTGTTTATGGCCTAATATACGGCACACTTGCTTGGTGCAGTGTATATGCTTCATTTCTACATAACTTATCACCACTACATACTTGGAATCATGTAGGTTTTTATTGTCTGATAGAATTGTGCAGATAAAGGAAAGTACCTGAGGAACAGGGAACAGTACTTAAAGTGTACCTGTCATAGTGCAAAAAGGAAGTGATTTATTACTCATTACCTAATCCTGATCTTGTACATATTTTTATGTGTCTAGGACCTATATATCCCTAACGAATAGCATTTATATGTTGCTCACTTGCTTTGTGTTCTTCCTTATGGAGGGGCGTGTCCATCTCTCTCCCTCACTGTGGATGACTTTTCTGCTCTTAGTCTGGGAGCAGCCTGGCAGTCTGCAAATCACTGCACAGCAGTTTTTATGCTTACATTTTGTATCTGTTCCTAGTAAAGCTGGATGCTAATCAACATAGCTGTCACTATGTGTGTCATTAAGCTTTCTTAGACTCCTGAATGTCTGATCAGCATTTTTGTCATTCAGGAGTCAGAGAAAGCTCTGGCTGTTTAAGCATGCTGGGAGTTGTAGTTTTGCAAGAGCTGGAGCTGCAGGGTTTATAAAGCATTGCGTTAGAGCAGTGTTGCCTTTAGTTGCTGCAGCTGTCGTGCTCTAATAAGCTTGTTTTTGCCCTGAATGCAAAAAATGGCTGCAAACTTCAAAAGTTTTTGCTGTTTTTCTAGCTGTTTAAAAGCCTTTTTTTTGCACTTTTTTGTTTAGGTGTTCTTTAGCCTCGTATCAATTTATTTATTTTTTTTTTACTTTTCTACAGCAAATACTATTATGCAATCTGCAAACCAGCCTTTTTTGGAAAAAAAAAAAATGGCCCATAAACATTTCAAGACCATTGCATATAACTTTAATTCAGTAAAAAGTTACTGCTGTAAATTACCAGCCATGTTTCTATTGAGTTCAATAACCTAAAAAAATAAAATAAAAAAGCCCACTCAGGTGGATCCCTACAGACAACTCTCTTACGTGGGATCCCATGAAGGGAGCTGTTTTCAGGGATCCACCTGAGTGAGAGAGAGGGTGGTTACCAGAAAGACATGAGCGAGTGGTCCAATTTTGGTCCAGTGGGAAAATATATTTTCTGTGCATGTGTTTATCTCTATTCATGCCATCCTGTTATGCTGCTAACTTTCTACCCTGTTGTCCATCCCCTGATGAACCCCAAATTTTAGGGGGGAAACCCGTTGGAGTTTTTGTATTTACAGGATTGTTTCTGGTGGTCACCTGAATACACTAGGGGTTGTTTTCTAGACACTAAGGGGGAGATTTATCAAAACCTGTGTAAAGGAAGAATGGTGCAGTTGCCCATAGCAACCAATCAGAGCACTTCTTTCATTTTTGACAGGGCTCTTTAAAAATGAAAGAAGCAATCTGATTGGTTGCTGTGGGCAACTGCATCACTTTTCCTCTGGACAGGTTTTGATAAACCTCCTCCTATACCACCGCTACAACCTGTGTTATTTTTGTACCATATTATTTTTGTGGTTAGTATTGTTTGCAGTGACCTGCCCATTGTGGCCTTGTTTTGCAGCTTGGTCCCGTGTTAAAGGGTACCTCTCATCAAATAAACTTTTGATATATTTTAGATTAATGAATGTTGAATAACTTTCCAATAGCATGTTAATGAAAAATATGCTTCTTTCTATTGTATTTTTCCCGATCAGTCATGTCAGCAAGCATTTCTGACTCATGCTGGAGTCCTAAACACTCAGAGCTGCCAGTCTGCTTTGTTCACAGCCAAACAGGCTGTGAACAAAGCAGACTGGCAGCTCTGAGTGTTCTCCTTTGTGAACAAAGCAGACTGGCAGCTTGTAGTGTTTAGGACTCCAGCATGAGTCTGAAATGCTTGCTGCCAGGACTGGTAGGGAGACCCCTAGTGGTCATTTCTTCAAAGTGGAAAATTAAATAGAAAGAAGCATATTTTTTAATAACATGCAATTGTAAAATTATTCTGCATACATTAATCTATAATATATCAAAAGTTTTTTAGATGAGAGGTACACTTTAAGGATCTTGTGTTTGTATAGTTCTATCTTTTACTGTATACCCATTAAAGGGTTATGTTTTGAAAAGGGGTCGCACCAATGTAATTTTTACTAGTTTTGTCACTCGAAAACCTGTAACTCCTAACCACGCGAAGGCCTCTCTCCCCGCTTGAGGGCAGCGCACCCGACAGGGCCGCAGGAGACAATACAAAAAGTGAGCTGTCATGCAAAAATAAATTACAGATTGTTCTCGCACATAAAAGTGTCTAAAACACAAAAGATATGAAAATAATTTCCTAGCAGACATTTGTTTCCCAAAGCAGCCGAAAGACTGCATGACCTGTTTCTAGGCAACAGCCATCGGCGGCCTCAACGGGTGCGAAAAAGATCCTCCGTGGGATTGTGTGAAGAAGAAAAAAAAAAGAAAACTGTTGGACCCTGATCTCAAAACTAAAAACAGAAAGAAAAACAGCAGCAACAGTTGTCATGGATTTATTGGTGGATGCAGATATGTAGATTGTAAGCTGTATGTATGTGACTGCACCATGCTATATAACACTGCTTCCCAACCAGGGTGCCTCCAGCTGTTGCAAAACTACAACTCCCAGCATGCCCGGACAGCCAAAGGCTGTCCGGGCATGCTGGGAGTTGTAGTTTTGCAACAGCTGGAGGCACCCTGGTTGGGAAACACTGTTGTATAATGACACATGCAGAACAAATGCACAAAGGCAGATACATAGTAGACTCAGAGGTTCTCAATGTATCGGTGGAGCCAGATCACCTTATCCAGAATACATATTTAGTTTCCTGTCTGAAACTTTCTATCTGCTTTGAGGATAATACTACAATAGTCATAAAGTCCCATTTTAATATATTTTTATATGGCTAAGGCCCCTTTCACACTACAGGTATCATCCTGTAAAAAACCTCCGTTATTACTCCCGGCAAAAAGTCCTGAAAAAAATCCGGTAAAAAATCTCATTCATGTCAATGGGATTTTTTGAACATCCTTTGGCATCAGGCATGTCCGTTCTTACGGATGTCAGTTATTTTTGCCGGCACAAAAGACGGTGCATGTACTAATTTTCGGTCCGGCAAAAAAAAAAAAAAAAGGTGAAAAACCGGACGTTAAAATTTAACATTGAAGTCTATGGGAACCGCATGTTTAAAAAAAAATAAAAATAAAAAAACATCCGTTCTCATCAGTTAGGCTGGGTTCACATCACGTTTTTGCCATACTGTTTTCAATCCGTTTTTCTAAAGAAAACTGTATGGCAAAAAAACGGATGGAACAGTATGGAAAAAAGTAAACCGTATGTGTACTGTTTTTAAAAGTGCATACAGTTCCGTCAGCTTTTATAGAAAAAAAAAACCCATACGTTTTTGAAAATGTTGTCCATATTTAATTGGAGGGGTCTTGGGTGGGGACTTTAGGATTCAAATGCGCATGTGCAAAGTAAAAACGTATAAGTTTTTCCCGTATGGAACCGTATACATGTGCGTTTCCCATTGACGTCCATGTAAAAAAAAAAAAACGTATGCGGTTGCAGTACGGTTTTTAAAATGGAGTCAAAACCGTGGTTGACCACGATTTTGTTTCCGGCTTAAAAACCGTACTGCAACCGAATACGTTTTTTTTTTTAACATGGACGTCAATGGGAAACGCACATGTATACGGTTCCATACGGGAAAAACGTATACGTTTTTACTTTGCACATGCGCATTTGAATCCTAAAGTCCCCACCCAAGACCCCTCCCATTAAAAATGGACAAAATTTTCAAAAACGTATGGGTTTTTTTTCTATAAAAACTGACGGAACTGTATGCACTTTTAAAAACAGTATACTGTTTAAAAACGCATACGGTTTACTTTTTCCCATACTGTTCCATCCGTTTTTTTGCCATACGATTTTCTTTAGAAAAACGGATTGAAAACAGTATGGCAAAAACGTGATGTGAACCCAGCCTAAGGCTGGGTCCACACTACGTTTTGTCCCATACGGGAGCGCATACGGCAGGAGGGAGCTAAAACCTCGCGCTCCCGTATGTGACCGTATGCGCTCCCGTATGCCATTCACTTCAATGAGCCGGCCGGAGTGAAACGTTCGGTCCGGTCGGCTCATTTTTGCGCCGTATGCGCTTTTACAACCGGACCTAAAACCGTGGTCAACCACGGTTTTAGGTCCGGTTGTAAAAGCGCATACGGCGCAAAAATGAGCCGACCGGACCGAACGTTTCACTCCGGCCGGCTCATTGAAATGAATGACATACGGGAGCGCATACGGTCACATACGGGAGCGCGAGGTTTTAGCTCCCTCCTGCCGTATGCGCTCCCGTATGGGACAAAACGTAGTGTGGACCCAGCCTGAGTCAGGTTTTAACATCCGTTTTTTGTACTGAGCATGCTCAGTACAGCTTTTACAAAAAATGGGTTAAAAACCTGATAAAGAAAACGGATGTAACTGGTAATAACGGATGATAACGTATGAACAACATCAGGTATTTTAAGAAAAAAACTATTAAAAATAACGGATGATGGTCATCAGTTATCATCCGTTATTACCAGTTATTGCATCCGTTTTTGTAAAATAACGTCAGTAAAAAAAGCAGGATGATACCTGTAGTGTGAAAGGGGCCTAACAGGGATTTCTTTTAAAGTGTACCAAAACTTTTAGACAACTTCTGACTTGTCATCGCAGCATGCCAGAAGTTGTGCTCAGTAGGGGTCTCTTTGCAGAGTGAAGACTTATTTTCTGCACAGTCAACTGTAGTTCCTTATGAGGACCATTTTGGGGTTGCCAGGACTTTTTCATAGTTTTTTTCCCCCCCAATGTTTTATTGGATGTGAGATTTAAATTGCTATTATGGAGCATTCTTTGGAACAGCTTAAAGGGGTATTCCAGGCCAAAATTTTTTTTTATATATCAACTGGCTCCGGAAAGTTAAACAGATTTGCAAATTACTTCTATTAAAAAATCTTAATCCTTCCAATAGTTATTAGCTTCTGAAGTTGAGTTGTTGTTAACTGCTCTCTGATGACTCATGTCCCGGGAGCTGTGCAGTTCCTATGGGGATATTCTCCCATCATGCACAGCTCCCTGGACGTGACATCGACATTGAGCAGTTAGACAGAAAACTTCAGAAGCTAATAACTATTGGAAGGATTAAGATTTTTTAATAGAAGTAATTTACAAATCTGTTTAACTTTCCGGAGCCAGTTGATATATATAAAAAAAGGTTTTGCCTGGAATACCCCTTTAACAGGGACACAATCATGGCAACCACGGAGATCTTCAGAAGGTTCACGGCTGCACATCTTTATGGGAGAGATGGAGACAGCGCTTGTGTGTCTCCGTCTCTCCCATAGAGATAAATGGAGGGGGCGTGATTCCACCAGCTGACGTGCTAGGTACAAAACGTCACATAAAGTAGCAGAGCCGAGGTCGAGCCGTACAGGAGCTCGCGGGGGGAGTCCAGGTGGTCGGATACATTTCTTACCGCTGGACATCTTTAATACAGTCTTAGGGTACGTTCAGACAAGCGGAGATTTTCTGTGCGTATTTAGCTGCGGATCCACCGCAGAAGGACCTCCTATATGCCGCCTTTACATGTGCCTGCTCGGGGCGGCAATACGTTGCTACGAGCAGACACACTGCGATGTGAGAGTCACCGCGCATGCGCAGTATACTCGCACATGGTGGCAGCTCTCGGCCGAGATCATTGAGCAGGGAGAGCAGCCGCGATGTGTGCGAGTATACCGCGCATGCGCAGCGACTCGCACATCGCTTCAGTGTGTCTGCACGTAGCGGCGTATTGCCGCTCCGAGCAGGCACATGTAAAGGCAGCATACAGAGGTCCTTCAGCGGCGGATCAGCAGCGTAAAATGCGCTGTATATCCACTCGTCTGAACGTACCCTAAGGGACAAGCCAAAAGTTTTTATCAGTCGTGGTCTGAGTGTTCAGACCCCGACTGATGACAAGAACAAGCAGGGAGAGAAGCACGAGCTCTGTGTTTATAAGACCAGGACAGCACCATAAACTTACATTAGGAGTCTTGTCAGATGACATAGAGCACTTGTTTCGGCTTGTCCTCGTGATCAGTTGGGGTCTAAACACTCAAGACTCCAATTAATCAAACAATTAAAGGGGTACTCCAGTGGAAATTCTTTTGTTGTTTTTTAAATCAACTTGTGCCAGAAAGTTAAACAGAATTTTAAAATACTTCTATTAAAAAAATCTTAATCCTTCCAGTACCTATTAGCGGCTGTATACTACAGAGGAAATGCTTTTATTTTTGGCTTTCTCTTCTGTCACGACCACAATGCTCTCTGCCAACCTCTGCTGTCCATTTTAGGAACTGTCCAGAGCAGGAGAAAATCCCCATAGCAAACATATGCTGCTCTGGACAGTTCCTAAAATGGACAGCAGAGGTCAGCAGAGAGCACTGTGGTCGTGACAGAAGAGAAATCCAAAAAGAAAACCATTTCCTCTGTAGTATACAGCCCCTAAAAAGTACTGGAAGGATTAAGATTTTTTTTTTTTTAAAGTAATTTACAAATCTGTTTAAAGGGGTACTCCGGTGAAAACTTTTTTCTTTTAAATCAACTGGTGGCAGAAAGTTAAACATATTTGTAAATTACTTCTATTAAAAAGCTTAATCCTTCCTGTACTTATTAGCTGCTGAATACTACAGTGGAAATTCTTTTCTTTTTGGAATGCTCTCTGATGACATCACGAGCACAGTTTTCTCTGCTGACGTTATTATAATAATGCATTATTTATTGTTGTCCTTAGTGGGATTTGAACCCAAGTCCCCAGCACTGCAAGGCAGCTGTGCTAACCACTGAGCCACCATGCATCTGCTATGCACGGATGCTAAAATGGACAGAGATGTCAGCAGAGAGCACTGTGCTCGTGATGTCATCAGTGTTCCAAAAAGAAAGGAATTTCCTCTGTAGCATTCAGCAGCTAATAAGTACTGGAAGGATTAAGATTTTTTAATAGAAGTAATTTACAAATATGTTTAACTTTCTGCCACCAGTTGATTGAAAAGAAAAATGGTTTTCACCGGAGTACCCCTTTAACTTTCTGGCACCAGTTGATTTAAAAAATAAATAAATAAATAAGTTTTCCACCAGAGTACCCCTTTAAACAATGTTTATGCCCTGCAGCAAACAGAAAACAGAGGGGAGGATCCTGCTGCAGTCAGCTGTCCTGTTTTTTTGTAGCTTACTGTATTGATCTGGAGGCTTGTGAACATTTACGCATAGACTGCAGGCGGGGAAAGGGTAATTATAACCTGCTGGAAGCTGAGAACGATTCCACTTTTCTCTAATACATTTGATATACATACATATACTAACATTTATAAAAAGACAGGCATGCTTTAAGCTTTGTTCACATCTACGTTGTGGTTTCTGTTCACAAGAGAAGGAACAACGCTATTCCAGAACCATAAACTGCAGATGTGAACAAAGAGAATTTTGCAATAAACATTTAATCCTTAAGCAGAATGAATGTTCCCCAAAGTGTAGCGAACAGTTTCTTACTGATGTCCTTGCAGTTCTAATGCTGTTCCTTTTCGTCCTCCGATGTCCCATATGATAATGGAATGGTCAGAACTGCCAGAAAATAAAAGTCTCTGCACCGGGTCCCAACACAGGGACGTGACACCAGCTGGGAAGAAAGCACAGATCGAGGATTTACATGAGCACATCCTGAGTCACTGGAAGGATCTCATGTCCACAAGTTCAGTTCTACAATCTACAATGAATTACTCCTTAAAGGGGGTATTCTAGGAATTTTATTTTTATTTTTTTATCAGCTGGCTCCAGAGAGTTAAACAGATTTGTAAATTACTTCTATTAAAAAATCTTAAGCCTTCCAATAATTATCAGCTGCTGAAGTGGAGTTGTTCTTTTCTGTCTGACAACAGTGCTCTCTGCTGACATCTCTGCTTGTCTCGTGAACTACACAGAGTAGAAGTGGTTTGCTATGGGGATTTGCTTCTACTCTGGACACTTCCCGATGCAGGTAACATCAGCGAGCACTTAGACCAGTGGTCCCCAAACTGTGGCCCTCCAGATGTTGCAAAACTACAATTCCCAGCATGCCTGGACAGCCGTTGGCTGTCCAGGCATGCTGGGAGTTGTAGTTATGCAACATCTGGAGGGCCACAGTTTGGACACCACTGACTTAGACAGAAAAAGAGCAACTCAACTTCAGCAGCTCATAAGTACTGAAAAGATTAAGATTTGTTTAATATAAGTTATTTACAAATCTGTTTAACTTTCTGGAGCCAGTTGATATATCAAAATTTTTTTTTTCCTGGATAACCCCTTTAAGGGTACGTTCACACGTAAAGTATCTCCTGCATATTTTTACTGCATATTTTGTGAAGCTGATTTTGCTACCCATTGAAGTTAATGGGTAGCAAAATCAGCTGCAGAAAATATGCAGCAAAAATATACAGCAGTTCCTGTATGTACGACTGTACCCTTAGGGCTCGTCACACGAGCGGATTTTGCTGTGTATTTCAGTGCGGATTTTGCTGCAGATTTTCTGCTTCTTATTTTTTGCTAGTAAGTCAATAATAAAATAAGCAGCAGAAAATAAAATGCAGCAGATCAGCTGCGAAAAATCCGCTCGTGTGAACAAGCCTTAAGGATACATTTCACACATGCATATTTTTTGCTGCAGTTTTGCTGCTGCAGATTTTGCTACCCACTGAAGTCAATGGGCAGTAAAATCTGCAGCAAAAATATGCATGTGTGAACGTACCCTAAGGGTCATTTCACACGTTCATATTTTTGCTGCAGATCTACTGCGGATTTGCTGCTCATTGACTTTAAATGGGCAGAAAAATCTGCTGAAGCAAATCTGTGGCAGAAAATACGCACTTGTGAGCATATAATGAGGGCTCGACTTCACACACGTGTATTTTGTTTCAAACTCGCGAGTTTCCTACTGCGAGTTTGATAGGGACGGGCTCTCCCCCGGCTGTCTGTAGATGATTTTTAGAAACGGAATCTCTGCTGCGGAAAGTCCACCGCATACCCCAATGAAGTTAATGGGCAGCAAAATCTGCAGCAAAAATATGAACGTACCCAAAAGAGGAGATTGATCAGAGGAGTGTAGGATTTCCTGGTTATCAGAGAGGTGCTGGTATCAATGACACACAGGATATATCAATAAGATACAACAGGTTATTTGTGATTCATCCCATAAAAAATGACCCTAGTAGCAAGTGATTGGCACCAGTCAGCTCCAAATAGGTTGCCTTCTGCAGGTCCCTCGGGCCTATAATTCTCTATAGGTCTGGGCCTACTAGAGCATTCTCTCTTACTTTTGTGGGCCAAACTGACAGTAAACAATGCAATGTGCCATTACAGCTCTTACACATGAAATATATTTCCATTTATTAAACAATATAGAACTTGTGATGTACCACAGACTTTAGAGATGAGAGAATTTTTGGAAAATTCGATTCGGCTGATTTGCCGAATTTTCCGAAGAAATTGTGGCGAATCGCTATTAAAAAATGGCTATTTCCAGCCTACAGAGAGCCCCAATAGGGGTGTAGAACACTTTGCCTTGCTGTAACAAGCATAGGGAGTGTGCTGTGTTAGTGAAATAATACTGTTATTCAGTATGACATGCAGATCAGAGGCGTCGGGAGACCATATGGCGTCACATTTGAAGAGATTAAAGAGATTTTTTTAAATTTAAATGTTTATTTAATTTAATTTTAATTTATTAAAATTTTTTAAAATCCTTTTTTGAGGAACCATTCTGGTGAGCTTTGAGCTGGCAGTCCACCGCGAGGCGAGCTACCGGCTGTCCCAGCCCCTGCCTCACAGCGCACCCCATGGTCTGAGTGTCCACTTGAAAAGGAGGGACTGCAGTACCAGCAACTTGGACAGGAGCACATTCAGTGAAAAAGCTTGTACTTGTATCTTAAAATGAAGCTGGCGGTCCTCGGCGAGGCGAGCTACCACCTCTGTTCCAGCCCCTGGATCTCAGCATGCCCCCCCGACTGTGAAACTGTGAATGTTTCATTTAATCAGTTATGGTTCATTTAAGGTGCCAGCAGCACGAGTAGACCACATGGCCATGGTGTGTCTGGGTCCTCTGTCTCGTCTTCCTCATCACCCTGTAGCTCCACAGTCTGCTCCTCCTCTACTGTCAGATGACTATAAAAACCACCCATTTCACAAGACCTTGCCTGTGCTATACTGTCCCCCTCCCCCTCCTTTTCCAGTTTAGCCCCCACAGGGCTCATGTGCCCTGATCAGCCATTGTTTCCAACAAGTGGTGTAGGAAATGAAGCAGTGGAATTACGTAGTTCATCCCGTAATCCCGGAGAAAAAGCTTGTACTTTTATCTTAAAATCGAGCTCGCGGTCTGCTGCAAGGCCAGCTACCAGCTACCGCCTGTCCCAGCCCCTGCCTTTAACCCCCCCATGCTTATGACTGAGGGTCCCGGGTGCCCAAAGCGCTTACTTTGAAAAAAAATACTGTCAAACTACAATATCAATATAACAAGGATATCACATGTTGGCACAATGACACAGCCTGGAGGTGGCATTAGCATGAGGAGAACATATGGTGCCAGTATGAGACAGCCTGGAGGTGGCATCAGCATGAGGAGAACATATGGTGGCAGAATGAGACAGCCTGGAGGTGGCATCAGCAGCCCTGTAAGTGACCCGGTGACAGAGTGGTGTGGTGGGTGTTATTACCAGTACCCGGTGACTAAGGTGGGTGAAAGAAGGAGAACTTTGCATCAGATGTGCGGCATCAGGCGGGTGGCAGGATCAGAATAGTAGCTGAGGAAGGTAGGCAGAAGAAAACGGTCTCTTTTGTCAAGGTGTTGGTGTGCACAAGTAAGTACTGAAGATATGCATTACGTAAAACTTAACTTTTAATATTATTTTTAGGATAAAATATATATTTTTTTATCTAACAAAAGGAAAGGTGTGCAAAAAACACCATGTGCCACCTACACCACCAAGTATTGATGTGATGCAAATACCTCTAAAAGGTGGAAGGGAACAACGTATGGTCCATTGTAACAGGCGGGGGTAAAAACTTCCCCTGTAAGGCCCTACTCTCGCACTATTAATTCCCTTCTTGGCAAGTGTTACTCGCCCTAAAAAGGGCGGCCCCACAAAGGAACCTCTCCCTATTTAAACCTAAAAACACTGCCATTTCCCAGGGTTTTTAGGTGGAAATAGGGAGAGGTTCCTGTGTAGGGCCGCCCTTTTTAGGACGATTAACACTTGCCTCCAAAAGATGGAAGAGAACAACGTATTGTCCATTGTAAAAGGTGGGGGTAAAAACTTCCCCTGTAAGGCCCTACTCTCGCCCTATTAATTCCCTTTTTGGCAAGTGTAACTCGCCCTAAAAAGGAAGGTCCCACACAGGAACCCCTCCCTATTTCCACCTAAAAACCCTGAAAAATGGCAGTGTTTTCTAGGTGGAAATAGGGAGAGATTCCTGTGTGGGGGCCACTCTTTTTAGGGCGAGTAACACTTACAACGAAGGGAATTAATAGTGTGAGAGTAGGGCCTTACAGTGGAAGTTTTTACCCCCACCTGCTACAATGAACCATACGTTGTTCCCTTCCACCTTTTAGAGGTCTTTGCATCACATCAATACTTGGTGGTGTAGGTGGCACATGGTGTTTTTTGCACACCTTTCCTTTTGTTAGATTTCAAAACAATTTTGGGTCCATATATTTTATCCCAAGAAAAGTTAAGTTTCAGCTAATGCATATCCTCAATACTTACGTGTGGTCTGATGCAGAGGAATTTTTGTAACTGGGGAGCAGAACCTTAATTATGTTTGGCAGTATCCATGGCGGCACAAAGACAGAGCCTGGAGGTGGCAGCATCAGTATGAGGAGACCATATGGCAGCACAATGACAGAGCCTGGAGGTGGCAAAAGCAGCATGAGGGCCATGCCAACTGAGGGTTGAGTCTGAGTAACCAGCCGACTAACTGGGGGTATCGGATGTCACTTCGGATGAAGTGGATGACCGAGTGAACCAATCAATTACGGCTGCTGGGTGAGAAACGACTGCTAGCTGACACAGGAGCTCAGTCCTCTGGCGGCGATATTTGGATTAGTTGTAAAGCAAATTTTTCCTGAAATTCGTAACTAATTTGGATTCCTTAGATTCGATTCGCTCATCTCTACTTACCATAGAAGAATCTGGGAAAAATGTGCGACAACAAGAGAATATTCCAGGGAATCCTCAGAAGAAGAGAACCATAAACGGTCTACATATCTTGTTTTGGTGTATAGGGGCCCACCAAAAGTGTATACCTTGGCCCCACAGTCAGAGCCGTGCTCTTTCGCTGTTCCCTATCTTCTACCCAAATGTTTAGCATTATTGTACTGTTGATTATGTTCTTCCGGACATAGTTCGGTTTATATGTAGTCTCCTGTACTGTACATTACTCGCTCCCCTGTGAGGGATATTGTCATTTTGTATATGATTTGTGTGCACACATGATTGGGGGGGGTCCCCAGGTTTTGTTTTGTACCCTTTTTTTTACTTTTCAATAAAATGAATGTTAAAAAGTAACAAAGATTTAATATAGCTTAAAAGAGACATGTTACAAGGATCCGCCTGCCTTCTTTATCAGGTCCAGTGTTGAAGTACAGCTGCACCCCTGAAACACGTTGGCCATTTTAAACTATATTAAATCTTTGTTATTTTTTCTATTGTCTGTTCATCAGTCTTTAATACAGTTTACAGCAGGGAGCGCCGTGATAGTATGGCAGCTTCTTCAGAGGATTTTCCAGAATCTTCTCTTCAGGTTTCGAGTTACTATCTCGGGTCCCTGGCTATACTCACATTGTAATATACAAAGTGCAAGGTGGTGTTGTGCTAGTAGCACAACGCCAAAAGGGAAGTTAAAACTCGTCTTGCCTACCAACACTGAAAAATCGAAGGGTAACAGCACTTAGAGCATCTTGTTGTATTTATTTTTATTTTTATTTGTCTGATGGGGTATTCCCATCTGTTTGTTATCCCCTTAAACCTGTTTAAAGTTGCCACTATATGTAAGAGTTAATCCTAACTTTCACATATACGATGCTGATGGTTCTATTACAAGTGTAGGATTACTGGTGTAGGAAGGAGGGGTTTGGTTTGGGTTCATGGAGAACTGGGCCGACTTCGCTGTCGGTTACCGGCTCTACCGTAGGGACGGGCTGCACCTCAATTGTGAGGGTGCAGCTGTGCTTGGGGAGAAGATGGCTAGGTGGAGGAGTGTTTAAACTAGCGACTGGGGGGAGGGAACCTACAACATAGAGGGGGAAGATAGTGTAGATAGAGAGGGGGACTTATTAATGTGCCTGGGGGTGGAGGGAGGGGTTAGAATAGTTCATAGGCTTCATAGGAAAAAAAAAAAAAAAAAAAAACATACACCATTGAAATGCATGATAACTAATGCCAGAAGTCTGACCAATAAAACTGACGAACTGGAGTGGTTGATGTCTGAGGAAAATTATGACATAGTGGGTATAACAGAGACTTGGTTGGATGATACCTGTGACTGGGCGGTCAACATACAGGGTTATAGTCTATTCAGGAAGGATCGGACAAAACAGAAAGGGGGAGGAGTTGTATGTGAAATCAAGTCTGAAGGCCGCACTGCGGGAGGATATCCGGGAAGGAAATGATAATGTGGCGTCATTATGGGTAGAAATATATGGGGATAAATATAAAATAAAATACTGATAGGGGTTTGCTATAAGCCACCAAACATAATGGAAGAGGAAGAAGATCAATTACTGAGGCAAATAAACAAGGCAGCAAATCAGAATGAGGTGATAATAATGGGGGACTTTATCCTGATATAAACTGGGAGACCGAGACCTGTGAATCTCATAAAGGAAACAGGTTTCTGACTATAACTAAAGACAATTATCTGTCCCAAATGGTGCAGGACCCAACCAGAGGGGGCGCCCTACTAGACTTAATATTAACCAACAGACCTGACAGAGTAACTAATGTTCAAGAAGGACACCTAGGAAATAGTGATCATAATATAATACATTATAACTTGTTCTTCAATAAGGGAATCTCTCGAGGGGCCACAAAAACAATGAACTTTAGGAAGGCAAAGTTTGATCAACTCAGAGAAGCCCTTAACAATATAAAATGGGATAATGTCCTCAAAAACAGGAATACTGACACTAAATGGAAGACTTTTAAAAATATCTAAAATTCTCACTGTAAGATGTATATACCTTATGGGAATAAAAGGATCAGGAATAAAATAAAATAAACAATATGGATGAATATAAATGTTAAGGGGGCAATAAATGACAAAAATAAAGCATTTAAACTACTAAAACAGGACGGCAGTGAAGAAGCTTAAAAAGCTATAGAGAAAAATGTAGAATATGCAAAAAAAACAGATAAAAGCCACAAAAGTAGAGACAGAAAGACTCGTTACCAAAGAGAGTAAAACTAACCCCAAAATGTTCTTTAAAGGGGTATTCCAGGATTTTTTTTATTTGACTATGCTACAGGGGCCGTAAAGTTAGTGTAGTTCATAATATAGTGTATTCACCTGTGTGTGACGGTTTTCTCACAATTCTTCTGTGATTTTCACTCCAATATTTATTTTTACCAGCATACAAAATGACTGTTGTCTCAGATTTTTCCCAGCGTGCAATGTGGCCGAGACCTGACTCACTAGTCAGCTGATGGCAGGGAGCCTGTCTGGTTCAATGGGTGGAGGGATCGCTTGGTGGGAGAGAAATCAATCTGCAACAGCTGTAGGCACCCTGATTGAAAACCACACTGATTTGAATGGTTGCAGCTCATTTATGTTTCAATGGGTGGGGTGGCCGATGTGTGGGAGGGAGGAAGATGGAATTGTGGGATTTGTAGTCAAAAAAATAAAAGTCAAACAGGAAATACTAGTTCACAAAAAGCTAGCCAGTGTTATGGAAATCTCACAACATAGCCATTTAGCCCCAAGACAAGCGCAGATCCTTTCTAAGCATGTCCATTACTGTCTGCCAGGTACGAACTAAAATCACCTTATGGTGGAGAACCCCTTTAACTATATAAATAGCAAAAAGGTTAAAAATGAAAGTGTAGGCCCTTTAAAAAAAAAAAAAACGATAAAGAAGAAATTATAAAATGGGATCAGAAAAAAAGCAAATATACTAAACACATTCTTCTCCACTGTATTCACCGAGGAAAATGAAATGTCAGATGAAATACAGTGAGATAAGGTAAACGCCCCAGTACAGGTCACCTGTCTAACCCAGAAAGAAGTACAGTGCCGCCTACAAAAAAAATCAAAATAGACAAATGCCAAGATGGCATTAACCCCCGTGTTCTAAAGGAATTAAGTATTGTAATAGACAGACACCTATTTTTGATATTCAAGGACTCTATAGTTACAGGGACTGTTCCCCACGACTGGTGCATGGCAAATGTGGTGCCAATATTTAAAAAGGGTCAAAAGGTGACCCTGGGAATTATAGGCCTGTTAGTTTAACCTCGGTTGTATGAGGGTTTTTTAAGAGATGCTATTTTGGAGTATCCTAATAATAATATATGACTCCATATCAGCATGGCTTTTTGAGGGATCGGTCCTGTCAAACTAACCTGATCAGCTTTTATGAGGAGGTGAGCTCCAGACTGGACCAGGGGCAATCGCTGGATGTCGTATATCTGGATTTTTCCAAAGCATTTGATAAGGTGCCACATAATAGGTTGGTGCATAAAATTAGAAGGATTGGGCTGAGGGAGAATTTGTGTAATTGGGTAAGTAACTGGCTCAGTGATAGGAAACAGAGGGTGGTTATTAATGGTACTAATTCTCATTGGGTGACTGTTACTAGTGGGGTACCAGAGGGGTCAGTCTTGGGTCCTATTCTATTTAATATATTCATTAATTACCTTGTAGAGGGGTTGAATAGTAAAGCAGCAATCTTTGCAGATTATACTAAACTCTGTAAAGTGGTAAACACAATAGAGGACAGGGCACTATTACAAATGGATCTGGATAGGTTGGAGGTTTGGGCTGGGAAGTGGCAGATGAGGTTCAACACTGATAAATGTAAGGTAATGCACATGGGGAAGAAAAATTTGGGCTGGGATTATGTATTAAATGGGAGAAAACTTGGGATGACTGACGTGGAAGAGGACTTGGGAGTCTTAGTTAACAGTAAATTTAGCTGTAGTGACCAGTGTCGGGCAGCTGCTGCCAAGGCAAATAAAATCATGGGGTGCATTAATAGGGGCATAGATGCCCACAACAAGGAAATAATTCTACCGCTGTACAAATCACTAGTCAGACCACACATAGAATACTGTGTACAGTACTGGGCACCAGTATACAGGAAAGATATAGTGGAGCTGGAGAGGGTTCAAAGATGGGCAACCAGAGTAATACGGGGAATGGGAGGACTACAGTACCCAGAAAGATTATCAGAATTAGGGTTATTTAGTTTAGATAAAAGAAGGGGAGACCTAATAACTATGTATAAATATATCAAGGGACCGTACAGAGATCTCTCCCATGATCTATTTATACCCAGGACTGTATCTATTACAAGGGGGCATCCTCTACGTCTAGAGGAAAGAAGGTTTCTACACCAGCACAGACTGGGGGGGGGTTCTTTACTGTAAGAGCAGTGTGGAATTCTCTGCCAGAGGAGGTAGTCTTGGTGAACTCAGTAAAAGAATTCAAAAGGGTCTGGATGCATTTTTGGAGAATAATAACATTGCTGGTTATGTATACTATATTTATAGGGACAGAAGGTTGATCCAGGGATTTATTCTGATGCCATATTTGGAGTCGGGAAGGAATTTTTACCTCTAGTATGAGGGTTTTTTGCCTTCCTCTGGATCAACTCAGTAGGGACTCATTAGGGTTATAGGTTAAACTTGATGGACTCTTTTTTCAACCTTATGAACTATGTTACAACAATAGCAACAGGTATCAATTGTGTAGCAATATGGCCAATCTGTATGGCGAGTAAACTGAGAGGAGTCGTTTGATCGGAGATAAGTTCAGCCGCACAGTTCACAGTGGGTGGCAGGATCTGTCTAGGTATAGACAGCTTTAATGCTAACAAGTCACAACACAGCACACCTTAGAAAAAGCAGTCTGACACTGAAAAAGCACTGTCTAACTACTTACACAGTAAAGAGTTTCACACTAAAAAAAAGTCTCAAAACACAATTCACAAGGCAGCGATAAGCCAGCTCTGTCACACTAGTCAAAAAGCCGACAACTAGATAGACCTGGGGATTAAGAGAAAGTCTGTGCCTGTAAATTGCTGTAATTAGAGGCTGATGTTAATTCCTGGGTGACAGCTACATGGGAAAAACAGCCCAATCTAACAGCGATGCACAAACAATGAGCTAATACAGCCCAAATGGAAAATATAAGCATTACCCATGTGCCAATTGTATAAGATAGCGACACAATGGCACCATTACATTTTCCAAGGATAAGCTATAACAAAAGATAATAATAAGACTACGCTCCCCGTGGGAAGGGTTTTATACTAATAGTCTGCATTACGATCCCATCATAAAAAATCTGATTTAATAGACATTAATCTTTACATTAGTCAAGTGTGGAAAAAATAAAATAAAATCGATATTACAATCATCAATCACCATAATGTTGCTGCATCTGCTATACTAGGTACTGGCACGTGTTGGGCTTCATAGTTCTTCTAGACATATATCTTGGCATATACAAAACAGCAAATCAAGTACATGTTATATTATTAGTATTTATGTGTAAGACATGAGTATTCGCTTCTGAATCAGCCTGTGGTGACTATATTTGTGCATAGGAATCAATAGTTCTAAAGTATTCCATCATGAAAATCCAGATTACATTGGATTTGTGAATGACAAGGGAATACAACGGGTTAACTCCAAGATCATTCCATTGAGCCTAATGTGGGTAATGCTGGCCATACACATGAGATTAAAATCAGAAGAACCAAAAGACTTCACTGGGATTGGCCAAATACTGGAAGGGAATAAGTCACCATAAAAAAGGTTCAAATGCATATCTGAAATGGTGATATGGCAAGTGGTTTTATGCAGCATTGTGCACAATAGTCATTTTTCTAAATTATTTTCATTTTTAAATCGGCGCCTAAATGTCTCAGCAAGACGCCTTTCTCCCTGCAGCTCGTAGCTCAGTGAGATGGATACGGATTTTACACAACTATAAACTGTGGGGGAGAAAGGCGCCTCATTGAGACATTAAAGGGGTTATCCAGGAAAAAAACTTTTTTTTATATATCAACTGGCTCCAGAAAGTTAAACAGATTTGTAAATTACCCCTATTAAAAAATCTTAATCCTTTCAGTACTTATGAGCTTCTGAAGTTAAGGTTGTTCTTTTCTTTCTAAGTCCTCTCTGATGACACGTGTCTCGGGAAACGCCCAGTTTAGAAGTAAATTCCCATAGCAAACCTCTTCTAAACTGGGCGTTTCCTGAGACAGGTGTCATCAGAGAGCACTTAGACAGACAAGAACAACCTTAACTTCAGAAGCTCATAAGTACTGAAAGGATTAAGATTTTTTAATAGAAGTAATTTACAAATCTTACAATGTGGGTTTGGAGAGGCTCTTGTCAATCAAATAACCATACGACCTGGGCTACCCAATTATATCACCTATACCCAAGGTGATGAAATAGTTAAATGTAAATAGAAGGTAAATTGGGGCTTAAGGTCTTGAACAAATGGCCATAGAATATTGTTTGATAAAAAAACCTGTTTATTATATATATAAAAAACTAGTGGAGGTAGGTGTACCACAGGGCCCTTGTGATGACACCACTCCAACAAGTATATCAATAAAATGGTATAGTAAATAATAAAATATTAAAAATGTGACCACTATAGGAAGGTAGATAAATTCCTCTAAATGATGCGCTCGTTTTTTTCTTTTTCAATTGGCGCAATACTATAAAAATAGCAACTCAATGGCTGTAACCAGTAGCAACCATATGTGAGACTGTCAGCCGGCAGTAGTAATTCTTAATAAGTTCCTTCAGTCCTTAATCAACGATAGATATAGAAAAGGATATAGAAAATGCTGGCCAGCATAAATATTTCGTTTCAACACATACTTTGAGTTCAAGTCTCTAGCGCAGTCAATTTGTGACAAGTTGTACAGATTTATACTGCTGCAGCAAATAGTCTATGATGTTTGTCAACTATGCAAGAGATACTGGCAGTTATGACAGGTAATTTTGTATCTCACCACTCCCGGGTATGTTCGGTTGCGATCACCTCTGCGATCCCTTCTAAGATGCAGTCCTCGCAGTATATTGTATACGTATCAGTGGCGGCGGATGCCGGGTCGCGGACCTGCAGCGCCTGCAAGTGGCGTTAAGACAGTGGTCTCACAGCTACTACGTCCGGACAGCAGAAGGTGGCGGTGATCGCCAGATGGTGAATCCCCAGATGGTGAATCCGCAGCGCTGCCGACAGCAGGTAAGTGGCAATGCTGGTAGCGTCCTCGTGGCAGCGAGGCGCGCGTAGAGATAGTAGGTTGATTGACAGGTATCTCCGCTACTCTCTGGTTGCTTTAGAGATGGAATGTAGCTATATGAATTCCATATGAAAATGGTCTCAGTGGTCACAGGGGGACGCTGGACGCGTTTCAGGACTGTCTCAGTCCTTTCTTCAGCAGCGTGATATACATAGCTGCTGAAGAAAGGACTGAGACAGTCCTGAAACGCGTCCAGCGTCCCCCTGTGACCACTGAGACCATTTTCATATGGAATTCATATAGCTACATTCCATCTCTAAAGCAACCAGAGAGTAGCGGAGATACCTGTCAATCAACCTACTATCTCTACGCACGCCTCGCTGCCACGAGGACGCTACCAGCATTGCCACTTACCTGCTGTCGGCAGCGCTGCGGATTCACCATCTGGGGATTCACCATCTGGCGATCACCGCCACCTTCTGCTTTCCAGACGTAGGAGCTGTGAGACCGCTGTCTTAACGCCACTTCCAGGTCCGCGACCCGGCATCCGCCGCCACTGATACGTATACAATATACTGCGAGGACTGCATCTTAGAAGGGATCGCAGAGGTGATCGCAACCGAACATACCCGGGAGTGGTGAGATACAAAATTACCTGCCATAACTGCCAGTATCTCTTGCATAGTTGACAAACATCATAGACTTTATTTGCTGCAGCAGTATAAATCTGTACAACTTGTTACAAATTGACTGCGCTAGAGACTTGAACTCAAAGTATGTGTTGAAACGAAATATTTATGCTGGCCAGCATTTTCTATATCCTTTTCTATATCTATCATTGATTAAGGACTGAAGGAACTTATTAAGAATTACTACTGCCGGCTGACAGTCTCACATATGGTTGCTACTGGTTACAGCCATTGAGTTGCTATTTTTATAGTATTGCGTCAATCGAAAAAGAAAAAAACGAGCGCATCATTTAGAGGAATTTATCTACCTTCCTATAGTGGTCACATTTTTAATATTTTATTATTTACTATACCATTTTATTGATATACTTGTTGGAGTGGTGTCATCACAAGGGCCCTGTGGTACACCTACCTCCACTAGTTTTTTATATATATAATAAACAGTTTTTTTATCAAACAATATTCTATGGCCATTTGTTCAAGACCTTGAGCCCCAATTTACCTTCTATTTAATTTACAAATCTGTTTAACTTTCTGGAGCCAGTTGATATATAAAAAAAAAGTTTTTTCCTGGAATACCCCTTTAAGGCACCAAATAGGTCACAATAGTCATTTGTGATATCACAATTGTAGTAATGCTTTAAAAGGGGTACCCCGCTGCTCAGCATTTGGAACAAACTGTTCCGAATGCTGGAGCCGGCACAGAGAGCTCGTGACGTCATGCCCTGCCCCCTCAATGCAAGTCTATGGGAGGGGGCGTGACGTCATGAAGGGGCTCCCGATGCCGTAACGAGCTCCCGGCACCGGCTCCAGCATTCGGAACTATTTGTTCCAAACGCTGAGCAGCGGAGTACCCCTTTTGAGGCATTTAGGTGCCAAATTCAAAATGAAGAATAAGGTCCTGCACAATAGTCATTTGACATATCACCATTGGAGTTATGCTTTAATTTATCAATATAATGTTCTAGAGCATGAGAGTCTGAGTGGATTGATATATAATTTTATGGGAAAAGATTAAACTTAACTTCTGATTTTTCTATGCATAGGAGTCCAGTGGGCGGTCCCACTCTATGATTGACAACCTTCCGTGTGTATACATACAATCTGTCAATCAATGATTAGGACTGACCACTGGACTGCTAAGGACAGAATGAGCAGAGATTTAAATAAACATAATTCAAGCTATATCAAACCTATTGCCACAAAATTATACATCAATCTGTTCAGCTCCTCCTGCTCTATAAAGAGCCGCTGGCAGATCAGGATACCTGCTCAAAGTGACAGGATTTGAGCCCCATTGTCACTAACAGTGGTTGGAAGAACAAATGGATTTTTTATGGGGTCTGCATGTCCTTAAAGGGGTTTTCCACTATAAGGTAATTTTAATACTTACCTGCCAGACAGTAATGAACATGCTTAGCAAGAATCTGTGCTCATCTTGGAGCTAAATGGCTGTATTCTGAATCCACAATAACATGCTGCTATCTTTTTGTGAACTGGCTATTTCCTGTTGGAGTTCCCTCCCTCCAACTCCAACGATACCTTGTTTGTAAGTGTGGTCACTTCTCTCCCCCCCAATCAGCCACCCCATCCAAAGCACACCTGAGCTCTCTACCATACTGTGCTGTAAACAATAGACCAGTGTTTTCTAACCAGGGTGCTTCCAGCTGTTGCAAAACTACAATTCCTTGCAGAATTATCTCCCTCCCACCCAGCGGTCGCTCCACCCACTGAAGCAGACAGGCTCAAGTGAACGCCTGACTAATGATGTAATGTCTCGGGCTGCACTGAAACCTGGGAAAACCTGAGACAATGCATTTTGTATGCTGTAAAAAAAAAAAAAAAAAAAAAAAAAAAACAGGGGCAAAGATCACATAAGAATTGCGAGACCACCATTAAACACAGGTACAGACACTATATTATGAACTACACTAACTTTACAGACCCTGTAGCATCGTCAAATAGTTCTGATTCTACTTACACACTATAGAGGAAGCTGCCCTAAAGCAATAGGAAAGTATTACCTATTTAATCCGCAAAGCCAATTTCACTCTGTCCTATGTTTATTTAATATGTTGGAGGATTGTCCCGGCTATTGTCTTAGTCTTTTGTAAATAGTTCAAAAAGTAAAAAGATGCACTCACCCAGGATACTTGCTAGAAGGAATCTTAATTCCCAAACAGCTTAAAAACGTACAGCGGGTAGAAGCAGAGGAGCAACCTCACAGCGACAGACTGTTTCCTGCGCTCCAAGCGCACTTCCTCGGGCTGCCGATCGGCTGGGAGCACAGGAAACAGTCTGTCGCTGTGAGGTTGCTCCTCTGCTTCTACCCGCTGTACGTTTTTAAGCTGTTTGGGAATTAAGATTCCTTCTAGCAAGTATCCTGGGTAAGTGCATCTTTTTACTTTTTGAACTATTTGCTATTACTTATCCTTTACTGGATTGCACCCCGGTGAAGTTCCACGGGATATTGAGCTGGTGTCTAGCATTCGAGTAGGTGTTGGATTGAGCAGTAGAGCCGTACTCCTTGGTTCTCATCAGCGTATTGGATTATTCTTTTGTATAATTGTTGGAAAAATAATAAAAATATGTTTTTTTTTTTAAATATAAATAAAACATGCCTGCTTGGTCAAGAAAACCAAGGTGAAGCCAAGTCTTTGTAAATTGCTTATATGGCCAATCTTCTTAAGTCAACCAATGGCTCCACCACCTACAGTGAGCCATACCTGATAGTAGGCAACCACTTACCTGTATGACCCTTAAATGTCGTTATGAGGCTACAGTTGTCTTGTTCAAGTTTTAGAATAGTGACCTGCCCAGAATGGTCACCGACAAACACATGTCTTGTCTCCACGTCGAATCTTTTGCATAGTGTCAAGGCACAAAATAGATACGAAGGATATGTTTTTAGAAAGCATTATATGTAGCAGGTGTTATAGGACCTATAGAATACATAAATGTACAAAAACATTTGAGTGCATGAAAAAAAGAGAGAAGAACACAGCCTCATATGCTTCAGGCCCCAAGAGAACAATTCCTGTTTTGTGTTCTGCTGTTATGAAAGAACATAACGGTAACACAAACAACCATCCGCATTCTTAATGGCATGAGAAAAAAAAACGTGCATATTCTATTACTTTATACCTGTAGATCTTCAGGACTTGGTTGTATAACAGAAAGATGAAATACAAGCAGTAAAGCCGTCTTTTCTACACGGACTGAGATTTACGGAGTACTGAATAGTTAATAAAGCGCGGTACATCATCTGAGCAGAACATGCGGCTCCGCTCAATTATAGCCGCTGTAATTGGAGGCTGTGAGCTGTAAGGAAGTGGTAAAGTGGTTCCCATGGTAAGGCTTGCAGGTAACACGTGCCGCAGCAGCTGCAGCTTAGGACGCATATCTCTGCATATAATGTGCAGCATACAACTTTGTGTACTTTGCATACTGAATTTGCTGTGATCTTCGAGGTTCAATTGGAGGTCTGGTTCAGAGACCACATCTTATCATCAGAGTCCGGATTGACTTATGGTATGTTGTCTGAACAGACACAAAACTGTACAACCATACTGGAAAACATTCTCTAAAGCAGTGGTCTCCAATTGGTGGACCTTCAGCTGTTGCAAACTTCCAGGTGTGCAAGATTTGGAAACAGGGCTTGGTTTCCAGCTGATTGTCAATAAGGCAGGAACGGGTGAGGGAGGGGGAGAAAGGAGGCATTCCAGCCTAGGGGCTCGGAGACACCTCTTTAAAAGGGGTACTCCGCTGCTCAGTGTTTGGAACAAACTGTTCCGAATGCTGGAGTCGGGAGCTCGTGACATCATAGCCCCATCCCCTCAATGCAAGTCTATGGGAGGGGGCGTGACGGCTTCCATAGACTTGCATTTAGGGGGCGGGGCGTCGTGAGGGGGCAGGGCTGTAACGTCACGATCTCCCGGCGCCGGCTCTAGCATTCTATAGTTCCAAACTCTGAGCAGCAAAGTACCCCTTTAAAGGGGTTGTCCAGTGGGAATAAAATCTTATTTATGGGCATATTTTATCTTATAATAAAATAAAAACAGCTTATACATAGTTTCCTGGCTCTCGGGCAGGTCTCCAGTGTCAGGGTGCCCTGTCCGCAGGCCGGTGTCTCATCTTCTCCCAGAGCTGCAAAGTGTAGCGCCCGCAGTAACATTGCTCACAATGCTGCTTCCCCGCTGCAGCCAGTGATTAGCGGAGATTAGCGGAGCGGTGCTGTCACGTCACATCTGGAGGGCTGGGAAGAAGAGTGTCTGCAATGATTTGGCAGACATCGGCCTGCGGATGGGGTGCCCTGACACAGGAGACCTGAGAGGAGCCATGAAGGTATGTATAAGCTGTTTTTATTTTAATAGCAAACCTCTGGCCATAGCTGAAATGTTATTCCCACTGGACAACCCCTTTAAACATTTTGCACCAGACAGATATTGGATAGGTCTCATGTGTCACCTTGCCATAACATCTAGCAGTGTCAGCAGCTTGGAAAGTGAATTGTAGCTGAAAATGTAGAAGGACTCAAATAAGACACAAGGTTATACATAGACTACAATACGATTCCACTTGTTATGTAACAGGACTCTAAAAGGATACTGCAGGCATGAGGCGCAGGCTGTAGTGCGGTAGTTTCCAAGACGTTCTCCAGTCTCTGAGCAATGCCAAGTGAAGAGCTTGTCCTGACCTGTACTCAACATCCACTCCATCTCCAGAATGAAGAGAACCATGGTTACTCTGCCTTGGTGTGCTGTATGGTATCAAAACATATAGTTATCATGGTTACTGGAGATTCAGGTGGGTGACAGGATTTAAGGAACACGTTAGTCATCCTCTTACAATAAGACATCTTAAGTGTCAGACATGGACTCTTGCCGTGGGGCTCAAGCAAAGCAATGCTACGTCTTCTAAGTTATAGAAAATATAAAAATATATAAATTTGTGCATGACTTTATATAATTTTTCGTATCTAAAATGAAAAATCAACAATCATGTAGACTACAAAAGAAGCAAATAATGTGTCAGCAGATAAGAACCATGTGACCCATCTTGTCTGCCCAATATTCTGAATACTATGGATAGTCCCTGGCCCTGTCTTATATGAAGAAATCCTTATGCCTATCCTTTATGAAGGATAGCCTTATGCCTATCTCTATCTTATATGAAGGATAGCCTTATGCCTATCTCTATCTTATATGAAGGATAGCCTTATACCTATCTCTATCTTATATGAAGGATAGCCTTATACCTATCTCTACCTTATATGAAGGATAGCCTTATACCTATCTCTACCTTATATGAAGGATAGCTTTATGCATATCTCCAACTTATGTAAAGAATAGCCTTCTGCTAATCCCATGCATGCTTAAACTCCTTGGGGGAGATTTCTCATTAGGTGTCTCTTGTAGACACAGATCTACACCTTTACACCACTTGTCTAATTTACACTCTTGCTCACAATTTACAAAAGTTGCGCACGTCCTTTGATAAATTTTGTGCAAATATAGGAACGCCCCCCCCCTCATTCTACCGTGCACTCCTTCTCTACCTCACACTTCACAGAGCTGTGGCATTTTCCTGCTGTACACTGCTCACATAGCTAGAAGTGCCGGAGCAGCAGTGTGCGCCGAACAAAACTCTGCACAATAGTAAAATCATAAATGTCTGGGTTTAAAAAATATGTAATTTTGCTAAACAATCTGTCCCCTCCCTTACCTCTATATCAGTTTTACCAACCAGAATGCCTCCAAGTGTTGCAAAACTTGGCATTCTGGGAATTGTAGTTTTGCAACAGCTGGAGGCACCCTGGTTGGTAAACACTGTGTACAGAGCTGACTGTATGATCATGTACATGTAGCAGAAATTAGTGTGCAGCATGTGTATGGAGCAGAGCTGAATGTGTGATTATGTGTATGCATGACCACGCACACTCTGCTCTGCTGAATACACGCAATCACACACTCAGCTCTGCTGCATACACACAATCAAACACTCAGCTCTGCTACATACACATGATCACACATATACATAGACCTAACAGCCCTACCTCCTTCCCCCTCCCTGCACATACATTGGTATATTCTTAGTTGTACGGTCACCATGGTTACATTACACAGATGCAATCTCCTGCACTCATCAAGTACAGCAGGAGTTTGAATTTTACACAGTTCTACAGATCTACAGTCTATACAGACCGGAGTCTAATCTAAATATGTATTACATATTGCTGGACTTATTCTTATAACATTTTAAGTGTCCTCCTTGATGGTGTATAATTTCGCAATAAAATCAGGACTTGCGCAAAATTTGGGAGTGTAAAGAGAAAAGACGCCATTGATAAATCGATGTCCACCACATATTCAGCTCTACCGTACACTGTGATTTAGAATTCCACTTGTAAATTGCACAAAAACACACATAAACTGAATTGCGGAAAAAAGTGTGTGCAATATAGATAGTGAAAACTGTGTATATAATGATAAATTTCCCCCTTCACTGTATTTGCAGCGACCACTTCTGCAGGAAGGCTATTCCATGCGTCCACTACTCCCTCAGTAAAATAATACTTCCTCATATTACTGCATAAACCTTTTCCCCTCTTATATAAAACGATGTCCTCTTGTGATAGTTTTTCTTCTTTTAAATATCTTCTCGTTTACCGTGTTGATTCTCTTTATGTATTTAACAGTTTCTAATCCTATCCCCTCTGTAGGTCTTTCTTTACTGTCTGTTACCATGTAAGCACATATGTCTACCCTGGAGCTGTAGATACAAGTTGGGAGGACCATTTACAAAGTTGTAACATTTTACATTTTGGGCTGCATTCACACAGTGTAAAATGAAAACAGATACTGCAGTAAATTAGGTATAAAAAGCTGACACGGGACCCCAGTTCCCTCAGTGAGAAGCGCATGTCATCTAATGGTAGACAGCACGCCCTCCATTCATTTCAATGGGAGCGCAGATGACGCTCGAGTGCCATTTCCCATAGAAATTAATGCGCCGGGTCCCAGCACTTGAAAGAATACGTGCAGTATGGGGCTATGAGCGTATGTGCAGTATGAATGCTGTGGCCGGCATTTATCACTGTAGGTGTAAGTGAAGCATTTTTCTACACTTTTTTTTCTGTGTGCTGGTAATGTGTAGGAGCACCAAATGTATTAAATGGTCACAGAGCATTTGATAAATTTTGTGCAGGTCACATTTTCTGAAATTTCTCTCTTCACATACACCAAAAAAGTCTGGGCTGGTGTAGTTTTAGAGACTTTTCAGTGGCTTTGCGCCTTTTCAAAAAAAGGCACAGTTCATAAAACCCTTATCATGTGCATTACCAAAATCAGTGGATTGCAACTCAAAATCAGCAGAAATGTGTAAACCAAAAGACCCAAATAAACCCTGCTTGCGCCTTTTTTGCACCTTTTGTAGACACAAAAAACTGTCTAAAGACAATGATAAATGTCGGCCTATTTGCGTATGTGCAGTATGAATGCTATGAACGTACATGCAACATGAATTCTATAAGCATATGTGCAGTAAAAATGCTATGAGCATATGTGTAGTATGAATGCTATGAGTGTACGTGCAGTATGGGGTATGAGCAGACGTGCAGTATGGGGTATGAGCAGACGTGCAGTATGGGGTATGAGCAGACGTGCAGTATGGGGTATGAGCAGACGTGCAGTATGGGGTATGAGCAGACGTGCAGTATGGGGTATGAGCAGACGTGCAATATGGGGTATGAGCAGACATGCAATATGGGGTATGAGCAGACGTGCAATATGGGGTATGAGCAGACGTGCAATATGGGGTATGAGCAGACGTGCCGTATAAAACTATAAGCATATGTACAGTACAATGCTATGAGCGTGCGTGCAGTATAAATGCTATGAGCGTATGGGTCGCATAAATGCTGTGAGCGTGTGCCATATAAATGCTGCGAGCGTGCGTGCCGTATAAAAACTGTGAGCGTGCGTGCCGTATGAGCGCATGTCCCCATTGCAATATACCTACTGAACATAAGTAGGACAATGGTACAGAGCGTGTAATAGAGCTTATTATCCACAATATAATCGGTCAGTAGTACAAACTCCTAACCTGGCCCATGCTACCTTCACCTACTTCTGGGACACCAGTACATCGAGAGCCAGAGCGGCAACGTTGACCCAGAGGTAGCCAGCGGGCTGCCCCCCGATAACTAACCGTACCACTCTTGCAATACTCTGGACAACGAGGCTCCGATAGAGAGAGAGGACCAGAGCTTGCAACTGGCGGGAACTTCAAAACACCCACCCAAATTGCATCTGCACAAACCAACTGGCATCACCAAATGCCCGACACGTCCTGACCGGTATGCAGGGGGGCGTTATATACTCCCACACCCCTCCCACAAACACAGCCTAACAGACTTACACTATACATACAAACCACAGCTTGTTATAGCTATTTTACTATAGTGTTTTTGTTTTTATTTTACACAGTGTAAACTTACCTTAGATGCATTGGATAAAAAAGAAAATCGTTGCCAAAGTGGACATGGTAAGTCAGCTTGTTCCGCAAATGTGCTGATAGGACCAGTTTTAAGTAAACTGTCCTAAAAACAACTTCTATGGAAATCGGTTTTACCGTATGCCAACAAGAAAACCACCAGAAAAAGAAACTATTACAAGACATTCTTACCGGAATACGTGTTTGTGGGGTTCATTTTATTATAATCTTCAGCTAAAATAAATTCCTAGATGGAGAAAAAAAAAAAAAGCAAATAAATAAATTTACTTAAAACATACAAACATAACTAAATTTTACGATACATGGTTATGTTTTTAACTAAGCACGGCCATTGTTTTCATTACAGAAAGGGAAACTGTCTTCTCCAAACCAGGTACAGAGCCTCAGATCCCAGCAGATAGGTGCTAGGTGGATAAATATAACCGCACTTTTAGTTTTGCTGACTGTATAGTTCTAAAAGCTCCTATTTTGTTGAGTTGTTGGGGCTGAGCTGCAGCAGCGCCTCCTCACTCCTCCTTGATTTGACTGATTGACATATAGGGCTACAAGCAATAGTTTAAAGGGGTACTCCGCTGCTCAGTGTTTGGAACAAACTGTTCCGAACGCTGGAGCCGGCGATGGTAGCTAATGAAGTCATAGCCCCGCCCCCTCATGACGTCTCGCCATGCCCCCTCAATGCAAGTCTATTGGGCAACTGAACATATCCCCACAGGATATGGGATAAGGGATAAGTGTCTAGAACAAGGCCCAGATCCCAGGGGTCCCAGCAGTCAAACCATGCCACGGACACTTATCCCCTATTCAAATTCCCCAGACTACCCCTCAAATGGAAGCTGAGCTGTAGTAACACAGCAAGGCCATTACACAAGCTGTCTGATTTGGGTTGTGTTTTCTATGTAGGTTGGCATTGTGGCTTCGGCACAACGAGCGTCAGACCACTACTGATCAAGTATTGATATTGAAGAAAGGCCATTAATGTAAAAGTCCTGGAGAACTCCTTTAGAGGGAACATCCTTGGATAGGGTGATAAGATGTCTAATCCCAGGGATCCTGCCACTGGGAAGCCCCTTGATCTCTGCTGCGGCACCCCAGTCATGACCGGCAACCACAGCCATCACGACTCCTCCCATAGACATGGAGGGGGCGTGGTGTGATGTCACAAACATGGAAGCTCCGTGTTCCGGACGCCACCACTGCCGGTATGGAAATCATGGTCCCCAGTGGAGGGACCCCCGTGATCAGACATCGTATCCCCTATCCTTTAGAGAGAGATTAACATGTTTTCTGGAGGAGTACCCCTTTAAGGATAATTCCACGTATTTACCGTATTTATCTGTGTATAATACACTTTAAGCAAAAATTTTAAGCTTAACGTCTGTCTGCGTGTTATGCACCGATAAACTCTTTCTGTCCCCACAGAAGCCGGTGCGGTTCAATGATTTAAATAAAGCGGCTGCTTTAAATCATGTAACTGCAGCGGCTTTTGTGGGGCCAGAGTCCCACCACCGCCACCCGATTCCCTCTTCATTCCCGGCTTTCACATCTACCTCTCCTGTAGATGCTCTCCAGCAGGCTCCGGCGGCATCCAGCGCTGTCACTGTGCGCTGCACACTTACTAGCAACGTCACTCGTCGGTTCGCAGTGCACAGTAACAGCGCAGGACGCCGGCGGAGCCTACAAGAGAGCACCTACAGGAGAGGTAGATATGAAAGCCAGGAATGAAGAGGGAATCGGGCGGACTCTGGCCCCGCAGAAGCCGCAGCAGTTACATGATTTAAAGTGGCCGCTTTATTTAAATCATTGAAATGCAGCGGCATCTGCGGGGACAGAAAGAGTTTATCGGGGTATACATGCATTTACACGCACCCTCATTTTAACAAGGATATTTGGGAAAGAAAAAAAATAAATAAATCTTTCTTTACCCAAATTTCCTTGGACAAATGAGGGTGCGTGTTATAGGCCGGTGCATGGTATACCCCAATTAATATGGTAATTCCCCAAAAGTTGGTGAGCCCTCTTCTATTATATCCTTGAGAGATACCACATCACCCCAGTACATCATCACTTTCTGATATGTGGATTTAGTTGTGCAGGGAAAAAAGGGACAAAACACTTAACCACGGCTGCAGCTTCCTCCCCACCAGAAGTCCAAACCCCACAGATAACGAATTAATGGCACCTTATTGCTATTACTTTATGAGATGAGAATACCCCTGTATGAAGAACTGTATTACTGTTGGCTACAATTTGTAATATTTATTATTGTTTCTATTAGGGATCGACCGATTATCAGTTTGGCCGATATTATCAGCCGATAATCACGATTTTGGACATTATCGGTATCGGCAATTATCTTGCCAATATGCTGATAATGCCGCACCCCCGCCCAGAGACGACTGTCGCCACCGCTGTCCCATTGCCTCCCCCCATCCTCTGCCCACATACCACTGCCGCTGCCCCATTGCCTCCCCCCATTCTCTGGTCACATACCGCCGCCGCAGCCCCATTGCCTCCCCCCATCCTCTGGCCACATACCGCCGCCGCAGCCCCCATTGCCTCCCCCCATCCTCTGCCCACATATCGCCGCCGCCCCATTGCCGGTGTTTTATTTACCTGTTCCCGGGGTCCGCGATACTTTTCCCTCCTGCGCTGTTGCTGTGCGCTGCGTAATGACGAGTGACGTCCCCAACGCAACGTCCCCGCTAGTGCACACAGAGACAGCGCAGGACGCCGACGGAGCCAGAAGTATCACAGACCCCGGGAACAGGTAATTATAACACCGGGGATGGGGGGAGGTGATGGGGCGGCTGCGGTATGTGGTGGAAATAGCCGATAACTTATTCCGGAATAACGGTAAAAGTTATCGGCTATCGGCCTGAAAGGTGACGGATTATCGGTATCGGCCATAAAAAAAAAAACGATATCGGTGGATCCCTAGTATCTATTATATTTATTCTATTATATCAATGCTATACTCGCAGACAGGAGCCTGCTAAGCTGTAAATCAGCCCTTCCTTCTGTTCAGGTCAGCTATTATTGTCTTACACTAATGGGACAGGAAAAAGCCTAAAATGCCTAAATAAAGACACAAAGTGGAGCAGGGGCGAGGTATTCTGAGGATACAGATCTGATATACAAGGCCAGTTAGGAATAGGACTGAAACACATAACGTGTGAAATGTGAGGTGCGGTAAAATTAATATCTGTACAGCACCAAGTTTAGTCTATAGGTAACCTCCAGGCCTGCGCGGTGACTTCATTTGGAGATCCCGTGTAGTAGCTTATGCCAAGAATACCCTAAACATGTAAAGTAGAGAGCAGGATGAGTTACCAGCTGTGACTATGCTCCGACACCAAAACCATTGCCCCCGATAAGTCTAGTAATTCGATGTTTACCTCCCTTATATCCAGCACCTATAGTCATCTGCAAGGCAGAAAATACGTGGTATTGGTGCGTGTAATGGGACACATATTTGGGAGACCCAGAAATGAACTACAGGTTCAGTACAGGGCGGAGCAAGATCCATCCAGGACACTGAAGCTCTGCAGACCATATAAGTGATTACAGTGCATTAACATGAAGTGACTACAGGGGGTGTCTTCTCTTACTGGAGTCGATCCCTTTCCCACAGATTCCATGTATACGCCAAGCTACATGTTATCTGTGCAGAGTTTGGCACCAGATACTTTTAGCACCCTTCCTACATATTCCCCACTCTCTACACCAGTGTTTCCCAACCAGGGTGCCCCCAGCTGTTGCAAAACTACAACGCCCAGCATGCCCGGACAGCCTTTGGCAGTCCGGGCATGCTGGGTGTTGTAGTTTTGCAACAGCTGGAGGAACCTTGATTGGGAAACACTGCTTTACACCAACTTTTCTGTTTATACAGGAATAGGTTCAGATGCTTAAAGAATTTAGGGAATGGATATTTATGCATTTGCTCTGTGTAAAGGCAAATTCCTCTTTGTCTCACCAGACAAATATATTTTAAAGGGGTACTCCACCCCTAGACATCTTATCCCCTATCCAAAAGGATAAGGGATAAGATGTCTGATCGTGGGGGTCCCGCAACAGGGACCCCCACAATCTCTGTGCAGCACCCGGCGTTCGTTTTGAATGCTGGGTGTGGGCGGCGGGGTTGTGGCATCATGCCACGCCCCCTCCCATACACTTGCATAGAGGGGGCATGGCTGTGACGTCACGGCCCCCGCTCCAAGCGTTCGGAACAAAATGTTCTGAACGCTGGGGCAGCGGAGTACCCCTTTAATATATTTACGTTACAGGATTAGATCTGAATAAAAAAAGCAGCTTTATCTGCTACTAATATGTACTAATACAGAGAATATACAAAAATATAGATGTCTCGAACAGGAATAAAGGGGGAGCAGCTCTTTTGAGGCCAAACACGGCTCTGTTCAGCTCGCTGTTCTGAGCTCGGGTCAGGAATACAAGCCCCGGTGGGAACAAACGCAGCATTGTGGAGACGAAATCTGTGTACAAGGGCATCTAGTTACACTGGGTAATGAGAGTTGTTTGTAGGTCGAGTGGAAGCTGACACATTGCAGTGAAATGTAATAGATCAGGCTTTGCTCTTTATTGTTATGCAACAGTGACCTGGCGCCACGACACATACACGATACACAACCAAAAATGTAGGTCTTTAAGTTGATGGAAGAAGAAAATAATAGGATATAAGAATATAAGGATCTGAGCAACTGGGTCAGAGTCTTTCCAAAACAGCAGGTCTTGTGGGGTGTTCTCGATATGCAGAGGTTAGTACCTCTCAAAAGTGTTCTAAGGCAGGACAACTGGTGGACTAATCATGGGGTCAGAGGTGCCCAAAGCTCACAATACGTGTGGGATGTGAAGACTAGCCCATCTGGTCTCATCCTAAACAACTCATTTAGAACAAATTGATGAAAAAGGTTCTGCAGCATATGGTGGAAAAGCGTCAGGACACAGCGGGTTCACAGATTGTTATGTATGGGCTAAGTGGCGTAATGACCAATGTACACTGCAAAGCCATCTACAGTGGGCACATGAGCACCAGAACTGGATCACAGAGCAATGGAAGAAGGTGGCCTGGTCTCCTGAAAAGGGCTTCACATCATGCGAGATGGCGCCAATATACAAAATGGGAAGATAAACCGGTGAAGGTAAAAGGGGGAGCTGTTTAATGTTATGGTTGATCAGTGTGTACACAAAATTATATATTTATTAGGGATGTCCCGATACCATTTTTTTAAAACCGAGTACGAGTACCGATACTTTTTTATAAGTACTCATCGATACCAATTACCGATACCAATTAAAGCAATGAAATAAATAAAACCTATTAAATGAGGGGGGAATGGGCATATAAGGGGGGAATATGCATATTAAATAAAAGGAATGGCCCATTCCCCCCTCATATGCCCATTCCCCCTTTATATGCTCATTTCCCCCCTAATATGCCCATTCCCCCCTTATATGCCCATTTCCCCCTTATCCATTTCTCATATCCCTCCTATTATAACACTCCCCTTCTTATATACATATGGACATTCATTTAATTTCTTTTAGTGTTCGCATTCATTTCAAGCAGACCCACCTGATCTGCTCGTTCCTGCGCGGACGCGCTAGAGAACTGGGAGGAAGTGACTTTAGCTTCCTCCCAGTGATAGGCAGCCGCCGGGACTTGTGCGCCGCCGACTTGGCACGGACGTTTCGCCCCCTCACTGATCAGCTGGGGCTCGGGAAAGCCGTGCACTGAAGCTGCTGTCCTCCCCATTGCCGGCACACGCTACTGCTGGAACTGCTTCCCTGAACACAGGACCGCTGCAGCACCGCCGCCGCTATGCCCGCACCGCCGTCGCTATAACTGCAGGTATCGGCAGTAGTATCGGTAACATTTGCACAAGTACAAGTACTCATGCAAATGTCCGGGACATCCCTAATATATATATATATATATATATATATATATATATATATATATAGTGGTAAAGTGTATGGAAAAGTGCTGAATTGTGTCTATTTTCCCCTGGTTTTCTCAATCTGGCACGATCCATGCTGGGTTAAGTCCAGTCCACATTCCCTGGTCCGTTACGAGTTTTTCCCTCCTCTCTGATCTGGTCCAGCTGAAGTTACCTGTGGACTAATTGAAAGCCATATATAAAGACTTGCTGGGACTTTTAGTGGGGAGAGGAGAGACTGGGAGATGCAGCTGCTCCCAAAACCCACAGGTGTGAACGGTGTTATGCTTTGGACTTGCTTTACTTTGTGTGTTAGCTTAGTGAGGTATTCTGTGTGTTAGTCAGAGCCGTGCAGGCTTAGGTGTTTATTATTTTGTATTGCACTATGTTATGTGCCAAAGTCCTTTTGGATTTTATGAAACCTGATGCCTGTGTGAACACTGTCATTGCCGTCCCATCGTGTGAGCTGATCCCTACAATATATATATATATATATATATATATATATATATATATATATAAAAACCAGGCCAGGGCGCAGCACTCAAACCAACTGTGATGTATTTTCTCATGCAGGCATTACTACGTTTCAGCTCCTACTGGAGCCATTTTCAAGCATGCAAAATTATACAGTTTTTTTTGGCTCGAAAAACAGGGGACTCAATGTGGATTTGAGCTTCTTATCATTATCAAAATTTCTTATAACCTGTACTGTACTTGATTCTCTCTTGTATCTCACTTTGTCCTGCTTAATTATCAGTCTCCCCCCCCCCCCTTCCTCCCCCTTTTTCTCATCCTTATCTATTTAGTCTGTTATGTTCCTATAACAGGACAATTTATGGCCCATCTTAGTGTGAATTCTCCACATCTATTGTCTTAAGAGAACTCCAGACCATAAAAATTGTCCCCCATACTGCCGGCAGTAAAAAAAAAATAAAGATGTACCTACCTTCCTCCGCTCCCCTGGGGCCTCCGGTAACCGGCTCCGGTCTTCGCTGCAATCCACTTCCTGGTTGCCGGTGGTCGGATGAATCAGCCAATCACCAGCCACAGCGCAGTCCGACTCGGCCAGCGATAGGCTGAGCGGCAGTGTGAAAACTCTTCAAGACACAAAATTCTTCACTACACCGGCACCTGCGGCCGGGGCCGAAAAAGTCACACTGCCGCTCAGCCTATCGCCGGCCGAGTCGGACTGCGCTGCGGCTGGTGATTGGCGGATTAATTCGACAACCAGCAACCAGGAAGTGGATTGCGGCGAAGACCGGAGATGGTTACCAGAGGCCCCAGGGGAGCGGAGGAAGGTATGTTCATCTTTATTTTTTTACTACCGGCACTATGGGGGACAATTTTTATGGTCTGGAGTTCTCCTTTAACCCCTGCATATTTGTGAGATGTAACCTGTGTCTTCTGCTTGTGAGCTTAGATTTGCTTTGGACTTGATAAAGGGAGGAATCCCGAAAGCTTCTCTACAAAATGCTGTTAGTCCAATAAAAAAGGTATTACAAGATACTGCAAATTTTTTTTGATTTGTATATATATATATATATATATATATATATATATATATATACACATACACACACATACACACACACTCTGTGGTAGCTAAATTGGTAGAGATTGGCAAACAGAGACACAGTCCAAATGGATTTATGGGTTTGGCATAAAACAAAACCTGCTTGTCTAAACCCAAACTACACACATTTATTTGCACTTACTACACTGATGGCTTACTACCAGCCAACCGGCAAAACAGAGTTTACATGTGTTAACCTCACAGTTTCCAGTTGTCCCAGGAACCAGGATAAAAAAAGCCCCACTACCAATCTTGCCTTTCATCCCATAAAAGGCCTGAAAAGTAAATACTACTTACCAAATGTCTAACAAGCGAACTTTCCTGAATTACCCATAACTCACCCAACTTCTCCTGGATGAAATATGCACTTCCTTGAAACGAGTGTCCACCTATGACTGGTACCTTGGGTAAATATAGCAATATCCAACCACCAATCCTGTCACTGGCTCACAATACACACACAGACCTACAGTGGGTGGAGACTATGATCCCAGCTAAACTTTGGAGCTTCAGGTCCTCTGCTTTATATATGGCGACAGTACTATAAATGACATATCATATCTACTGCCCCCAAGGTATATGTATTATGTCTTCTGTACAATAGGCCATGTGCCATTAACAGTAGTCTGTATTAAACTTGGCATTACTCAATTATAAAGAGTCAGTATGTACCTGCAAAACACTGCACTGGCTACAGCTGTACACGAGTACATCACAATATACAAATGCTACGTAAAATGTCAACGACATACTTTGACGCAAAAAAAAAAAAAAGTCAATACAAGTGCTTCTTTCTTATCTTAAAATATTCAGCCTGGCATTTTAGGAGGAATGCTACTAAGATCTTTAGTCAGCTTTGCCTTGGGTGCCAAAAAAAAGAGCTTATTCTGTTCTGGGTCATAATAAAGAGGCTCAGATCTCACACATGCACATAGTGTGGCCCGCAATGTCATTGTAAGCAGCTATTGCTGTCAAAAATCACATTAATTGTGTGAGAAACGTTTAATTTCTTCTTAGTAAGCATGAGGAGACAATACAGGACTGATGTGGTATGTGTGCTAATACAAAGGCATTGAGTCAGGGCCGCACTGTGCTCAGTCAGGGCTTCTCACCTGTTTGCAGGGGGATGTATTGACAGAATAGGATCTTCATACAGTCATGGCCGTAAATGTTGGCACCCCTGAAACTTTTCTAGAAAATGAAGTCTTTCTCACAGAAAAGGATTGCAGTAACAGATGTTTTGCTATACACATGTTTATTCCCTTTGTGTGTATTGGAACTAAACCAAAAAAGGAGGGAAAAAAAGCTAATTGGACATAATGTCACCAAACTCCAAAAAGGGGGTGGACAAAATTATTGGCACCCTTTCAAAATTGTGGAAAAATATCAACAATCTCCAGAGATCTAGATTTGCCTTTGTCCACAGTGCGCAACATTATCAAGAAGTTTGCAACCCATAGCACTGTAGCTAATCTCCCTGGGCGTGGAAGGAAGAGAAAAATTGATGAAAGGTGTCAACACAGGATAGTCCAGATGGTGGATAAGCAGCCCCAAACAAGTTCCAAAGATATTCAAGCTGTCCTGCAGGCTCAGGGAGCATCAGTGTCAGCGCGAACTATCCGTCGACATTTAAATGAAATGAAACGCTATGGCAGGAGACCCAGGAGGACCCCACTGCTGACACAAAGACATAAAAAAGAAAGACTACATTTTGCCAAAATGAACTTGAGAAAGCCAAAATCCTTCTGGGTCTTCCAGCAGGACAATGGGGGAGATTTATCAAAACATGTCCAGAGGAAAAGTTGCTGAGTTGCTCATAGCAACCAATCAGATCGATTCTTTCATTTTTCAGAGGCCTTTTAAAAAATAAAAGAAGCGATCTGATTGATTGCTATGGGCAACTCAGAAACTCTTGACATGTTTTGATAAATCTCCCCCAATGACCCCAAACATACATCAAAAAGCACCCAGAAATGGATGGTAACAAAGTGCTGGAGAGTTCTAAAGTGGCCAACAATGAGTCCAGATCCAAATCCCATTGAACACCTGTGGAGAGATCTTAAAATTGCTGTTGGGAAAAGGCGCCTTCCAATAAGAGAGACCTGGAGCAGTTTGCAAAGGAAGAGTGGTCCAACATTCCGGCTGAGAGGTGTAAGAAGCTTATTGATGGTTATAGGAAGTGACTGATTTCAGTAATTTTTTCCAAAGAGTGTGCAACCAAATATTAAGTTAAGGGTGCCAATAATTTTGTCCAGCCCATTTTTGGAGTTTGGTGACATTATGTCCAATTTTCTTTTTTCCTCCCTTTTTGGTTTAGTTCCAATACACACAAAGGGAATAAACATGTGTATATCAAAACATGTGTTACTGCAATCCTTTTCTGTGAGAAATACTTAATTTTCTTGAAAAATCTCAGGGGTGCCAACATTTACGGCCATTTACAGCTATACCAGTGTTTCCCAACCAGGGTGGCTCCAGCTGTTACAAAACTACAACTCCCAGCATGACCGGACAGCCGAAGGCTGGGAGTTCTAGTTTTGCAACAGCTGGAGGAACTCTGGTTGGGAAACACTGGTCTATACAGAGAACTAGACGGAGAAAACCTAATATTCAGGCACCCGCTTAGCAGGTGTATAGCCCTGGTTGTAAATAAGAATGTTCCCATTCACTGACAGCAAGTGGTAATGGCTAGACACTGAAACACTACACACAACTAAGTTGCATACATTTTCATATATAGATACATAAAACCCTTAAACTAAGCCGTCCGGCCGTCTAAGGAGAAAACAGAATTTACAAAATACTTACTGAGATGGTACCATTGTCTAGCCCCACAGACAGCCTCCGAGTTTCCGGGTTAAAAGACATGCATGAACATGGAGCTGAAAGAAATGAACATGGGGTGAGCAGTGCTCCTATACCCAAAGCTAATATCTAAACTTGAGTCCATCACTAATACATACAGTTGTGTCTTGTGTATGGTAAGAAGTGAAGATGCTTCATTGCTTTTGCTGTTGTCTTGTGAAATGTATATATTTTAATATATATTTTTTTTTTTTTAAAAGTGAACTTGCACCCCTAGCAAACAGCCGATTTACCCGTGGATGGCCAGGTATTTATCGTTGGCTGGATCCTGCTGTGGCTACTGCAGAGGTACAGTACTGGCGGCTATGATCATGTGCGTGGATGAAGCATGCTGATATGAGTCTTTACATATACAGTGATCCCTCAACTTACAATGGCCACAGCATACAATAGTTTCAACATACAATGGTCTTTTCTGGACCATTGTAACTTGAAACCAGACTCAACATACAATGCTACAGACAGTCCAGATCTGTGAAACGTGTCAATGGCTGAAAGAACTGACCAATCAGAATGGGCATTCACTGGTAAAACCCCTGTATTACTGAAGTGCATGCACTGACTGGCTGTCTGGTAGCGCCCCCTACAGTACAGATGGAGAGTGGGTAGATAAAAAGTGGGGAATTTGCGTAGAGCGCTCCTGCTGTCAAGGACGGACCCAGAATGCCACGGTTGCACAGGACAAATTTATTGAAATTTTGTAGGACAACGCGTTTCGGCGCTCACATGCGCCTTCATCAGGTCCACAAAGGATAAGTTGGGTGCTTCCTGAGGGTGCGTCCTGAGGTGCCATAGTTAGCCACTCTAGCACAGCCGACACCTCAGGACGCACCCAACTTATCCTTTGTGGACCTGATGAAGGCGCATGTGAGCGTCGAAACGCGTTGTCCTACAATATTTCAATAAATTTGTCCTGTGCAACCGTGGCATTCTGAGTCTGTCCTTGACAGCAGAAGCGCTCTACGCAAATTCCCCACTTTTTATCTACCCACTTTCCATCAATTATTCCGTACCCTAAGGGACACTGATAGGGGAGATAGAGCTGCACACTGCACCCATTGACCTCCACCCACACCTTCCACAGTGTTGGACCCACACTGTTGCATCCTACCAGCAGGTCGGTACAGCACATTAGGTGAGGTGACGGGTCCCTTCCTTCTACCGCACGTCCACATACGAGTGAGCACCCCTCTTTTTGTCTTTCTTCTGCTCCCTACACCACAGTACAGAGAGGTATTACATGTTCTGTACTCTTTACCTGTACCAGGGTTACCTGCTCTTTTGGACACCAGGTGAGGGTGACTCCATGTTACTTTTTTAGGACATTGCATGTACTGTATAGGACCCTGAAGAAGCTCCTGTCCTCTACATAGACCAGCGTTTCCTCACCAGGGTGCCTCCAGCTGTTGCAAAATTACAACTCCCAGCATGCCCGGACAGCCTTTGGCTGTCTGGGCATGCTGGGAGTTGTAGTTTTGCAACAGCTGGAGGCACCCTGGTTGGGAAACACTGACATAGATAGTGATTTACAGCTCCCAGCAGATCTTTCTTACTTTTATATTTAAGGATTTGCTTTATCTATATTAGTTATCTACTTATTTTTCTTTAATCCTCACTTTTTCCTATTTTTGGATGACATTTTGGTGGCTTCAGAACCAATTACCAGGTTTCCATAGAGTTATGGTCTCAACATACAATGGTTTCAACATACAATGGTCGTCCTGGAACCAATTAATATTGTAACTTGAGGGACCACTGTATACTATAATGCATACAAAGGCTCAGGAACCACGTGACTTCCTATCTTTTGGCAGCTCTAGATGCTATTATGCACCAAAAGATGTCAGTAGAATTCCTAAAACTTGGCCGAGGGCACAGAACATATGAGCGGTGATTGACAACACGATACATACCACGGTCACTGGGCTCCTGGGTCATGTCCATAAATCCAAACACTAGAACTATAGTCAAAGCTTCCAGTTTATTGCTGCCAATAGCCTTGTTTCTAATTTTCTAATAATCTAAATTTTGTTTTATTAACTATTTGTAATTTTTTTCCCCATAAATGTAACTCCTTAAAGGGGTACTCCCCTGGAAAACATTTTTTTTTAAGATCAATTGGTGCCAGAAATTTAAACAGATTTGTAAATTACTTCTATTAAAAAATCTTAATCCTTTCATTACTTATCAGCTGCTGTATGCTCCAAAGGAAGTTCTTTTCTTTTTACCTGACCACAGTGCTCTCTGCTGACACCTCTGTTCATGTCAGGAACTGTCCATGGACTGCTCTGGACAGTTCCTAAAATGGACAGAGGTGTCAGCAGAGAGCACTGTGGTCAGGTAAAAAGGGAATTCAAAAAGAAAAGAACTTCCTGTGGATCATAACAGCAGCTGATAAGTTCTGGAAGGATTAAGATTTGTTAACAGAATTAATTTACAAATCTGTTTACATTTCTGGCACCAGTTGATCTTAAAAAAATGTTTTCCAGGGGAGTACCCCATTAATGCTAAAATTTTATTTTAGCATTTAGTTTTTTTCCTCCTCATTTCCTAAAATCCATAACCCTTTTATATTTAGATTTCCATTCACAGACCCATATGAGGGCTTGTTTTTTGCGTGACCAGTGACATCACTCATTTTACCCTAAAATGTATGGTAAGCCCGAAAAATTATTTTTCGTGTAAGGAAATTTAAACAAAAATCATAATTTTGCAAATTTGGGGGGGGGGGTCATTTTGACGCTGTATACTTTACGGTAAATACATGTTTTCTTTATTCTCTGGGTCAATACAATTAAAATGACACCCGTGGTTATATACATTTCTATTATTGTACTGCTTTAAAAAAAAAATAACAAAATCGGTACGTTTAAAATTGCCCCATTTTGATCACCTCTTGCTTTCTTATTTTTCCGTATTCAGGGATGTGTGAGGGCTAATTTTTTGCACCACACTCTGTAGTTTATTTTTAGTACCACATTTGCGCATATGTGACTTTTTGATCGCTTTTTTTACGTTTACACCGTTTGACGTAGGGGATCATTAACATTATATTTTTATAGTTCGGACATTTACACACGAGTCAATACCAAATATGTTAATTATCTTTTTTACTCTTTTGTGTATTAATATGGGGAAAAGGGGAAATTTAAAAAACTTTATTGGGGGAGGGGCTTTTGCAAATTTTTTAAAAAATTATTACATTTATTTTTTACACTTTTATAGTCCCCATAGGAGACTATTCATAGCAATCATTAGATTGCTAATACTGATCAGTGCTATGCATAGGGCATAGCACTGATCAATATTATCGGCAATCTTCTGCTCTGGTCTGCTGAAAGGCAGATCAGTGCAGAAGACCCCGGGAGACGGACGGAGGCAGGTGAGGAGACCTCCGTCCGTCATCTTGGCTGATCTGATCCCCCCACGGCAGTGCTGCGTGCGATCAGATCATCCATTTTAAGTGCCGCATTGTCGCAGATGCCGTGATCTGTAATGATCATGGCATCTGAGGGGGTAATGGCAGACATGAGCGCGATCACTGATGTCTGCCATTACTGGCAGGTCCGTGGCTGCCGACAGCCACCAGGACCCGCCAGCAATGAAGCGAGCGCAGCTCCTGCGCCACAGCGGCGCCGTAAATGTACGGCGCTGTGCACTATGTGACGCTATGCAGCACCGTACACTTTTCGTGCATGTCCTTAAGGGGTTAAAGGGAATGTCAGGACATGATCGTCTTTCCTATGGTAGCCAAACAAGCAGTGTGCAAATCCATGAACACAGTACGATTTACTCTGAGGAGGAGCTGAGCAGAAAATAAAAGTAAACAGCACTAAGCTCCTCTGCCCCTTCATGTCAGCAGTCAGTGGCGGCCTCAGCACCCAGACAGCCAAGATTAAAACTTCTGGCATGTCAGAATTTATTAGGTATCCTTTAAGTGAAAGTCTGCTCAATAAATGCATCAACAGGAGCCCACATGGGCGCTGTCATTAAAACTATTATTTGATATTGCATTCCATATCGTAAATAAAAAATCTTTCTAATATACTTTATTTAAAAAAAAAAAAAAAAGTTTTCTATGTTTTATTTGTGTTTAAGAAAGCTGCCACTAGGTGTCTACCTTCTTGTCCAGACATTTCCCCCATCTCTTGCAAAGACTTTGGACTCTCGCTGGCCTGGCAGAAGTCCAAACCAGGAAATGCAGTCTGGAGTGCTGAGGGGGGGGGGGGGGGGGGGGGGGGAAGAGGTGCAGCCTTATCCATTCACAGCTCATCTCACACTGAACTGCTCTGGGCTGTGTGTAGCAGAGTGAGGAAGTTTTCCCCTGTATGGCTTCAGATGATGTCATGCCTGCTGGGGAACGCCCCTTCCCAGTCTGAATCTGACTGAGCAGGAAACACAGAGTAATATCAAGGGAGAAAACTAAAAAATAATAAAAATAATGAAAGAGGGTGGTTTATCATGATGGGGGCAGTGAACAGGGAGGATTATAGAATTTAACAAGAAAGCCGCCAAGCAAAAGGGTCTACCTCAGGCTCTGTGGAGGGGAAGGAGACCAACAGCCGCCTGCAGGGAGAGAATGAGGATCTGTAATCCTCCTCCTGTTTCCGCAAGACTTCTTTAGAAAGCATATTTGTTTTGGGACGGTCACATGGGGGGGGGGGGTCTATTAAAGGGGTACTCCACTGGAAAACTTTTTAATTCAACAGGTGACAGAAAGTTAAACATATTTGTAAATGACGTCTATTAAAAAATCTTAAACCTTCCACTACTTAGCCGTTGTATACTACAGAGGTAGTGCTTTTATTTTTTTTTTATTTCTTTTCTGCCTGACCACAGTGCTCTCTACTGACACCTTTGTCCATTTTAGGAACTGTCCAGAGCAGGAGCAAATCCCCATAGCAAACCTATCCTGCTCTGGACAGTTCCTGACATGGACAGAGGTGTCAGCAGGGAACACTGTGGCCAGGCAGAAAAGAAATTCAAAAATAAAAGAACTTCCTCTGTAGTATACAAAGGCTGATAAGTACTGGAAGGATTAAGATTTTTTAATAGAAGTAATTTACAAATCTGTTTAACTTAATAAAAAAATAAAAAAAATGGTGGAGTATCCCTTTAAAAGGTCTCCAAACACTCCAGTGAAAAGTGGGCCAACTCCAGCAACTTTGGCTGGTCCATCGAACTCTCTAATGTGTACTGTGTGTATTGGGGCCTACGGACTCACCCGTGACAGATGATGTAGCGGTATATGTGATATTTCAACTGTCTAACCCTTTTCTTTTCCAGGAGATAAGCCACTGCCTGCTTTCTGGCAGCGGCTTACCTCTCCCCTTCACATTCACAATACATGAACTTTAGGCTGGTGAAAAGAAGAAGAGATAGCGGTCAGCCAAATAAAGGCAATGATCAAACAAATGATCGTTCCATACTCAGTCCACATAGCATGAATAATGCATCTCATGAGTCAGTGGTTCTCAACCAGGGAGCCTCCTGCTGTTGCAAAACTACAACTCCCAGAATGCTCGGACAGCCAACGGCTGTCCGAGCATGCTGGGAGTTGTAGTTTTGCAACAGCAGGAGGCACCCTGGTTTGGAATCACTGTCCTGACCACTGCCAATAGCTCTGAACCACATGCACTTACTTTGGTCAGGAGACTTGCATGATTGGAACTTTAGATATGTTTTTAATCCTTTCCCTTTATATACGGAACTATCAGCAGTTTTATAGGTAATCTAATGCAATTGCATCATCAGAATCTCTCCCTTTGTGAGTAAGGAACAGGGCAAAGCAGCCAAAGGGTAAAAATTGTAGGGCTGAAGATTTGTCATCAGAATGCATGATGTGATCTACTGAAGCCTGTTGACCAACATTTAACAAAAAATAAATAAATAAAAAAAAAAACACTTGCTATACAAGACTATTTAATTCATGCCATTTTTTTATTTTTTTTTTTACAATGTTTCTCGCGGCATTCTGTTAATTGAATAGTTGTTTTTTCTTATGTATTTAAAGCCCTACAAGAAAAAAAAAAAACACTAAAAACAAAACAAAACAAAAAAACATAAGGCTGCATTCATATGGCCGCCTACACCCTTCTCCCTTCAGATGTAAAATCGGATTGAAAAAAAAAACAAAAAAAAGACTGGAAAAAACAGACAGACAGACTGGAAAAAACAGACAGACAGACAGACTGGAAAAAACAGACAGACAGACAGACTGGAAAAAACAGACAGACAGACAGACTGGAAAAAACAGACAGACAGACAGACTGGAAAAAACAGACAGACAGACAGACTGGAAAAAACAGACAGACTGGAAAAACAGACAGACTGGAAAAAACAGAGACAGAAAAAACAGACAGACAGACTGGAAAAAACAAACAGACAGACAGACTGGAAAAAACAGACAGACAGACAGACTGGAAAAAACAGACAGACAGACAGACTGGAAAAAACAGACAGACAGACAGACTGGAAAAAGCAGACAGACAGACTGGAAAAAGCAGACAGACAGACTGGAAAAAGCAGACAGACAGACTGGAAAAAGCAGACAGACAGACAGACTGGAAAAAGCAGACAGACAGACTGGAAAAAGCAGACAGACAGACTGGAAAAAACAGACAGACAGACAGACTGGAAAAAACAAACAGACTGGAAAAAACAAACAGACAGACAGACTGGAAAAAACAAACAGACAGACCGACTAGAAAAAACAAACAGACAGACAGACTAGAAAAAACAGACAGACTGGAAAAAACAAACAGACAGACTGGAAAAAACAGACAGACTGGAAAAAACAAACAGAGACTGGAAAAAACAGACAGACAGACTAGAAAAAACAAACAGACAGACAGACTGGAAAAAACAAACAGACAGACTGGAAAAAACAGACAGACTGGAAAAAACCTGCAGACTGGAAAAAAACATTCATCTGTTTTCCATAGAGTTCAATGTTAAATTTACTGTATCCGTTTTTTCTTCCTTTTTTATTTTTTTTAACGGAAGAAAAAAATGCTGCATGTGCCGTATTTTCTGCCATCAAAAAAACCGAAATGAGTGTAGACGGGTACAAACGGATGTAAACAGATTGAAAAAAAAAATCCCATTGACATGAATGTGATTTTTTTTTTTTTTAAACAGTTTTTAATCTGTTTACAGCCTGCAAGAACAGAACAGAAACGGCGATAAAAAAAACGGGGACAGATGGGCGTGTGAACGCACCCTAACCAGTGCATGCTGGTATTTTAAAATGGAATAATGCCAATGACATCAGCACTGTCTATCCACAACATTGTTGACAAAACAAAAAAGGGCTGCAAAAAACTAAAAGCAAAATACATGCATTCAGAAGCCACGAGACGTCCAAACGGTATTACACATTCTGCGCCACTTTCCAGGCCTTCATGGTTGCTGTGTATTTGCACTGATATTTTGCACACATTTACTGCCCTTCTTAGCCAAACCTGTTTATTTGTATTCAGGGTCTAAATGTAAGAAGTGTCTACAGCAAATAATACATTTGGCACATGTGATGGATGTACTCAATGTTTTAGGCACAAGTTGTGATTGTTAAGTAAATCTTCCTCATAGAGAATAGAAACAGCAAATATTTAGTTAAGCATAATTGGATTTCTATGACCTATTTACCAGCAATTGTTTTGGTGCTCTTATGAATATTGGTTTTGTTCAGGTTTTTTATATAGTTTTTAATCTGAAAAGTGGAGTGAATTCAAGAAAAAGTAGAAGTAGTATCAATCTTTAAAGGGATACTCCGCCCATTTACATGCTATCCAGGCCGGCACTGCAGCGTTACAGTCACGCTATGCCCCCTCCATTCATGTCTATGGGAGGGGGCGTGACGACTAGTACACAGCAGTTACGCCTCCTCCCATAGACTTGAATGGAGGGGGCGTGGCAGGTGTGTTCGCCAGTCATCCGGCACTGCATGGAGTTCGCTCTGTGCACCGGATGACTGGGTGTCTCAGCGAAGTGGTACTCCAGCACTTAAAATTTATCCCCTCTAGGAGCCCCTGCATTCTCCACACGAGGGCCCTGAACTTTCCTTCTGCATGGAGCGTAGGGTTGGCTCCATGAATTCTCTATAGGGGATACCTGGGCACGGTGCTTGTGCATATCCACGCTCCCATACAGAAGGCATAGGGTGCATGTTTACATGGCGCTCCATGCAGCAGTAAGATTTGTGGCCCCGTTCTGAAGATGGCGGGGCTCCTTCAGGTCAGCATTCCCTGCGCACAGATGCTTATTCCCTATTCTAAGGGTAGGAGGATCAGTTTTGTAAACGCCTGATGTCCCTTTACTGCTAGGTTTCCACTTTTTTGTACAAAAACACCCAGAAAACCGCAACAATGTTTTTTTTATTTTTTTTAAAATACCGTTGCCTGATGTTAACTGAAAGTCAACAGGTATAAATCAAACACCAAACCCACTGGCCATGTTTTCATTAATCTTTGGCATTTCTCTATGGTTTTGGGCTCGGCGGCAGCTTATCAAAAATCTCAGCACCTTGAGACTACGGCGTTTCTCTGGACAAAATCTTGGCGTTTCTTAAAAAAAAATAAAAAAATGAAAAAAAAAAAACTAGAACTTATGGAAACTAAGCCTAAGGTTGTGTTCTTCCATTCAGGATTTTTGATGCAGTTTTTGAAGCCAAACCCAGGAATGAACTTCAAAAAGAGAAGTCTCAGGCTAAGCTTCCACTTCTGTTTTTTCTTAACTTCCAAAAAAGAATACAAATAATTACCGTAACACGTTATTTTGTCCCTTCCAAGATGCAGTTTTTGTGGAGATTTTTTTTTATTTTATTTTTTTACATAGTAGGTTTTAGTCTTGGCGTTTTTTATTCTTTGGTGCTTTTCCCCCGCCTTTTTATTATCACAAGTCATGTGATTCTTTCATCATGTTACTCAAAGATTTCTATTTAAGAAATGGGGGAAAATGCCAGGAAAACATGTTTTTTTATTCTCACATAGACTTCCGCACAGACATGGATTTCAATGGGATTCTGCTGCACTGCGCAACAGGCTTGTCTATTCTTTCGGCATATTCTGCTCGGAAATGCATTGCTGTCAATGAGGCAGCTAGTGGTCCTAGCGTCAGCCGGATCATTCAAATGTGCAGTGCAGTGTCTGTCCGTGTTTTCTGGGCGGACATGCCGCACATTTTCGGCCGTGTAAACCCGGCCTTAAGTGTATCTCCTTTTTATAAAAATTAAGGCCTATAAAAAAAGACCACTAGGGCTCTACATACCATCCAGAAAGTAACGCCGAGCGCTCCGGGTCCCTGCTCCTCCCCGGAGCGCTCGCGGCGTTCTCCTCTCTGCAGCGCCCCGGTCAGACCCGCTGACCGGGAGCGCTGCACTGACACTGCCGACTGGGATGCGATTCGCATAGCGGGACACGCCCGCTCGCGGATCGCACCCCAATCCACTTACCTGTCCCGGTCCCCGGCTGTCACGTGGTGCACTGGCCCTTTAAATCTTAGAGAGCTGGCGCGCGCGCGCCAGCTCTCTAAGATTTAAAGGGCCAGTGCACCACTAATTGGTGCCTGGCCCAATCAGTGTAATTAGCTTCCACCTGCTCCACGCCTTTATAACCTCACTTCCCCTTCCCAGCATTGCCGGATCTTGTTGCCCTTGTGCCTAGTGAAAGTTTCCTGTGATTGCCTTACCAGTGCTTCCAGACCTTCTGCCGTTACCATTGACTACAAACCTTGCCGCCTGCCCTGACCTTCTGCTACGTCTGACCTCGCCTCTGTCTAGTCCTTCTGTCCCACGCCTTCTCAGCAGTCAGCGAGGTTGAGCCGTTACCGGTGGATACGACCTGGTTGCTACCGCCGCAGCAAGACCTTTCCGCTTTGCGGCGGGCTCTGGTGAATACCAGTAGCAACTTAGAACCGGTCCACCGGTACAGTCCACGCCAATCCCTCGCTGACACAGAGGATCCACATCCAGCCTGCCGAATCCTAACAGTAATCCTGTCTGGCTGTAGATTCATCTTTGTCCCAGTTGAAGCACAGGCTGGGGCAAAGTCCAATAAGTGAGGGCGGGACTAGCACTCCTGTGCTCACTCCTGTCCTATCAGACTGAAGCATGAAAACAGAGAGGAGGGGTTATAGAGCAGCCTGCAGTGATTGAAAAAGGGACCTAGCACAGCACAGCAGACTCAGGGAGTAAGCTGAATCATGTAGAGTGAGGATGCCCCCCCCCCAAAAGCACACAGAGTGACAATCCAAGTTAGCAACATAAAGATGGTATTTGTGAGGAATTCACAGCAGAATACAAAATAAGAGCTGTGCTGTGATTGGTTGACATAAGTAAAAAAGTTCTTTTAGGCATGTTCACACACTGGATCTGCTGTGGATTTGAAGTTGTGGATCAGCAGTTGTAAGATAGGATGTATGTGAGCAAGTAACATCCACATGAATGCCAGGACCCAGTATTTCCCAGCAAAACATTGTCAAGGCCATCGCACTGATTCTGTTGGCTTGTCTTTTTACCATATTTCAGGTCTGGATTCAGGTCTGGACTTTGACTTGGCCATTCTAACACCTGGATATGTTTATTTGTGAACCATTTCATTATAGATTTTGCTTCATGTTTTGGATCATTGTCTTGTTGGAAGACAAATCTCCGTCCCAGTCTTAGGTCTTTTGCATCTAAACCCCCAGTAGAAAACAGCTGATCACTATATTCAAATGCACAACCAAATAATAATGGATAAGATATAACCTTTATTAGGAAACACAACACACAGTTAAAAAGATACAATCCTAGGTGGAGGAAAGATAAACCTCAAAACACCAAGCCCCCCCAGGGGGGAAAAATGGTGGTGATAACCTGAAGGAAAAACCTGTCCTATATACAAATCAATCCCCTGATACACAAAACCTATTCACAATATTGCACAGTAATACAGTACAAAATATAAGGTGCAAAAAATAGCAGCAACTGTAATGTAAACAATTCACAACAACAGGGAATAAATGCCCGAATGAAAACGCCACTAAGACCACCTATGCGATCAGGAGAATATAGTAGCTAAATGCAAAACATAGGACAGGACCCCTCACCACCCTGGGAGGACACAGCAGCTCTTTTGCAGACTCCATCAGGTTTTCTTCCAGAATGGTCCTGTATTTGGCTCTATCCATCTTCCCATCAATTTTAACCTTCTTCCCTGTCCCTGCTGAAGAAAAGCCCAAACCATGATGCTGCCACCACCATGTTTGACAGTGGGGATGGTGTGTTCAGGGTGATGAGCTGTGTTGCTTTTACGCCAAACACAACGTTTTGCATTTTTGCCAAAAAGTTGGATTTTGGTTTCATCTGACTAGAGCACCTTCTTCCACATGTTTGGTGTGTCTCCCAGATGGCTTGTGGAAAACTTTAAACAACACTTTTTATGGATATCTTTAAAGGGGTATTCCAGGCAAAACCTTTTTTTATATATATCTCTCAACTGGCTCCGGAAAGTTAAACAGATTTGTAAATTACTTCTATTAAAAAAATCTTAATCCTTCCAATAGTTATTAGCTTCTGAAGTTTTCTAACTGCTCAATGATGATGTCACTTCCCGGGAGCTGTGCATGATGGGAGAATATCCCCATAGGAACTGCACAGCTCCGGGGACGCGAGTCATCAGAGAGCAGTTAGACAGAAAACAAAAACTCAACTTCAGAAGCTAATAACTATTGGAAGGATTAAGATTTTTTTTTAACAAATCTCTTTTTATTAGATTAAAGAATAACATGGAACAGTATAAAAACTTTCCTGGATCATCGCAGTGACCTCACACAAGTAGAAGGATTAAGATTTTTTAATAGAAGTAATTTACAAATCTGATACAAGGAGAAGATGAAAAAAGTCAGCAAACTCACCAGTGCTTCTTTTTCAGGGTTGCTTCTTTATTATATACTCACATATAAAACATTGTGCAGCGGGGGAGAGAGGATCAAAGTGTGGGGTATTCACTGTCAGGCGACAGAATCTGTTTCACTTGGTATTCGAGCTTCTTCTGGCCATGACGTCATGGGGACCAGCTTCGGGGACCACTCCAATCCATTCCTAAACCCTGGTCCTATTGGTTGTCAGCAGCTGTGCCAGACATTGAACTTTCTGTTTTTGCATAATTTACAAATCTGTTTAACTTTCCGGAGGCAGTTGATATATTAAAAAAAAAAAGTTTTGGCCTGGAATACCCCTTTAAGAAATGTCTTTCTTCTTGCCACTCTTCCATAAAGGCCAGATTTGTGCAGTATACGACTGATTGTTGTCCTATGGAAAGAGTCTCCCACCTCAGCTGTAGATCTCTGCAGTTCATCCAGAGTGATCATGGGCCTCTTGGCTGCATCTCTGATCAGTCTTCTCCTTGTATGAGCTGAAAGTTTAGAGGGACGACCAGGTCTTCGTAGATTTGCAGTGGTCTGATACTCCTTCCATTTCAATGTTATCGCTTGCACAGTGCTCCTTGGGATGTTTAAAGCTTGGGAAATCTTTTTGTATCCAAATCAGACTTTAAACTTTTCCACAACAGTATCTCGGACCTGCCTGGTGTGTTCCTTGTTCTTCATGATGCTCTCTACGCCTTATACGCTCCTCTGAGGGCGCATGCGCGCAGCTCACGGCGGAAGACGTGTGTAATGTGAGCTCCGTGCCGACGTGAGCTGCAAGCCTTCATTAGCGCCGAAATATTGGCTCCACACGCCTGATTCCTTCCCTGGCTTCAAGGGGAACATGCACCGCACGCCGAGGAGGAAGAACCGGGGCCGTTCTCAACTGCTTTCCCAGTCAATTCCTGACATTTTCCGCACGAGTGCACACACCAAGATGGCGGCCTCCTGCTCCGACTCACCAGCACCTCAGTCTGAGGGTGAAGATGCCAAGGTGCCGGAAGATCTCTCGCCCGCAGCGATGTTCCGCAGCATTAAAGCCTTGCTCCAGACGGAGCTGGCTAAGGAAGTTACGGACATCACCTCGCAGATACATGACCTCGGGCAGCGGGTGGCCGATACCGAGGCTAAACTTGAGGAACTCACTGACGCCATTGATGCTGACCACCATGCCTTAGAGGACCATGCCTCACAGCTGCAGGTGCTCGAAATGAAGCTAGAGGACCTTGAGAATCGCTTGCGGCGGGTGAATATCAGAATCAGGGGCCTGCCCAAATCTGTCACTGATCTGAGCAAGACAGTTACCGCCCTATTTTTTGAATTGGCACTGCAGCTGGAACTGGAGTTGCTGCGACTAGATCACATCCACCGGGCCCTTGCAAAGACACCCTGAGATACCCAGGGACATCATCCTAAAGCTGCATTACCCTGAGGTAAGAGACATGCTGCTGCAGGCGGCCCGGAACCTGTCCGCCCTGCCGGGCATGCCTCCGGCAGTACATCTATATTCGGACCTGGCCCCATCTACATTAGCCAGACGGAGGGACTTTCGTCCAATTACATTGGCCTTGCAGAGGGAGGGAGTGAGGTATAGATGGGGCTTCCCGTTTTCCCTGGCTTTCCAAGTTAATGGTCGCACGCATGTAGTACGCTCCTTGCCAGATGCCAGGGAAGCGCTGATAAGAGAGGACATTCAAGTGGTGGACCTCCCTCCCCTCCCACAACACACCAGACGCCCTACTCGTACCTGGCAGCCTGTGTCCTGGGCTGCTAAGGGCTCTCGGAAGCCCGATCCTAAGCCAGGAGCCACTTGAACTATCTCCCTTCTTGAACCTGCCACACCACATTAATTGGACTTTGTTGTGGGACTATGCTCCATTGCCGGTTGCCTTAGTTCAACACCCTATACCCCCCCACCCCCCACACCTTTTTTTTCTTTTTCTCTTGGGACCTTTGCCTCCATGCGTTTTTTTCCCCTCTGAACTGCCTACTGTTTTATATGCTGGACTGTGCTGGACTCTTTCTCCTCCTATGGACCTAGTACTGCCTTCCCCCTCAGGGAGATCGGACTTTGCTTGGAGGCTGGCTTGGAGTCGGAGTACGGCGCTCCTACTACCCCGGAAGGGTATATGGAAGTACGATGGACCATGCACTACGGTGATCTCTCTTTCCATGTCCAATGGACATTTTTGTGTTGTTCGGTGTTGTTTGTCTGCTTTGTGTTTTGTTTGTGTGGTGGTATCAGACTAATGCTTACACACTATGCAATGCATGTAACTCATTATTTGTCATTCCAAGGCGGGATATTACGAGTGGCCACATCATTCTTAGCTATATGTCTATTCTTAAGCCATGAGTAAGTTTGTCTCCCATAATGTCAGGGGGTTTAACTCCCCACCTAAGAGGTCTAAGGCCTTCTGAGACTATTTGAAGTATACCCCTGCCTTTATCAACTTGCAAGAGACTCATTTTACTAAGGACTCTCCTCCTCGCTATTTCCATAAATTATACCATAGGTTCTATATGTCTAACTATGTGACAAAGAGCAGGGGTGATCTGACACTATTGCATAACTCTTTTCCCTTTCAGGTACAGGAGAAAGTTGTGGATGGTGAGGGTAGATACCTGATTCTAGTGGGTACACTGTATGACAGGAGGGTTTGCTTGATCAACTCCTATACCCCCAATGACTCCCCCTCCCTTTTTTTCAACACATGTGCGACTTGCTGAGCACCCTGACCTACGATACCTTATTTTGGGCAGGCGACTTTAACATGGTGTACAATGGCAGGTTGGATCGTTCCAACTCCACCCCTTTCCGCAGGTCGGGAGCTCAGCAACGTCTCCTCACCTCTTTGTTCCTTACCCACTCACTGGCTGACTCCTGGCGTGAATTTAATGGTGACGCCAGGGGCTATTCTTATTTTTCCCCTGCCCAACAGCATTACACGCGCATAGACTGGTTGCTTACACATGCCTCCTCCCTGACGCAACTTCTATATGCACGACATATAGTATCAGCTTGGTCAGATCACGATATGGTTATGGCAGCCTTCTTTAACTTAATGGACCCGCTCCGCTACCATTTCAGATGGCGTCTTAACGAGGCACTCCTCACGATGCCCTGGGTTAAGCAGCAGCTGACTGATGACCTATCAGCTTATTTTACTTCTAATACTGGTCCCGAAGCGGATCCAAAGTGGGTTTGGCTGGCTCATAAATAATTTATCAGGGGACGCATAATATCCTTGACTTCGGGCATAAGACGTGACAAGACTAAGACTCAGATTGCATTGGAGACTAGGTTGACCCGACTCACTTATTCCCATCAGCAAGATTCTTCACCTTTCTTGTATAGGGCGGTGCGGGACACTAGGGCGCAGCTGGATGCACTGTTATCTACGGTCGTTGAGAAAGCCTTGAGGTGGACCAAGGCCACCTATTACCGATATGCGAATAAACCTGATAGGCTTCTTTCACATATGTTGAAGAAGACGAACTCTTATAACAGAGTCCATAGCCTCCAGTTGCGCCCGGGTCTCCGTACCTCTCATCCTGACAGGATCGCCTCTGCCTTCCATTCCTTTTACTCTTCTCTTTATACTGAGCCTACTAGACCCCCCTCTTTTTTGGACTCCCTTCATGCTTTCCTTAAGCAGGGTAAATCTCCAGGACCAGACGGCCTAACGGCTGCTTATTATAAGAACTTTGGCCCTTTACTCATTCCTCACCTGCAATCCATGTATAATTCACTAATGACCCCTTCCCAACTTCCCTCAGAGTTTCTGGATGCCTTGATCACTGTATTGCCGAAGCCATGGAAGGATAATCTTAGCGTGGCGAATTATAGACTTATATCATTGTTAAATGTCGATCTGAAGATCTTGTCCTCTATACTGGCTGCCCGATTGAATAAATATCTGCCAAGTCTCATCAACCATGACCAGGTGGGATTCGTCCCAGGACGGCAAGCCCCGGATAATGTTAGGAAGGTCCTGTCCCTTATACACTGGTCGAGCACTACCTCCACTCCCATGTCAGTCCTTTCGCTAGATATAGAAAAGGCATTTGACTGTGTATCCTGGAAATATTTGTTCAAAGTCCTGAAATTTGGTATTTCAGGACCTTTTGTGAGAATTTTACGACATCTTTACTCCTCACCTCAGGCATTTCTTAAACTTCCCTCTACTTCTTCTCAACCTATCGCCATTGGTCGCGGCAACCGCCAGGGATGCCCTCTATCTCCGGCGCTGTTTGCGCTGGTGATGGATCCCCTGGCGGCTAAAATCAGGGATCACCCAGATATAAAAGGGGTCCAAATAGCATACTCTGAGTACAAGACGTCACTTTTTGCTGACGATTTGCTCTTGACGATCACAGAACCCCTGGTGTCGCTTCCTAATCTCTTCTCTCTCTTTGATTCCTTTTCTGCCTGCTCCGGTCTCCATGTTAACGCTACTAAGTTTGAGATAATCCATTGCCAGGTACCGACCGCCATGAGGGACCTTATAACACTCAATTTTGGTTTTAAGGACTCCACATCGGGATTGCTTTATTTGGGGGTTAGGCTCACGTCCGCGCTCCAGGCCCTGTACAGCAGTAATTATACCCCTCTCTATTCATCTGTGCGCTCAGACATTGCAAGGTGGGATTTTCTGTATCTGTCCTAGATAGGCAGGATTAACATAGTTAAAATGGTAATTTTGCCAAAATTATTATATTTGTTCCGTTCATTGCCTATTCCTATTATTAAACGTGATGTACTGGCACTCCAGAAGGACATTTTTGCTTATGTCTGGGCGCGCAGAAAACCCTGCATAACCCGATCATTAATGCACCACAATAAAAAGGTGGGGTGTCTCCCAGTCCCTAATTTTCTGAAATACTACTATGCCGCTAGGATAGCACAGTTGGCTCTTATCAATGTTGCCCAGGGGGCACCGCGTTGGGTTTCACTGGAATCCTCCCTTTTATTCCCTCACTCCTATCAAGCACTCATGTGGTCCTCATGTTCACTTTCTGATTTACTCCCCTCTTCAGCTTTGTTGGCACTCTGATGCATGATTTACTCCCCAGATAGATTAGTCTTATTATCCCTACTATATGCACACCTCAATGCTCCCCCGCCGGATACAAAACTGAAGTTCATGTTGGAATGAGAGCGTGACTTGGGCATGACCCTCTCACTTGAGCAGTGGAGGAACTGTTGCGAAACCCTGAGCCGAGGTGGCTTGCAAGTGTCTTTGTCTGAAACGGCTCTTAAAATACTCCACAGGGTGTACTTTGTTCCAGCAAGGTTGCATGCTATTTACCCTAAAGTGTCATCTCTTTGCTTTCGTGGGTGTAATTTGACTGGTACGATGTATCATGTGTGGTGGTTTTGCCCTGAGGTATCCTCTCTGTGGCGTAGGGTGCGTGGCCTTCTGTCTTCCATGTTTTCTTGCTTTATTCCGGCAACGCCGACTTTTTGCCTATTGGGCTTGAAGCCGACAAGGATGAAGTATACTGTGTTTCGTTTAGCTCAGCTTATCCTGATGGCCACTAGAATATATATAGCTTCCCAGTGGAAGCAGGAGTCACTTCATTTTTCTGGGGTATTGCAAAGAATAAATCTAATTATGTTGCACGAAAAATTTACCGCCATCAGAGAGGATACAGTCGCTTTGAGGAGGTCTGGGAGCCCTGGCTGTCCTCGCCCCATGGCCCGGATATGCGCCACAGCCTTTCTTTGTATTAACTAAAGTATAACAGTAGTCCTGCCTGGAATGTAACTAAAGCATTTATTTTATTGTCATAGCTGAAAGTGGATGCTTTTTATTTTGTCATTTGTATACCACCTGTTGCTATGGTTTTTCCGGTCACGTTGACCTATACTATATGATATGTTTGCCTGTACTTTGTACGTCTACTATTGCCATAATAAAAGCTTCATGGTTAGACTATTAAACGGACCTCTGAGACTATCACAGTGCAGGTACAATTCATATGGAGACTTGATTACACACAGGTGGATTCTATTTATCATCATTAACATTGGATAATTCAGAGATCCTCACTGAACTTCTGGAGAGAGTTTGCTGCACTGAAAGTAAAGGGGCTGAATAATTTTGCACGCCCAATTTTTCAGTTTTTTATTTGTTAAAGTTTGAAATATCCAATAAATTTCGTTCCACTTCATGATTGTGTCCCACTTGTTGTTGTTTCTTCACAAAAAATTACAGTTTTATATCTTTATGTTTGAAGCCTGAAATGTGGCAAAAGGTCGAAAAGTTCAAGGGGGCCAAATACTTTCACTATGCACTGTATATTCTAATACAACCCACCCCTGACAGACACCATTATATCATAATACATCCCACCCCTGACAGATGCCATTATATCCTACTACATCTGACCCCAGACAGACGCCATTATATCCTTGTACATCCCACCCCAAACGGATGCCATTATATCCTACTACATCCCACCCCTGACAGACGCCATTATATCCTACTACATCCCACCCCAGAAAGATGTAATTGTTACAAGATAAAGCACGTTAATCGCTCCTACTGTCCGTGGCCTTAATCGTATGCATGATTGGTGAATATACAGACTTGGATATTCAATGATGGGCATTAAATGAAATGGAGAGAAACAAAGAGACAGCAGGTTTATAAAATTACATAGACTGAAACCTCTCATCCTCCGCAATTTTATTACTTAAATAAATATAACAGTAAGTGATTAAAAAGCTAAAATTTTTCTTTTTCTCTTTTTGAAGATTAGAGTTTGGAACAAACAAAAACTTTAAGAGAACTGGTGAAAGACAACTTATACAACAGGATAGGGATAAGTGTCTTATCATGGGGAGGTCTTAGTAGTTCCCAATCAACCGCGATCAGACACTTATCCCCATCCTCCAGAAGGAGCCCCGGCTCTCAGCACTTGCTGGAGACAGCAAGCATTCCAATCATTTCTATGGAAGGCCAAAGGTGCACAAGTGCTGTATTCGGGCATCTTTGGCACTACCATATAAAAAAAAAAATCTTTAAAGAGTAATGGTGTAACATTAAGGTCTTACCTGGCATTGCATGATAAATACTTGGCCAATACTGACCGCTGTCCCTCTTCATCCACACACGAACAGTCCTACAACAAAGGCAAATAAAAGGTTTATACATTTCATTCTGCAGTATATTTCAGTTATTTAAAGAAGATGTCCAGTGCTAAAAAATGTATTCCCTATCAGCAGGATCGGGGATTAATGTCTGATCGCAGGGGGTCTGACTGCTGGGACACCCTGCAATCTCTCATACGGGGTTGCGGCTCAGCACTACTACAGTGCGTTAAATACCCAGCAGGTCAGCTGGTACAAACGCACCCCTGCATTCATCTCTATGGGAGAGGTGGAGACACAGCGTTCCGGTCTCTCCTCCTCTCCCATAGAGATGATTGGAGGGGGTGTTTGCACCAGTTGACCTGCTGTGTGCAAAACGTCACACAACAGCTCAGCCGGGGCCCCATACGGGAGATCGCGGGGGGTCCCAGCTGCAGATGGGGATGGGGATAAATTGTTTAGCACTATATTTCTTATTTAAGGAGCTGTTGCAAAGAGGGGAGGGACTATTGGCTAAATAGGTCAATATTGCCCTGTATAACAGGCCTGGTGATCAGCCAGTGAACAAGCAGAATACATTTCATTTATCATCTATTTAGCAGACTGATACAGCGATTGTTCATGTGGTCCTGCCTGCAAGATTATCAAGATGTGTAAAGACTCTAAGATCTCGGAAGATAAAATTATCCGCAGCATAAAATACACTGCGGATCAGTTACGTATGACCCTACCCTAAAAGGGTAAAAACTAGCTGTTGCCAGAAAGCTGCTATATGCTTCAGAGGAAGTGGTGTAGTTCTTTTCAGTCTGACCACAGTGCTCTCTGCTGACACCTCTGTCCATATCAGGAACTGTCCAGAGCAGGAGAGGCTTGTTAAGGGAATTTGCGCCGGACAGTTCCCGACACTGACAGAGGTGGCAGCAGAGAGCACTGTGGTCAGACTGGAAAGAACTACACAACTTCCTCTGGAGCATACAGCAGCTAATAAGTACTGGAAAGAGTAAGATTTTTAAAAAGAAGTAATTTAGATATCTATATACATTTCTGGCACCAGTTAATCCTAAACTTTATAACTATTCATGGACCACCCAACATCTACAGTCATGGCTGTAAATGTTGGCACCCCTGAAATATTTCTAGAAAATGAAGTATTTCTCAGAGAAAAGGATTGCAGTAACACATGTTTTGCTATACACATGTTTATTCCCTTTGTGAGTATTGGCACTAAACCAAAAAAGAGAGGGAAAAAAAAGCTAATTGGACATAATGTCACACCAAACTCCAAAAATGGGCTGGACAAAATTACTGGCACCCTTTCAAAATTGTGGGGGAAAAAAAGGTTGTTTCAAGCATGTGATGGTCCTTTAAACTCACCTGGGGTAAGTAACAGGTGTGGGCAGTATAAAAATCCCACCTGAAAAGTAGGTAAAAAGGAGAGAAGTTCACTTAGTCTTTGCATTGTGTGTCTGTGTGTGCCACACTAAGCATGGACAACCGAAAGAGGAGAAGAGAACTGTCTGTAGACTTGAGCACCAAAATTGTGGAAAAATACCAACAATCTCAGGTCCATCTCCAGAGATCTAGATTTGCCTTTGTCCACAGTGCACAACATTATCAACGCAAGTTTGCAACCCATGGAACTGTAGCTAATCTCCCTGGGCATGGAAGGAAGAGAAAAATTGATGAAAGGTGTCAACGCAGGATAGTCCGGATTGTGGATAAGCAGCCCCAAACAAGTTCCAAAGATATTCAAGCTGTCCTGCAGGCTCAGGAAGCATCACTGTCAGCATGAACTATCCGTCTACATTTAAATGAAATGAAACGCTATTGCAGGAGACCCAGGAGGACCCCACTGCTGACACAGACATAAAAAAGCAAGACTACATTTTGCCAATATGAACTTGAGTAAGCAAAATCCTTCTGGGAAAACATTTTGTTGACAGATGAGACCAAGATAGAGCTTTTGGTAAAGAACATCATTCTACTGTTTACTGAAAATAGAATGAGGCCTACAAAGAAAAGAACACAGAACCTACAGTGAAATATGGTGGAGGTTCAATTATGTTTTGGGGTTGTTTTGCTGCCTCTGGCACTGGGTGCCTTGAATGTGCACAAGACCTCATGAAATCTGAGGATTACCAACGGATTTTGGGTCACTCTGTACAGTCCAGTGTCAGAAAGCTGGGTTTGCATCCGAGATATAGGGTCTTCCAGCCGGACAACGACCCCAAACATACATCAAAAAGCCCCCAGAAATGAATAGCAACAAAGCGCTGGAGAGTTCTGAAGTGGCAGCAATGAGTCCAGATCTAAATCCCATTGAACACCTGTGGAGAGATCTTAACTCCTTAAAGACTCAGGGTTTTCCATTTTGCACTTTCGTTTTTTACTCCTTACCTTAAAAAAAAAAACCTCATAATTCTTTCAATTTTGCACCAAAAAATTCATATGGGTTATTTTTTGCTCCACCAATTCTACTTTGTAATGACTTCAGTCATTTTACCCAAAAATCTACAGCAAAACGAAAAAAAAATAAATAAAATCATTGTGCGACAAAATTGAAGAAAAAAACGCTATTTTGTAAATTTTGGGGGATTCCGTTTCCACGCAGTAAATTTTTTCGGTAAAAATGACACCTTATCTTTATTCTGTAGGTCCATACAATTAAAATGATACCCTATTTATATAGGCTTGATTTTGTCGTACTTCTGGAAAAAATCATAACTACATGCACAAAAAATTAATAAGTTTACAATTGTCATCTTCTGACCCCTATAACTTTTTTATTCTTCCGCATTTGGGGTGGTATGAGGGCTCATTTTTTGCCCCGCGTTATAGAAAGGGAGTAAACTCAGGGCGTACAGGTATGCCCTGAGTCCTTAAGTGGTTAAAATTGCTGTTGGGAAAAGGCGCCTTCCAATAAGAGAGACCTGGAGCAGTTTACAAAGGAAGAGTGGTCCAACATTCCGGCTGAGAGGTGTAAGAAGCTTATTGATGGTTATAGGAAGTGACTGATTTCAGTTATTTTTTCCAAAGGGTGTGCAACCAAATATTAAGTTAAGGGTGCCAATAATTTTGTCCAGCCCATTTTTGGAGTTTGGTGTGACATTATGTCCAATTTGCTTTTTTCCACCCTTTTTTGGTTTAGTTCCAATACACACAAAGGGAATAAACATGTATATAGCAAAACATGTGTTACTGCAATCCTTTTCTGTGAGAAATACTTCATTTTCTAGAAAAATATCAGGGGTGCCAACATTTACGGCCATGACTGTATATACATCTGTTTTGTGGCAGTGTGGGCAGAGGACACATGTATACAGTAACTATACTGACAGTACATAAAAACTTATATGTTTTCGCATTTTACGCATCACTCCCACTAGTAAAGGAAGCAATGTGACTCACTGTAGTGTATTAGGCTATATATAGGCTCATAATGCAATTTCTAACATCCAAGAAACTGTTCACCTTTATTTCCCAAGCTTCTTGGATGTGCAGCTGATCCATACTATAGAGAACTGTTTTCCAACCAGGGTGCCTCCAGCTGTTGCAAAACTACAACTCTCAGTATGCCCAGACAGCCTTTGTCTAACAGCTGGAGGCACCCTAGTTGGGGAAAAGTGCTTTAGAGCAATAATTCTACTTTAAAATAATGCTTTATCAGCCCCCCCACCCCCACATGCTATTTTTAAAGGGGTTGTCCAGGGAGATCGCATATAGGAGAAACCACAAGGCCAAGAGCCGCATAAGTCAGAACTGGATCATCATTGAGCTAGTAAGGCTATGTTTTTTATATAAAAAAAATAAATAAAAAAAAATAAATAAACACACTACTACAACCAAATAGACCATCTCTTTTCCCATCGTTTCTTAGCTTTTATTGAGTTACTAAATGCTTTTTCCATTCCCATACTATGTTCCACTTCTTTTACCCATTCTTCATAGGAAGGGGGCACTGCAGTTATTCAATTTCTCAAAATTAATAATTTCCCCCAAAAAAAGACTTTCTGCAAAAAGCTAACCCTTAGGGGAGACATTTGGTCAAAACAACCCAATATAACCTGTTGGCACCAGGTTGCGAGTTACCTCCCACACACCTAACAACTTTGTCAAAGATTTTCCCCCCAATAGTTACTTCTCTGCTTAGCGTTTGGAACAAACTGTTCCGAACGCTGGAGCCGATGCTGGGAGCTCCTGACATCATACCCCGCCCCCTCAATGCAAGTCTATGGGAGGGGGTGTGACTGCTGTAGACTTGCATTGAGGGGGTGGGTTATGACCTCACGAGCTCTCGGCACCAGCTCCAGAATTCTGAACAGTTTGTTCCAAACGCTAAGCAGCGGAGTACCCCTTTAAGGCTGGGTTCACACTACGTTTTTGCCATACTGTTTTCAATCCGTTTTTCTAAAGAAAACCGTATGGCAAAAAAACGGATGGAACAGTATGGGAAAAAGTAAACCGTATGCGTTTTTAAACAGTATACTGTTTTTAAAAGTGCATACAGTTCCGTCAGTTTTTATTTAAAAAAAAAACAATACGTTTTTGAAAATTTTGTCCATTTTTAATGGGAGGGGTCTTGGGTGGGGACTTTAGGATTCAAATGCGCATGTGCAAAGTAAAAACGTATACGTTTTTCCCGTATGGAACCGTATACATGCGCGTTTCCCATTGACGTCCATGTTAAAAAAAACGTATGCGGTTGCAGTACGGTTTTTAAACCGGAGACAAAATTGTGGTCAATCATGGACGTCAATGGGAAACGCACATATATACGGTTCCATACGGGAAAAACGTATACGTTTTTACTTTGCACATGCGCATTTGCATCCTAAAGTCCCCACCCAAGACCCCTCCCATTAAAAATGGACAAAATTTTCAAAAACGTATGTTTTTTTTTAATAAAAACTGACGGAACTGTATGCACTTTTAAAAACAGTATACTGTTTAAAAACGCATACGGTTTACTTTTTCCCATACTGTTCTATCCGTTTTTTTTGCCATACGGTTTTCTTTAGAAAAACGGATTGAAAACAGTATGGCAAAAACGTGATGTGACCCCAGTCTCACTTTGGGCAGTTCCAGTACATATGTAGCAAATCAGCATTTACTTTTTACAGCTCACCCCAAGGTGGTCTTTAAATTTATTTTTTCTCTTTCTAGGAGAAAAATGAAGTCTATGTATTATTTTGAATTGCGAGATCCTAAGATTTTGATTACTGAGACTGTTTGAGGGCTGAGCTTGTTGTTATTGCTCATCTCTTTTTCCCACTCTGCCCGACTATTCCATTTACCTATAGAGGCATATTCCCCAATCATCCTTTTATAAAGAAAAGACACCGATTTCTCCCCTTGCATGCATATCATTAGAGATGAGCGAACTTACAGTAAATTCGATTCGTCACGAACTTCTCGGCTCGGCGGTTGCTGACTTTTCCTACATAAATTAGTTCAGCTTTCCAGTGCTCCGGTGGGCTGGAAAAGGTGGATACAGTCCTAGGAAAGAGTCTCCTAGGACTGTATCCACCTTTTCCAGCCCACGGGAGCACCAGAAAGCTGAACTAATTTATGCAGGAAAAGTCAGCAACTGCCGAGCCGAGAAGTTCGTGACGAATCGAATTTACTGTAAGTTCGCTCATCTCTACATATCATGTAAAAAAAAAAAGCATGTGAATTTCCGTGAAAATTTTATTTATTATTTGACATTTTATAAGCATGAACAATTTGTAAAAATCTATATTTTTGTGATAGCAATCAAGCACTGCACATCACTTATTCCTATTATTTAGACCTATAACGTTCCATGTAAAAATTCTTAACATTTAGTGCAGAGAGGGAGATCAGAGAAGAGAAAGAAAAAACCCTTTCCCTTGCTGACACCATTGTCTCACAAACTGCAAGACTCTTACCATAACACCTACATTTTTACTCCCCCTTTAGGGCGAACCCCCCCCCCCACCCGTTTAAAAATTACATTTATACTCCACGAGAGCCCCTAACCCACTCAGAAGCCTCTGTCTGTGGGCATCTCAAAGAAAAAAATTGCCTCCTGGTATATTAACCTAAGCCCTAAAAGGGGTATTCTGTAAGGAGCCGGCCTGCTTCTTGACAGTGACAGTGCGCTCAGACTATCACCGACCGAGGCGGGACATCACTGCGACCGGTGATAGGCTGACGGCTCTGTGACCTTCCCATCCACAGCGTGAGGCCGTTACCGGAGCGACGACAGGGGAACGTAGGAAGGAGAGTTAAAGTTTGTTTATTTTTGCAGCCCGGGCACAAGGAATATTTAGTACAGTACAGATTTCCAACGCTGCCGGCCCGCAACTCACAGGAGGATGAGGTGACATATGATTAGTTCCCCGATGTGGGGGACAGTGCAGCGCTGGGTTTATCAACGGGGGCGCCTGGAAAATACCGTTATATACCGTGGAACCACCATAACTTACAAAAATACTGTGATACACATTTTTGGTCATACCACCCAGCTCTATCACCTGTCCCTATCTCTAGAGCAGAAGAATTTTGCCAAGACTGTTCTTGGGGGAGCACTTGGGGGGCTATTTAAACAGCACCCGGTGTGCTCTCTATTCAAAAAAATTTTTGTAAACTGTTCAGTTCCAAATATTTTTTTTATCCATTCTTCCAGAAACTCAACCAATTTAGAATTTTCAATGTCTTCTAGGAAACCTATAAATCTGATGTTCTTGCGTCTGGCCCTGTCCTCCATATCTTGTACTTTCTTCTGAATTTGTACATTGTGCGTTTCATTTTGCTGACCCTAACGGCTACGTCAACCCGCACCGGCGTTTCTCCTAGCCTACATGCCTGTAGTAAGGCTATGTTCACATGCCGGAATGTCAGCACGGATAATCTCTGTGCGGACATTCCAGACATATGCCGGCGCTAGGACTGCACATCAATGCGCCTTCTCACTGAGGGCTATGCAGTCCATCTGGCACGGAAATTGCACCGTGTGCACAGCGCAGCAGAATCCCATTGAATTCGACAGGACCCCGATGTGTGAACATGGCCTACCTTTTCTGCTCCCCGGACAATCCCTTTAAAGGACAACTGCAGCATTCTAACACTTATCCCCTATCAACAGAATAGGGGATACGTTTTTGATCACAGGGGGGGTCCCAACCACTGGGACCCCCACGATCTCCTGAACGGGGCCCCGCATTAGCGCTCATTGAGAGCGCTAATGCGCGTAGCGTTGACACAGAGAGGTCGAATGTACGCCCCCTCCCCACACAGTTCCATGGGAGAGGCGGGTAGACATGACCGCTGCCTCCCCGCCTCTCCCATAGAACTACATGGAGGAGGTGTGTTGGCCGCAATGTCATGCTGCGGCCGGCACGCCTCCTGCGCGGGAGAGCCCCGGCAGAGCCACCGCCCCGTGCTGGAGATCATGGGGGTCCCAGTGTTCAAGCGTTCAGATAGGGGATAAGTTGTTTTCGGACACAGATGGCCTTTTACCAACATAAGGAATCCATAGATGTACTGCACGGAACACTACACATCCAATGTGCTCCCTGTGATGCTTTCAGTCACTAGACAAACAGTCAAACAGGGACTTGCAGCTAGTATTTTACTTGTTTTATCTGCTTTTGTTTAGTTTTTTTTAACACACTGGAGGTATTTTTTATAATAAATATAGGTAATAAAGGCATAAAAGATAGATGTACATGGTCAGGATTAGGTACTGAGTAACATTCATTTTTTTTCTTTTTTGTGTGGGATCGGACAGGTACGCTTTAGAACATTTTCATACAGGTAGGGATGAAGAGAAAATATAAAATAATAGTAATAATAACTGCTACCTTTACAGCGCCCCCCAGCCAGAAGTGCTGCAATAGCGCAGTATACACTGCGCATGTGATGCTACAGCCAATCATTGGCCTCCACATGAAGAAAGAGACCACAGAGCGGTAGTCATTTTTTTTAAAGTTTTATTATTTTTAATTTTTTTTAACTATTAGAAACTTCTTTAAAAGAGCTGTAAAAAGAAATGGGTAAATGATATAAAAACTAAACTAACAATAGCACAACATAAAAATCTAACTTAAAAATAAATTACCGTAATAATAAGATTTTAGAACACAGACACCCAATGGGTGATCTCGAACACATTTTGGGCAGCTCGTTTTTTATGAGTAAACCGCACAAAGGGTGGAGTCCTCTGTGTGAGATCCCCATCATCTATAACCACAGAATGCAAACAGCGTACAGTGTGTCACAGATGAAAAGCAAAGCATATCACACAAGAAAGAAACAGAAAACACTGTATAATGTGGCACCATTCCTCAGGGATATGATTTTCTTTTGAAGAAAAAAAAAAAAAAAAGAAAAGCACAAAAAAAACACTATTACAGAGCTAATGTACTGTGTGTTATAACTCAGTCTCGCAGCCCTAAACATAGATGTCATGGCCCTAAAGCAGTGGACTCCAAACTGCGGAGCGCCAAATATTGCAAAACTACAACTCCCAGGATGCCCGGACAGCCGCTGGCTGTCCGGGCATGCTGGGAGTTGTAGTTTAGCAGCATCTAGTGTGCCATAATTTGGAGATCACTGCTCTAATGTGTGTGTTTATGTACAATGCTCAAAAAAAAGAAAAAAGTGAACACTAAGATAACACATCTGAATGAACTAATCATATGAAATACTTTCATCTTTACATAGTTGAATGTGCTGACAACAAAATCACACAAAAATGATCAATAGAAATCAAATTTATCAACCCATGGAGGTCTGGATATGGAGTCACACTCAAAATCTAAGTGGAAAACCACATTACAGGCTGATCCAACATTGATGTAATGTCCTTAAAACAAGTCACAATGAGGCTCAGTAGTGTGTGGCCTCCACGTGCCCGTATGACCTCCCTACAATGCCTGGGCATGCTCCTGATGAGGTGGAGAATGGTCTCCTGAGGGATGTCCTCCCAGACCTGGACTAAAGCATCCGCCAACTCCTGGACAGTCTGTGATGTAACGTGACGTTGGTGGATGGAGCGAGACATGATGTCCCAGATGTGCTCAGTCGGATTCAGGTCTGGGGAACAGGCGGCCAGTCCATAGCATCAATGCCTTCATCTTGCAGGAACTGCTGACACACTCCAGCCACATGAGGTCTAGCATTAAGACAATTTGGGTATGTTCACACTGAGGGTTTGGAGAGGAATTTCCGCGAGTAATTCTGCTCGCTTATTCCTCTACAAATCATTCAGCAGTGAAAAACCCATAGCATGTAATGGAAATTCTGCTCCTCAGTTCACACTGAGGAATTTTCGCTAGCGGAATTCCATCACTGAATTCCGTTCCGCATGAAGAATGAACAGGTTTGTTCTTCATGCTGAATTCGCGTCGTAACTCCATAGAAGTCAATGTAAAAAAAAAAATTCAGGCCACCACACTTCCGCGCGGAATTGCCGCGGAATTCACGCAAAAAAAAAAAATTACAATGTCTTCTATGCTGCGCTGAACTCCGCACTGATTTCTGTGCGGAATCAGTGCGGAATTCTGCGCGAATTCCGCGCAGATTCCGCACAGAGTCCGAGCGGAAAAAAACTGTCATTTCTGAGCGGATTTGTTCAGCGCAAATTCCGCTCAGATATTTGTCAGTGTGAAAGTACCCTTAAGACGTATTAGGAGGACCCAAGGCCAACCGCACCAGCATATGGTCTCACAAGGGGTCTGAGGATCTCATCTCGGTACCTAATGGCAGTCAGGCTACCTCTGGCAAGCACATGGGGGGCTGTGCGGCCCCCCAAAGAAATGCTACCCCACACCATTACTGACCCACCACCAAACAGGTCGTGCGGGAGGATGTTGCAGGCAGCAGAACGTTCTCCACGGAATCTCCAGACTCGTCACGTCTGTCACATGTGCTCAGTGTGAACCTGCTTTCATTTGTGAAGAGCACAGGGCGCCAGTGGTGAAATTGCCAATCTTGGTGTTCTCTGGCAAATGCCAAACGTTCTGCACAGTGTTGGGCTGTTAGCACAACCTCCACCTGTGGATGTCGGGCCCTCAAACCATCCTAATGGAGTCTGTTTCTGACCGTTTTAGTGGACACATGCACATTTGTGGCCTGCTGGAGGTCATTTTGCAGGGCTCTGGCAGTGCTCCTCCTTGCACAAAGGCGGAGCTAGCGGTCCTGCTGCTGGGTACGTCTCCTGATGTACTGGCCTGTCTCCTGGTAGCACCTCCATGCTCTGGACACTACGCTGACAGACACAGCAAACCTTCTTGCCACAGCTCACATTGATGTGCCATTCTGGATGAGCTGCACTACCTGAGCCACTTGTGTGGGTTGTAGACTCCATCTCATGCTACCACTAGAGTAAAAGCACTGCCAGCATTCAAAAGTGACCAAAACAGGAAGCATAGGAACTGTGAAGTGATCTGTGGTCACCACCTTCAGAACCACTCCTTTATTGGGGGGCATCTTGCTAACTGCCTATAATTTCCACATGTTGTCTGTTCCATTTGCACAACAACATGTGAAATTGATTGTCAATCAGTGTTGCTTCCTGAGTGGACAGTGGGATTTCACAGAAGCGTCATTGACTTGGAGTTACATTGTGTTGTTAAGTGTTCCCTTTATTTTTTAGAGCAGTGTATGATATTCTATGGACATGAGATCTGCCCAGAAGGATACGGACACATGTGAAGACTATCACCCCCTATCATTGTATGCCCAAATTGACACATGGTCAGTGAATCCTAGGAACCACAATAAAGAAAATTGCCTCTTAAAGGATATACATGCAAGATGCATAAGCGCCGGGTCCTGTAGAGTAGAGCCATCTTTGCTCCATCGTTGGCTCATAGTGGAGGAGGTCCCCTCAATGACACCCATATGCCCTAGTGGAGTATATACACACACAAGCCTTGTCCTAAATGCATAAGTCATTTATATCTTTATGACTGCAACTTTTTCTGGCCACCTTGTGATGTCCACCTAGTGTGTTCACCCAGAAAGCGCCTATATATGCTAAACCTATCCAAAGGCTTCTATTACCAGATGTATATTCAGCAATACCGTTTATTGAAATTAAAATGACTACATTGTTTGACTAAACTCTATTCTTAAAAATGTTTTAAATAAAAATGATTTTAACCAGTGATGTCTCAATATCATTTATTTCAAGACAGTATTAATTTTTTTAAGTTCTTGCTGATACCAATTACCGATATTTAAAAAATTATAATTTCTTTAAATTGGAAAAAAAAGCTTTTTTTTTTAATTTTTATATTAAATTTCTTTTTCATTTACACTTTTTGAAAAGGGGGGGGTTCAATTTTTTTTTATTAGGAAAGGGTTAATTCACATAATAATAATAATAATTATTAATTATTATTATTATTATTATTATTATTGTTTTATTTTTTGGTTGTTTTTTATTTTTTTTAATTTGTTTTACACATTCGTTTCACTGTCTTTTTTAGTCCCCATAGGGAACTATTACATGCAATCTGTGGATTGCAAACACTGATCAAAGCCATGCCATAGTATAGCATTGATCAGTGTTATCGGTGCTCCTTTACTACTGCCTGCCATGGCTGGCTGCAGTAAAGGGTAAGGGACCTTTGGAAATCCTCTCAGCTGATCAGCACACTGCCATTTTACAGCAGTGATCCCGATCAGCATCCCTGAGCTAACCGACACTTTAATCTCAGGACATTTAGACGCCGCAATCAACTTTGATCGTGGCATCTAAATGATTAATGCCAAACATCACACATATCGGGGATGGTCGGCATTAGCTGTGAGTCCTGGCTTTGATGCTGCATAGTTCGAGTAGTGCGCACAGGGCACCTTTGTGATACCTGCCGGCAGATTAGGTATCTGGGACATTTGCACGAGTACAAGTACTCGTGTAAATGTTCAGAATCGTTCCCGACACTGATACAAGTATCGGTATCGAGACATCCCTAATTTAAAGGGGTACTCCGCCCCAGACATCTTATCCCCCTATCCAAAGGGCCCCCGCGATCTCTGCAGTGCCATCCCGCCATCATCACTACAGAGCACACTGGCGGGGCATTGCAGGGGATGGAGCATCGTGATGGCATGGCTCCGCCCCCATGATGTCACGTCACGCCCACTCAATACAGGTCTATGGGAGGGGGCATGGTGATCGCTTGAATAAAGGGGGCGGGGCAGAGCCATGACGTCACAATGCTCCTTCCCCTGCATCGCCCCATTATCACGCACAGAGCCAGTGTGCTCTGTAGTGATGATGGCGGGATGGCGCTGCAGAGATCGCTGGGGTCCACAGCGGCGGGACCCCCACGATCAGACATCTTATCCTCTATCCTTTGGATAGGGGATAGGATGTCTGGGGCCGAGTACCCCTTTAAACAAAGTTGTGACATGTTAGGAGTTTGTATTGGTGGAGGTCCAGGTGCTGAGATGCCCCACTGATCACAAAAATAAAGGGAAGAAGCTCACGGCTGCACCCGGTGTGCCACTCCATCTCGTTTCTGCGCACTTCTAATTGCTAACTACAACAGTATACGGAATTACAATGCCAGTCTATGAGACTTCCAGAAATTCTGTCTACTGAAGTGCGCAGAGGAGAGATGAAGGGGCACAGCACACGCAGCCAAGGGCTCTTCATTCTAGCGATACAAACTTGTACAAGTGCATTCACATCATTTTTTATACTTAGAAATCAACAGATGTGTCTAGATATATGATTTCTATCGCCAAACCGTATCCATCATATGCACCCGTTTTGGTCCATTTACATTTCCGTCCTTTTTTTTTTTGTCGAATGCAAAATCATGGTTAACCAAGACTTGTTGTCCAGTTTCGAAAACATAACTGTCTATGTAAATCTTATTGAACACTATCACTGTACATTTGGATCCGTTTACTTGTATATATTTATTTATTTACACCTGTACAGCAGCTTAAAGATAGCCTAGAAAGGCTGAGAAACATTAAAGCAGATACAACTATATTTTGTTTTATTGAAACAGACGAGTTTTAAAGACATGCAATTTTATACTTTAGCATACAGTTTCATACGACTTAAAGGGGTTCTCCACCCCTTGACATCTTATCCCCTATCCAAGATGTCTAATTGCGGGGGTCCCGCCGTTGGGGACCCCCACGATCTCGGCTATGGCACCCCAGACTTCCGCTGCACGGAGCGAACTTCACTCTGTGCCAGATGACTGCCTATGAGGGATGGAGGCTCGTGACTTTACGGCCACACCTCCTCAATGCTAGTCTATGGGATTACACTTGCATAGAGGGGGAGTGGCCGTGACAAACCTCTGGCGCTACACCCGACTCTCTAAATGAACGCTGGGTGCAGCAGGGAGATGGCGGGGGTCCCCAGTGGCGGGACCCCTAACATCAGACATCTTATCCTCTATCCTTTGGATAGGGGATAAGATGTCTAAGGCCGGAGTACCCCTTTAAGGGTGCATTCCCACAATCGGCTGTGGATTTTAGGTTGTAAAGTCCGCAAATAAGGATTTTACAAGGCAATTATGTATTTTTTGATTGCCTTGTAAAATAGGCAACTGTGGATCCACCACTTCAAATTCGCAGTGGATCTGCTATGTGCGTTTTAACAATACGTTCAATGGAGTCAAAAATTGTGATGTGAATGCAACCTTACATGTTATTATGACAGGTCAGAAGTTTTTTATTTTTATAATGGGATCCCACTGTATGGCATCCACTGGAAGCCTCTGTTTACCATACAGGTCGTCAGTTTTAGTTGTCATTAGAGATGAGCGAACTTACAGTAAATTCGATTCGTCACGAACTTCTCGGCTCGGCAGTTGATGACTTTTCCCGCATAAATTAGTTCAGCCTTCAGGTGCTCCGGTGGGCTGGAAAAGGTGGATACAGTCCTAGGAGACTCTTTCCTAGGACTGTATCCACCTTTTCCAGCCCACAGGAGCACCTGAAAGCTGAACTAACTTATGCAGGAAAAGCCATCAACTGCCGAGCTGAGAAGTTCGTGACGAATTGAATTTACTGTAAGTTCGCTCATTTCTAGTTGTCATGAAAAATTTATTTTTATTTTAAAATATGAAAAAAAAAAAAAAAAAAAACACATTGGGTGCCTATGAGTGATGGATGCCCCTGTACTGTATTTATCATGGTCTCTTTTATACATCAGGAACCTTTCCCAGCAAATACAGTAAACTCCACATTCATTGACATGATGTGAACATCATATAAAAAGGTGGAGATTTATCAAAATCTGTCCGGAGGAAAAGTTGCTGAGTTGCCCATAGCAACCAATCAGATCGCTTCTTTCATTTCTCAGAGGCCTTTTCAGAAATGAAAGAAGCGATCTGATTGGTTGCTATGGGCAACTCAGCAACTTTTCCTCAGGACAGGTTTGGATAAATCTCCCCCAATATAATTTAGTCAATACTAATTTTCATGAAGCAGGAAGATCAGTATGAACAAGGATATACGTCCCATTAAGATGCAGAAAACTGTAGCATTAATAGCAAAATGGATCTCTCTTTCCTGTCCACCCGATGTGATCATCAGTAAGCAGCGCTGCCTGCAGTCTGGGAGGATTGCGGAGCTTTTACCTTTTCTAGAGCACTGCAGGTGGTCAAGGAAAGACTCTAACTATAACTTACAGTCTATGCTAACCTGCGGGGGCAACTGAAGTGCTTCAATGTATAATGGTAAGAGAGGAGCACTTATAACAAGCAATTATTTCCAGGAGGTGTGAGGAGGTAAGTACTACGAGCCCTCCTCTGACTGTGTGGGAGGAACATGCTTGTCACTGTTCTTATCCCGGCTGTATGATGTATTACAGCTGCTGGAGAACTACAAGTCCCATCATACCAGCCTCACCTGCTATAGGATTTATAATTCAAGTTCTTGGTCTAAGGGTCCGTCTAATCCATCCGTCTGCCCTACAGCAGTGTTTCCTAACAAGGGTGCCTTCAGCTGTTGCAAAACTACAACTCCCAGCATGCCCGGACAGCCAACGGCTGTCCGGGCATGCTGTGAGTTGTAGTTTTGCAACAGCTGTAGGCACCCTGGGAGGGAAAACACTACCGTACAGTAAGAAGAAAGACTGGGAGAGAAGGGCTTCTTCCCTTTCTTTTTAGCGATCAGTTTTGGTCTTGGCACCAAGACCCCAACTGTTCCAAAGTTTTTTTTATTTATTTTAAAGGGTAACTTTCATCAAAAAAACTTTTGATATATTATAGATTAATGTATGCAGAATAACTTTCCAATTGCATGTTATAAAAAAATATACTTCTTTCCATTTAATTTTCCACTTTGAAAAAATGACCACTAGGGGTCTCCCTACCAGTCCTGGCGCAAGCCCTTTTTATAAATTTCTCCTAAATCTCAGACTGCAGCCGGGACACAGACAAGCTCAGCACTGCTCCCTGCCTGTCAGACAGGCAGGAGCCAGCACTGTGCTCATAGCACTGCAGGGCATACTCCTGACTCTGCCTTACTGCATGCCCTCATTCATTTTACTATCTGAGCTCAGATCTTTCTTCTCTCTGCACATGCAGTTGTAAACAGAGAGGAGAAGATTCAGAGCTGCCAGCTGAGCTTGTCTGTGTCCCGGCTGCAGTCTGAGATTTAGGACTCCAGCATGAGTCTGAAATCTATTTTTAAAAAAAAGGGTTGCTGCCAGGACTGGTAGGGAGACCTCTAGTGGTCATTTTTTCAAAGTGGAAAATGAAATAGAAAGAAGCATATTTTTTTTATAACATGCAATTGGAAAGTTATTCTGCATACATTAATCTATAATATATCAAAAGTTTTTTTGATGAAAGGTACCTTTAAGGACAGTAACACTTTAAAAATGAGCCAGGAACAGGAAGAAAAGTCATCTGGGCAACTTACACCAACTTCTCACCACCCCACTGGGCTTGTCAGGTCTCCTATGCACCAATAAAGCCGCAGTTTCACCAGCATAATTCTATGGCCATAGGCCACCGCATATGGACGTGGTTTCTTCTGCTGCAACATTGGGATGTAATCTAAAAGGGATTTCTGCCAACAGACAGACCCTTTTATTTGGCAGCCAGTTATGTTTGTTTATTTTTTTGCCAGCATTTGCCAATAACTTCTGCCATAGGGGTCATTATGACCGTTTAGATTAATAGTTTGTCATTTGTCAGAAAAAGATTCGCTGCTTGTCAGCAGATCTCCACGTAGCCTATAGATGGTGACCCCAGATGATGGACCCGTGCAAAAGCTGTCAAACTCAAGGCACCTCAAGGCCAAAAATAGGTTAAAGGGGTCTGCTAAGAAAGGTAAAAGATGGCTGACCAGTCATCTTCAGCCTGTTTGCGGAAATGGTCAGGTTCTAAAAACAGTGGAGTAGGCTGTGCTATGTAATTTGTGGAATTCCAGTTGACATTAGTGGAAGATGCGGACATGGCATAGCACTGGGAGCTGCACCGTTTTTGTAACCTTGGAAGTTACCACAACAGCATAGCAGAGATACGACTTTTGTGCAACTCCCGTTAATGTCAATGGAAATTACACAAATTGTCTAGCACAGCCTACTCCGCAGTTTTGTTTTTTTAGCACCTGACCATTTCCCCAAACAGGCTGGAGATGGCAGACATATTTTGGCAGACATATATGTGGGCAAACTCCTTTAACCTCTTGGCACCGCAGCAATTTCAGGCCTTGAGGTGACAGCTTTTGCTAAATTATGTATGGCAGAAGGATACAAGCTGGATATGGCTCGGCAGCCATCTTTTAGCATAAAGTGTACTGTGTTCGCAAAAACTTTTTTATATAATTTAGATAACATTATATTGCTGTTTTGTGTCTGCAGCTATTGCCTGTGTGTCTGTGCGGAGACAAAATACAGGAGGTGAGGGCAGGCCAAAAGGGCTCTATACAGGCTTCTGGCTTGTCAATTTGCCTGCATTGTGAGCCGGGAGTGTGTCCTTGAGCCTCAGCGCACAGAGCCCCGCCTGCCCTCAGCGCACAGAGCCCCGCCTGCCCTCAGCGCACAGAGCCCCGCCTGCCCTCAGCGCACAGAGCCCCGCCTGCCCTCAGCGCACAGAGCCCTGCTTTTCCGGCCCTCACTTCCTGTATTTTGTCTCTGCACAGAGACACACATGAAATAACCAATGTATATTACAAATATACATATTTTGTTATTATCTACATCATATAAAATATTTTTGAAAATGGCAAAGCCTATTTAAGCTTTGGTTTTTTTCCCACCCACCTTGGGATTCCACACAGTGTGCGCCAAATTGGTGAAAAATGCACAAAAAATTGCATGGGTCCATCACCTGGGGTCACCATCTATAGGCCACGTGGAGATTTGCTGACAAGCAGTTGATCTTGTTCTGACAAATGAAAAGCTATTCATCTAGTCATCATGACCCCTATGGCAGAAGTTACTGGCAAGTCCTGGCAAAAAAAAAAAAAACATAACTGGCTGCCAAATAAAAGGGGTTTTCTGTGGGCAGAAATCCCTTTTAGGTTACATCCCAATGTTGCAGCAGAAGAAACCACATCCATATGCGGTGGCCTATGGCCATAGGATTATGCTGGTGAAACTGCGGCTTTATTGGTGCATAGGAGACCTGACAAACCTGAAATAAAAGCTTTTGACAAGTCAAAAGTTTTGAACAGTTGGGGTCTGGGTGCTAAGACCAAAACTGATCGCTAAAAAGAGTGGGAAGAAGCACTTCGCTAAGCCTTTCTCTCCCAGTCTTTTTTTTCTCACTGTACAGCAGTGTTTTCCTGACAGGGTGCCTCCAGCTGTTCAACTCCCAGTATGCCCGGACAGCCTTTACAACCCATCCCCTACAGCAGTGTTTCCTAACAAGGGTGCCTTCAGCTGTTGTAAAACTACAACTCCCAGCATGCCCAGACAGCCGTTGGCCGTCCGGGCATGCTGGGAGTTGTAGTTTTGCAACAGCTGAAGGCACCCTTGTTAGGAAACACTGCAGTAGGGGATGGGTTGTAAAGATGTTCTGGGACGGTTACACAAGGCAATATCTGCCTGTTCAGCCAATTCCAGCTATTTCCTTCCCCAGGCATGCAGTGATTTACACTGGTTATCCTGTACAATGGACACAGTCAGCACAGACGTATCCTGTGCACTACACAAAATGAATGTCGAAATCCTATAGGCTCAACCCTTAGTCACAAGAAGGGCACCCCTTAAATTCTAGAATTCTGATGAATTTGGGTGATGTGAAATTTTATTCAAAAGGGGTTATCCAGGATTAGAAAAACAGAGTAGATATCTTTCAAAAACAGCACCACTCCCATCCTCAGGTTGAGTGCGGTATTGCAGCTCAGTTCCATTGAAGAAAATAGAGCCAAGTAGTAATACCACATGCAATCTGAGGACAGGGGTGGAGCTGTTTTTAGAAGAAATTAGATCTGTTTTACTATTCCTGTATAACCCCTTTAATGGCCCCACGTATGACATTGGCCGCATAGTCTGGATCTGCCAATATATATATACACACACACACACACATATATATAAGTTACATACATTAGACCTGGCATTTCGCATGCCAGTCAAACTGAAGGAGTTCTGTAGTGAAACATAACTTGTCCCCTGTCCAAAGGATAGGGGATAAGTTATAGATCGCAGGGGGTCTGACCACTGGGACCCCCCACTATCTGCACAGTCTGCAGGAAGGGGACGTGCCGACCCACGAACGGAGCGGCGCCAACACGCTCCCTCCATGTATCCCACAGAGATACATGGAAGGGGGGGGGGGGGGTGTCGGCCAGGGCTTCCTGCGGGGGCCGGAACGGCCGCTTCCGGCAACCTGCCGGGGCCCCGTTCAGGTGACAGTGGGGGGTCCCAGTGGTCAGACCCCCTGCGATCTATAACTTATCCCCTATCCTTTGGACAGGGGATAAGTTATGTTTCACTGTACTACTCCTTTAGAACTCGATGTAAGGTCGATGAGGGGTACTATTTCCTCAAAACGCGTTGTCAGTTTGCAGTTGCAATAAATTAGTTTTATTATTTATTACAACGTTGTCCAGAAATTCGGCTACCACTTACACTGTGCCTGCGGGTGAGCGCAGAGTATCACTTTCTTCAGTTGGACTTACTCCTTGTTCTAGATTTTTAAAAGTGGCTCAAATGGTTTGAAAATCTGACGCATCCTCACAACTGTGTGTCAAAAAAAGTGTTTCAAAAGCCCTGCCCACTTTTAGTTAAGCCATGCCATCTTGTCAAGTGTGACGCGAATCTCAATTCTTTTTGTCCAATCGGTTTTACAAATCAGATTTACAAATTTGATAACACGTGCCTCAGTTAGATTTTGTTTTTTGGGGCAAACTGCACCAAAATTCTGTTGCCCTGGTGCACGCACTTATTAATTTCCCCCGTAGCTCTTTTTTATAGCATACTCCTTCCTCAGGGAATAATGGCATCAGAGTACGATTTTTCCAGCAGGCATTGCTCTTTCCTGGGGCAATGTAACTTGACGCCACATTCAGCATACAATGTCCCAGCACTGTAGATCAGAGACACGTGCGGCTGAGTAGAAGATCCAACCATGAGCACGGGCACGTCATCCAACCATGAGCACGGGCACGTCATCCAACCATGAGCACGGGCACGTCATCCAACCATGGGCACGGGCACGTCATCCATCCATGGGCACGTCATCCATCCATGAGCACGGGCACGTCATCCATCCATGAGCACGGGCACGTCATCCAACCATGAGCACGGGCACGTCATCCAACCATGAGCACGGGCACGTCATCCAACCATGAGCACAGGCACGTCATCCAACCATGAGCACAGGCACGTCATCCAACCATGAGCACGGGCACGTCATCCAACCATGAGCACGGGCACGTCATCCAACCATGAGCACGGGCACGTCATCCAACCATGAGCACGGGCACGTCATCCAACCATGAGCACGGGCACGTCATCCAACCATGAGCACGGGCACGTCATCCAACCATGAGCACGGGCACGTCATCCAACCATGAGCACGGGCACGTCATCCAACCATGAGCACGGGCACGTCATCCAACCATGAGCACGGGCATGTCACTGCTCAAATACCTGTACAGTGGTCTCTCAAGTTACAATATTAATTGGTTCAGGACGACCATTGTATGTTGGGACCATAACTCTATGGAAACCTGGTAATTGGTTCTAAGGCCCCCAAAAGGTCATCCAAAAATAGAAAAAGTGAGGATTAAAGAAAACTAAGTAGATAACCAATATAGATAAAGCAAATCCTTACATATAAAAGTAAGAAAGATCTGCTGGGAGTTGTAATCACTGTCTATGTAGAGGACAGGAGCTTCTTCATCGTCCTGTACAGTACACGCAATGTCCTAAAAAGTAACATGGAGCCGCCCTCACCTGGAGCAGCTATCCCTGGCATAGGTAAAGAGTAGTACAGAACATGTAATACCTCCCTGTACTGTAGGGGGCGCTACCAGACATCAGTCAGTGCATATGCTTTAGTAACAAAGGGGTTTTACCAGTGAATGGCCATTCTGATTGGTCAGTTCTTAAAGCCATTGACACGTTTCCCACATCTGGACTGTGGTATTGTATGTTGAGTCTTGTTTCAAGTTAAAATGGTCCAGAAAAAAAACATTGTATGTTGAGGCCATATGTATGTTGAGGCCATTTTAAGTTGAGGGATCACTGTATTACTAAACTGGTTGGCTATCTAGTAAGGCCCCTCTACTTTACAGGGAGGTACTACACATCATGTAGGACTTATTCACACCGAGTCATTGGATTTGCGCCGTTCAAAATGATCCAGAATGGCACTTATGTCTGCCACAATACGCCATCCCATTGAAGTGGAATTTCCATTGAAATCAATAGGAGTCTGCTACAGTGAAAACTCCATAGTGTGAATGGGTCCTAACTGTTGCCAGGATGGGCTGCACATTACTGTACAGGACCATGAAGAAGCTCCTGTCCTCTACATACAAAGATTTCCAGCAGCACTTTCTGACTTTTATATACAGTGGTCCCTCAAGTTACAATATTAATCAGTTCCATTGTAAGTAGAGACCATTGTATGTTGAGGCCATAACTCTATGGAAACCTGGTAATTGGTTCGGAAGCCACCAAAATGTCATCCAAAAATAGGAAAAAGTGAGAATTAAAGAAAACTAAGTAGATAACTAATAGATATAAAGCAAATCCTTACATATAAAAGTAATAAAGATCTGCTGGGAGCTGTAAATCATTGTCTATGTAGAGGACAGGAGCTTCTTCAGGGTCCTGTACAGTACATGCAATGTCCTAAAAAAGTAACATGGAGCCGCCCTCAACTGGAGCAGCTATCCCAGGCACAGGTGAAATGCCCATTCTGATTGGTCGGTTCTTCTGGCCATTGACATGATTCACAGATCTGGACTGTCTGTACATTGTATGTTGAGTCTGGTTTCAGGTTAAATGGTGCAGAAAAGACCATTGTATGTTAAAAATATTGTAAGTTGAGGGATCACTATGTAAAAGGACTTTAAAATCTGAATTAGTTAATTGTTAATTTTCTTTATATTGGGTCATCGAGTGACCCAATTCTCTACCATTAATTTGATAACTATGATGAGTCCCTGGAAGTCCAGTAGTTCCCCCAATTTAATGGCACATCAACACAGGGTAGAGAACATTCTTCCCTTACCTAGTTGTGTCGACCCATCAATTACTCATTTGACTTCTAGATGTCCGGCCCTTTGGCGCTGATGAGGAGGCAACATTTCATAGGGGAGGGCAAGTATCAGGGCTGTAGAGTCTGTAGGCCGGCAGTGTATTAGAGAAGTAGCAAAGTTGTGCATAGATTAACTGGCTATAAAGATTTTTAAATCCACAGAGTATCTACATATGCTGCAGATGTTCCCCACTGACTTTAATGGGTCGGGGTCTGCAATAAATCTGAACACAGCAATTGAGACATTGACAAGATGCCTGGCCTACTGGGAAAGGAAGTGGGGTGACAGAAAGGGTGCATGGTAAAATAATGCGCCAAAATTTAAGTATATTACCTTTTCCCAAAATAAGTCAGCTAATATGAATTCAAATAGAGAAGAAACAGACATGATCGCTCATCCACAACATGCACCTTGATCTAAGGCTTCTCACAGGTCATTAGTGTACTTAATGATCATGAAGTGCAAGCCCACTAGCCAAGTCACGGTCACCTGTAAGTAGCAGGTCCCTAACATCCCTAGCATAAAATGGTGCAACACTGAGCGGCGACCACCACCGCCGCAACAGCAGTGCCCACAGGGGGAATGGCCCACTGGCAGAGCGGCCCCAAACCAGACCGCGCACCCCCGCAGACACGGCCGCGACAGGAACAGATGCCGCACAGCACCACTCCAGTGTGAACAAGGTCACAAAGCTCACTTACCATGTGCTCCTAGACAAAGACTGGGAGACTGCCAGTCTCTTACAGGGAGCACATGGTAAGTGAGCTTTTACACCTGTTCACACTGGTGCGGTGCTGTGTGTCATCCATTGCTGCCGCGGCACCATGTCTGTGGGGAGGCGCGGCCCAGGGTCTGGTTCAGGCGGCATTGGGGCTGCTCTGCCAGTGGGCGCTGCTGTTGCGGTGGTGGTGGTGGTTGCCGCTCAGTGCTGCACCATTTTATGCTAGGGATGTTAGGGACCCGCTACTTACAGGTGACCGTGACGTGGCTAACACTTTATGATCATAAAGTATACTAACGACTGGAGAAGTGACGTAAAGCCATGCCCCCTCCCTTCATGTTTATGGGAGGGGGCGTAACGGCCGTTACACCCCCTCCCATAGACATGAATGGAGTTGGAGTGATGTCACGAGGGGGGCGTGGAGTTACGTCACTTCTCCAGTCCTAAAAAATTCTGGTTTTGGAGCCTGGAGATGCAGCTCCGCACATAATGTGGGTGCTGCAGGGAGATCGCGGGGGGGTCCCATCAGCATGCCCCGCGCGATCAGACATCTTATCCCCTATCCTTTGGATAGGGGATAAAATGTTTAAAGCCGGAATACCCCTTTAATAAATTTTGCTGAGAATCCTTAGATCAAGGTGCATGTTGTGGATGTGCAACCATGTCTGTTTTTATCTCTACTTTATTTCACATTAAAGGGGTACTCCCCTGGGAATTTTTTTTTTTTTAAATCAACTGGTGCCAGAAGGTTAAACTGATTTGTAAATTACTTTTATTTAAAAATAGAATCCTTCCAGTACTTATGAACTTTTATTTGCTCCACAGGAAGTTCTTTTCTTTTTTGAATTTCCTTTCTATCTTACCACAGTGCTCTCTGCTGACACGTCTGTTCATTTTAGGAACTGTCTAGAGTAGGAGAAAATCCCCATAGCAAACCTCTCCTGCTCCAGACAGTTCCTAAAATGGACAGAGGTGTCAGAGCACCGTGGTCAGACAGAAAAGGAAATTCAAAAAGAAAAGAACTTCCTGTGGAGCAAATAGAAGATTATAAGTACTAGAAGGATTAAGATTTTTAAATGGAAGCAATTAACAAATTTGTTTCACTTTTTACGCCCTTCGACCCCTCCCTTTCTATAACGCGGGGCCACGCTGTGGCCCCGCATCATAGCGTGTCGGGCCCGGCCTCTAACAATGGCCGGGACCCGTGGCTAATAGTGCAGCGTGCTATTAACCCTTTAGACGCGACGTTCGAAGTTGAACGCCGCGTCTAAAGTGAAACTAAACTGCTGCTGATTAGCTCAGGGGACTGTTAGGGATCGCCGCGGCATCCCGAAATGCTGTAGGACACAAGGAGGGTGCCCTTACCTGCCTCCTGGTGTCCAATCGTCGAATGACTGCTCAGTGCCTGAGATCCAGGCATGAGCAGTCAAGCGGCAGAATCATTGATCAATGGTTTCCTATGAGATAAAGATCAATGATAAAGATCAGTGTGTGCAGTGTTATAGATCCCTATGGGACCTATAACACTGCAAAAAAAAAAAGTGAAAAAAAAAAGTTAATAAAGATCATTAAACATCTTCCCTAATAAATGTTTGAATCACCCCCCTTTTCCCACTTAAAAAACAGAAAACAGTGTAAATAAAAATAAACATATATGATATCGCTGCATGCAAAAATGTCTGAATTATAAAAATATATCATTAATTAAACCGCACGGTAAATGGCGTACGCGCAAAAAAATTCCAAACTCCAAAATAGCGTATTTTTGGTCACTTTTTATATCATGAAAGAATTAATAAAAAGCGACCAAAAAGTCCGATCAATACAAACAATGGTACCACTAAAAACTTCAGATCACCTCGCAAAAAATGAGCCCTCATACCGCACCATACGCGGAAAAATAAAAAAAAGTTATAGGGGTCAGAAGATGACAATTTTAAACGTATACATTTTCCTGCATGTAGTTATGATTTTTCCAGAAGTGCGACAAAATCAAACCTATATAAGTAGGGTATCATTTTAATCGTATGGACCTACAGAATAAAGAGAAGGTGTCATTTTTACCGAAAAATGTACTGTGTAGAAACGGAAGCCCCCAAAATTTACAAAATGAAGTTTTTTCTTCAATTTTGTCGCACCACGATTTTTTTTTCCGTTTCGCGGTAGATTTTTGGATAAAATGACTGACGTAATAACAAAGTAGAATTGGTGGCGTAAGAAATAAGTCATCATATGGATTTGTAGGTGCAAAGTTGAAAGGGTTATGATTTTTAAAAAGGTGAGGAGGAAAAAACTAAAGTGCAAAAACTGAAAAACCCTCCATCCCCAAGGGGTTAAGTCAACTAATAGCTGATGTAAACTAAGGGGGAGATTTATCAAAACCTGTGCAGAGGAAGAGTGGTGCAGTTGCCCATAGCAACCAATCAGATTGCTTCTTTCATTTTCCACAGGCCTCTAAAGAGGCCTGTGGAAAATGAAAGAAGCGATCTGATTGGTTGCTATGGGCAACTGCACCACTCTTCCTCTGCACAGGTTTTGATAGATCTCCCCCATAGACTCCACAGTGCAAGCTCTAATGTCTGGGTATTGGTTTATAGAAATAAAATGTCCCTACAGCTGAAACATCAGACGAGTAAACAATCTGGATCCTGAGTAAAAAACGTGTCTGTCCGGTCAGTGATGCGATTTCGATCCATATAGTAAATGACATTATTCTCCTTTAGAGATCAGTAATGAATATTGATTCCTCTACAAGCAGAAAGAATTCAGGTACCAGGGACAGCAGAAGAAAGCGGATAAAAGGGGAAAAGGCGATTCTCCCAGAAATGACGGCACAAACCCTTTCACAAATAGAGGGAAGGTCGGAATTCAACCTAAAAAAAAAAAATCCAATAGTAAAAGAGACATGAAGGAAGTGACTATAGCCTCAATGCCCAAATTAGCCTCATGTCCTGACACGTGTGTCCAACATGTCATCCATTACACAGAGACATAAGACAGACCCTCGAGGAAGAGAATCTGTTTTCTATAGGAAATGGGTCACAGCTTCCGAAGAAAAGAATCAACGGAGGAAATTAGGATAAGGAGACAGAAGCATTAAAGGGGTATTCCAGGGAAAAAAATGTTTTATATCAGCTGGCTCCAGAAAGTTAAACATGTGTAAATTACTTCTATTATCCTTTCAGTACTTATGAGCTTCTGAAGTTAAGGTTGTTCTTTTCTGTCTAAGTGCTCTCTGATGACACGTGTCTCGGGAACCGCCCAGTTTAGAAGCAAATCCCCATAGCAAACCTCTTCTAAACTGGGCGGTTCCCGAGACACGAGATAATACCAGCATTATTAGATACTAGTCAAAGTGACGGTGACAATTCCCAGGAGGTCAGGATCTGAATGCTCAGCTCTGACCTGTTATTAGATTGGTTATTGTGCCAGTGTCATGACATGGTTAATGCCATGAGATTAGATCAGTATTTCCCAACCAGTGTGCCTCCAGCTGTTGCAAAACTACAACTCCCAGCATGCCAGGACAGCCAACGGCTGTCCTGGCATGCTGGGAGTTGTAATTTTGCAACAGCTGAAGGCACACTGGTTGGAAAACACTGGTTTAGATGGTCGTGTGATGCCTTTCGAAGACACTGCGTTAGGGATGTCCTGATACCAATACTAGTATCGGTATCGGGGCCAATACTCGGCATTTGCATGGTATCGGGGACTCATTTAATGTCCCCGATACCATGCCATATACCTGGTGCTATGCGGCGCTGTCCCCCGTTCTCCCGATCGCAATGATTGCGTCCTATGGAGGAGCATGTGACACACACGTCACTCCTCCTCCCCTATAGGAATAGGAACTGTCCAGCGCATCATATGTTTGCTATGGGGATTTTCTCCTACTCTGGACAGTTCCTAAAATGGACAGAGATGTCAGCAGAGAGCACTGTGGTCATGATGTCAGCAGAGAGCTCTGTGTTCCAAAAAGAAAACCATTTCCTCTGTAGTATACAGACCCTAAAAAGTACTGGAAGGATTAAGATTTTTTAATGGAAGTAATTTACAAATCTGTTTAACTTTCTGGCACCAGTTAATATAAAAAAAAAATATCGAAAAATAAAGAGTTTTCCACAGGAATACCCCTTTAACCCCTTAACGATGTATATTTACGTCCTGCACAGGCACCCGCGATATGAAACATCACATCGCGTCGGTCCCGGCGCTCATCAACGGCTAATACCACACATCGCGGCAATGTGCGGTATTAACCCTTTAGAAGCGGCGGTCCAAGCTGACCCTATGGGACCTAAAACACTGCAAAAAAAAAAAAAAGTGTTAATAAAGGTCATTTAACCCCTTCCCTAATAAAAGTTTGAATCACCCCACTTTTCCCATAAAAAAAATAAAACTGTGTAAATAAAAAAAACTATAAACATATGTGGTATCGCCGCGTGCGTAAATGTCCGAACTATAAAAATATATCATTAATTAAACCGCACGGTCAATGGCGTATGCGCAAAAAAATTCCAAAGTCCAAAAAAGCGTATTTTGGTCACTTTTTATACCATTAAAAAATGAATAAAAAGTGATCAATAAGTCCGATCAAAACAAAAATCATATTGATAAAAACTTCAGATCACGGCGCAAAAAATGAGTCCTCATACCGCCCTGTACGTGGAAAAATAAAAAAGTTATAGGAGTCAGAAGAGGACATTTTTAAACATATACATTTTCCTGCATGTAGTTATGATTTTTTCCAGAAGTGCGACAAAATCAAACCTATATAATTAGGGTATCATTTTAACCGTATGGACCTACAGAATAAAGAGACTGTCATTTTTACCGAAATTATGCACTGCGTAGAAACAGAAGCCCCCAAAAGTTCCAAAATGGCGTTTTTTCTTCGATTTTGTCGCACAATGATTTTTTTTTTCCGTTTCGCTGTGAATTTTTAGGTAAAATTACTAATGTCACTGCAAAGTAGAATTGGTGACGCAAAAGATAAGCCATAATATGGATTTTTAGGTGGAAAATTTTAAGGGTTATGATTTTTAAAAGGTAAGGAGGAAAAAAACGAAAGTGCAAAAACTGAAAAACCCTGAGTTCTTAAGGGGTTAAAGGGGTATTCTCCATTAACCCCTTTTTTTATTTGACTATGCTACAGGGGCTGTAAAGTTAGTGTAGTTCATAATATAGTGTCTATACCTGTGTGTGACGGTTTTCACAATTCTTCTGTGATTTTCACCCCAATATTTAATTTTACCAGCATACAAAATGACTGTTGTCTCAGATTTTTGCCAGGTTGCAATGCGGCCGAGATCTGACATCACTAGTCAGCTGATGACAGGGAGCCTGTCTGCTTCAATGGGTGGAGCGATCGCTTGGTGGGAGAGAGATCAATCTGCAACTAATTGCAACAGCTGTCAGGACCCTGATTGAAAACCACAGGTCTTTTGAATGGATGCAGCTCATTTATGTTTCAATGGGTGGGGTGGCTGATGTGTGGGAGGGAGGAAATGGAATTATGGGATTTGTAGTCAAAAAAAAAAAAAACTCTAAAAACTCTAAATACCAGTTTACAAAAAGCTAGCCACAGTGTTATGGTAATCTCACAACATAGCCATTTAACCCCAAGACAAGTGCAGATCCTTCCTAAGCATGTCCATTACTGTCTGCCAGGTACATACTAAAATCACCTTATGATGGAGAACCCCTTTAATTCAACTGTCCCCTTGCTAGGATAAGCCATCACTTTATGAACAGTGGGGGCCTCACAAGTAAGACCATCACTGATCTAAGGAATAAAGGGGCTGTAGTACTGGTATGGTGTTGTCCTGTACAGCAGCGCTCCCAGCCACGTAGGTAGGAAGCTACAGCATGGTCCTAGGCACTTTACTTGCAGGATCAGCAGTGATTCCAGAGGTCAGAGGTTATTGTATATAAAGTGACAACATATCCTAGTAGTACACCATCACTCTATAACAGTGGTCTTCAACCTGCGGACCTCCAGATGTTGCAAAACTACAACTCCCACCATGCCCGGACAGCCATCGGCTGTCCGGGCATGCTGGGAGTTGTAGTTTTGCAACATCTGGACGTCCGCAGGTTGAAGACCACTGCTCTATAAGATAAGAAAACCCATTCCACAAGCTTCTGCCCATCACTCTGAGCCTATATATGAGCAGGCATCGCTTAGACGAGGGGTTGGAGTAGGGTGAAATAGTAACAGGCATTTATCTTCTTATTAGCTACAATACAAATGGTACCGTATTTTGGTGATATCTGGCATAATGGTTCAATGTACCTAAACCAATACAAAACATCCTAATCTGGGGCCATTACCTATGGTCTGCAGGGACTTTGGCTTCTTTACACAACAGCGCCATCCCAGCTTAGTGTTGGCAATTGTAAGACTACTCCTTTTAAAATGTTGCGGTCATTACTCCTGAGACCCTCTGCAATCGTCCGGGTAAAGATGGTGGCATTGCACTCCACTCCCTGCCACCTGAGAGGTCTGTTCCTTCTTCTGCATGACACAACGGTCACACAACATCCAAATGCTGAAATGCTGCATATCTGTAGTGGACTTTCCCATTTAAGTTCAATAGGAAAGTCAAAATCTGAAACAAACCTGCAAGATTTTACTCCTGCGTGAACACCGCCTATGGGAAATGTTCCCACATACCTACATGCTATGAGATTAACTGCAAATGTTCATGCGTGTGGATAATATTACTCAATGGGTAGAAAAATCAGCTGCAGAAAATCTGCAGCAAAATGCGCACATGTGAAATTTATCCTAAGTGCTCGTACACACGGGCGGATTTTATTGGGAGTTCGCAGCAGATTTTTGGCTGCGGAAAATATGCCACAAGCCCCATTGTAGTCAATAGGGTCTGCGGTGGTTTTTCAGGGGCAGAAATTCCACGCCGGAAAATCTGCTGCGGACAGCCACAGAGAGCCCATCCCCTTTCTAACACGCAGCAGGAAACCTGCAAATAGATCCACTCGTGTGAACAAGCCCTAAGGGTAGGGTCACATGTACTGTATTTTGCTGCTGCGTATTTTCCAACCCACTGAAGTAAATGGGTAGCAAAATCTGCTGCAGAAACACTGCACATGCGGACCTACCCTAAGGGTACGTTCCCACACGGAGTATTTTGCTGCGTATTTGGTGCTGCGTATTTTCCTACCCATTGACTTCAACAGAGAAAATAAAATACGCAGCAGCAAATACGCAGCAAATACGCCGTGTGGGAATGTACCCTAAGGGTACGTTCACACGTGCGTATTTTCAGCGTATTTTACGCTGCAGATCCGCTGGTGAAGGCCCCGCTCTATGCTGTCTTTACATGTGCCTGCTCGTAGAGGCAATACGCCGCTACCAGCAGGCACACTGCGATGTGCGAGTCGCAGTATACTCGCATATCACGGGAGCTCTCTGCCTAGCTCAGAGCAGGGAGAGTGGCTGCGATGTGCGAGTACGCCCCGCACATCGCTGCACTGTGTCTGCTGGTAGTGGCGTATTGCCACTAACAGCAGGCACATGTAAAGCCAGCATAGAGCGGGCCTTCACCAGCGGATCCACAGCTAAATACGCTGCGAAAATGTGAATGTACCCTAAGGCTGCGTTCAGACGTGTGTATTTTTGCTGCAGATCTGCTTCAGCTCATTAAAGTCAATGCCAGTAAAATCTGCAGCTGCAGATCTGCAACAAAACTATGCACGTGTGAACACACCCTAAGGGTGCGTTCACACAAGCAGCCCCACAGCGTATTTTATGCTGCGGATCTGCTGCTTAAGGACTGCTGCATGGCGGCTTTACATGTGTCTGCTTGGTGCGGCAATACGCCGCTATGAGCAGACACACTGAAGTAATGTGCTAGTCGCCCATCATGCACGGCATACTCGTACACATCGCGGCCACTCCCCCTGCTCCATGAGCTAGGCCGAGAGCTGCCGCGATGAGCGAGCATACTGCCCATGTGCGCTGAGACTTGCTCGTTGCAGTGTGTCTGCTCGTAGCAACGTATTGCTGCGCCGAGCAGGCACATGTAAAGGCACCATGCAGCGGTCCTTCAGCGGTGGATCCGCTGCGTAAAATACGCTGTGGGTCTGCTTGTGTGAACGTACCCTAAGGGTACGTTCACACGCACTGATTTTCGCAGTGTATTTAGCTGCGGATCCGTTGGTGAAGGCCCCACTCTATGCTGGCTTTACATGTGCCTGTTGGTAGCGGCAATACGCCGCTACAAGCAGACACACTGCAGCGATGTGTGCGGCCACTCTCCCTGCTCCGAGCTAGGCAGAGAGCTCCCGTGATATGCGAGTATACTGCGACTTGCACATTGCAGTGTGTCTGCTGGTAGCGGAGTATTGCCACTATGAGCAGGCACATGTAAAGCCAGCATAGAGCGGGCCTTCACCAACGGATCTGCAGCAAAAAATCCGCTGAAAATCCACGCGTGTGAACGTATCCTAAGGGTACGTTCACACGTGCATATTTTTGCTGCAGATCTGCTGCTGCAGATTTTTCTGCCCATTGACTTCAATGGGCAGCAAAATCTGCTGAAGCAAATCTGCAGCAGAAAATGCGCACACGTGAACGCACCCTAAGGCTGTATACACACACTATCTGCAGTTGCAGATTTTACAAGGCAATCAAAAATACATGAGAATTGCCCTGTAAAATCTGCAGATGTAGATTCGCTATTGCGGATTTATCAACTTCAAATCCACAGCTGATCCTGTGTGTGAATACACGTTGAGGCAATGTTCACACGGCAGAATTTCCAAGCGGAATTCGGAGGAAAAACTCAGCTGGTAAATTCTGCTACATAAAATTGTGGTGAGTAGAATTTCCACTGTCCCATTCACACAGCTGATTTTCCACCGCCGCTATTCTGCAAAAAACTTTGAACCTGTTACTAGTTCTTACAGAATTCCTCAGCAGACTCCATTGAAGTCAATGGGACTCTGCATTCCATCCAGAATCTGTGTGCTGCGCGCAAGAAATGTATAAATTCAGCACAAATTCCACACAGAATCTGCTAAACTGTAAAAAATAAAATAATTCCACTGCCAGCTTGGAAGAAAGGAATCTGTGCGGAAGAACAGAAATTCCACTGTGTGAACATGGCTTTAGGGTACGTTCGCATGGTACTGAAATTCTGCAGATTTGGTAGGGATTGGCTAAAGATTTAGATTATCCTATTAATGTGAATTGCTAAAATCTGCAAAAAAAAATAAAAAAATAAACCTGCAGCATTTCAGTCAGGTGTGAACACAGTCTGTTTTCCAACCTACCTCCAGCTGTTGCAAAACTACAACTCCCAGCATGTCCTCAACCTTTAGATGTCAGTGCATGCTGGGAGTTGTAGTTCTACGGCAACCTGTTGATTGAATTGGTCGCTGCCATCCATAGATGTCACCAGGTGCCCGCATCCCATACACCAGTGTTTCCCAACCAACCAGTGTGCCTCCAGCTGTTGCAAAACTACAACTCCCAGCATCTGCTCTTTGGATTGATGTTGTTTCTAGCAGTCAGACCCCCACCGAGCATGCTGGGAGTTGTAGTTTTGCACAATGGTTGGGAAACACTGCCTCATGCATATGCACATCACAACACTGATCCAAATGTACAACTCCCCTCAACCTTTAGATGTCAGAGCATGCTGGGAGTTGTAGTCCTACGGGAACCTGTTGATTGAATTGATCACTGCCATCCATAGATGTCACCAGGTGCCCCCATCCCATACGCAAGTGTTTCCCAACCAACCAGTGTGCCTCCAGCTGTTGCAAAACTACAACTCTCTGCATGTCCTCTTTGGAACGATGTGTGTTCTAGCAATCAGACCCCCACCGAGCATGCTGGGAGTTGTAGTTTTGCACAATGGTTGGGAAACACTGCCTCATGCATATGCACATCACAACACTGATCCAAATGTACAACTCCCCTCAACCTTTAGATGTCAGAGCTTGCTGGGAGTTGTAGTCCTACGGCAACCTGTTGATTGAATTGATCGCTGCCATCCATAGATGTCACCAGGTGCCCCCATCCCATATGCAAGTGTTTCCCAACCAACCAGTGTGCCTCCAGCTGTTGCAAAACTACAACTCCCAGCATGCCCGGACAGCCGAAGGCTGTCCGGACATGCTGGGAGTTGTAGTTTTGCAACAGCTGGAGGCACACTGGTTGGTTGGGAAACACTGCCATCCACAGTGAATTATTGAGCAGTTCTCCTCCAGGTAACCCGAGCAGCGCTCACTAATTTATTGGGCAGATAAATAATGTATCAGGGGGCACCACCATGCTGTGCCCTGCGGGTTACCTGTCCTCCGACACGCTGATCACCCCGTCCTCCTTGGGCACAATCACTGCCATGTTCACCACGTCCTGGGATCCCTCCACCTTGTTCAGTAATACGGGTTTGCGGGTGAGGGCCTTGGGGTGGATCTCCGCCGCCATCCTCTTCTACCTGGTACCAAGGTGAGACGTGCCCGGGATCTATCAGCAGCAGCAGCAGCCGGGCACACACTGACAGGAGGAGCAGCCTCAGCATACAGCTTCTGTCAGCTGACTGACACGTCACGCCGAGGACACGCCCCCTCACTTGTAAACTGTCCTCTTTTTTTTTTTTTTTTTTTTTTTTCTATTTCACTCATCTTTATTTAGGCGCGCGGAGAAGTTCATCTACACGTTGCGTTTGGCTGACACTCGTCACGTGACGCTCTGTCCGTCCCAGCGGTGAGGGCTGCTGGTCACGTGATTGCTATTTCCTAGTAGAGAATGTTGAAGTAAATGTCAGGACCTCTGTACTTCCTCCTGTCATATGACTGGAGGGGGGAGTCTGTTTGAAGACTGGGCTAGTTATAACACACGAAGTTATCGCCTAACCCAGTGCTTGTGCCTCCAGCTGTTGCAAAACTACAATTTACAGCATGCCCGGACATGCTGGGAGTTGAGGTTCTGAAACAGCTGGAGTAGCGTTGCCACCTGGCTGGTATTTTAGGGTATGTTCTCACTGAGGAATTGGCGAGGAATTCTCGCTTGGGCTAGGTTCACACTTCTTCTGCCTGACATTTAGCCGGTGGCACTAAGACCGCACGGACTGCATTGCCGTCCCCATAGACGGCAATGCATTTCTGGGTTGATCTTTTGGGAGATTTGCTCAGAAATGCATTGACATCTATGGGGGCGGCAATGCGGTCCTAGTGCCGCAGGCTTGATCTCTGGCAGAGATTCTGCCCAGAAATTCCACAGTGTGAGCCCAGCCTTAAAAATCCTGCTGCGGAATTTCCTTTTTGTTTCCGTGCGGAAATTGCGCAGAATTGATGCAGATTTTTAACATGGAATGTAGGAGGAACCTTTTTTTTTTTTTGCTGGACGACGGCCACCAATTAGAATTTCCCTTTTTTTTTCTTTTTTTCATGCGGAAAAAAACCCATTGTGGTCTATGGGGATTTACACGCAGATTCCGCATGAAAAAAAGAACATGTTCATTCTTCATGCAGAAAGCAATTCCAGGTCGGAATTTTGAATTTGGAAATTCCTCAGTGTGAACTGAGGAGCGGAATTTAATTTAAAGAGGTACTTTTTTTTATTTTTTTATTTTTTTTTTATGAACTGGTGCCAGAAAGTTAAACAGATTTTTAAATTACTTCTATTAAAAAATCTTAATCCTTCCTCTGGACAGTTCCTAAAATGGACAGAGATGTCAGCAGAGTGCTCTGTGTTCCAAAAAGAAAATAATTTTCACTGTAGTATTCAGCAGCTAATAAGTACTGGAAGGATTAAGATTATTTAATAGAAGTAATTTACAAATCTGTTTAGATTTCTGGCACCAGTGGATAAAAAAAAAAAAAAAAAAAAAAAAAAAGTTTTCCAACAGAGTACCCCTTTAAATCAATGGGGTATGGCGCTGCTGAATGAATTGGAGAGGAGTAAGCTAGCGGAATTACTTGTGGAAATTCCTCTACAATTCCTCGGGAGGGGGGGGGGAGTTCTGTTGGTGAGGAGTTGCAGGTCAGTCAGGAGAAGGAGTCTTGTGAGGAGCTGCAAAGGTGAAGGTGATTTGTCAAAGCCTGGGGGAGAATCTATACTTCAGTCAGTCAGTCAAGCTAAAGCTTTCAGTTAACGTGTGCTGCCACTAATCTTTAAACTGCATTCAACGGCCACTACAACTCCCAGCAAGGCGATCAGCTCCCCGGGTTCCACTCTGCCTATCTCACTGCACAAACTTCTCTATTGTGAAAAACCTGATACCTCTATCATCAGTAAAGAGACAGTTATCCGTAACCCAGCATCCATGCATTTATTATCCAACGCCTGGCCCAGGAGAAGTCGTATCCTCAGACTGTGTAGGTTAACTGTGCCCTGGCATCACAAAGTGATACATCTAAGCACCCCGAGTCAGGTACCACAATCTGGCTACCTCCCAGTGGCTGCCTCAAAATCCTACCCTATAGATGTGTAGCTGATTGTGGGAGTCCGACTGTTGGAAACCACATTAATCCTAAGAGCAGCCAAACGCTGTCTGGGCATGCTGGGAGCTGTAGTTTTGCAACAGCTGGAGGCAACCTGGTTGGAAAACACATTGATCTCGAGAAAAGAGTTCAACTGTCCCCCAAGTAAATGAAGTGCCGATCTTGGCAATGGTGGGCACCCCGTATAGAGAATGAACAGAGCATTGGGCACACACGGTTCATTTGGAGGACAGTTTTTCCTGTGGTAATTGGGGGGCTTGCAGCAGTCAGACCCCCACCAGATTATTCCTGATCTCCTGGATAAGAGATAACTTTGCAAGTTGGTGATACCGATAACCCCTGATACCATATTTTAAACAATTTTTTTAATACTTAATTTCCAGTTTTATAGATCTCTATCTATTTTTTAAGTAATTGTTAAATCTTGCAGTTTTCATTCCCGCCACTAGGCCAAATATTAAAGGGGTTTTTCTATTTAAATGTATTTATCTCCTATGCACAGGACAGAGGATAAGTGTCAAATCCCAGCACTTAGACCCACTGAACTCCAGAATGGGACTCCAATGTCTTTGCTGTGAATGAAGGGGTGACTCACACATGCGCACTGCTAATCTATTAATTCTCAATGAAGCTACCGAAAACAGCAAACACTGTACCCGACTCCATAGACAATAAATGGAGCAGCAGTGCGCATGTGTGAATAACTGCATCTAAAACAAAAGAGTTAGGACCCCATTATGGAGACTACAGGGAGTCCCAGCAGTCAGACCCTGCTCTATCACTTATTCCTTATGAGGTGTCCCGGTACCGTATTGCATACCGTACCTAGTGTGGGGGTCCCCAAAGTCAGAGTAACTACCCTCAGGTATGGTCCACCAGGTGGGACAGCCCCTAGTCGCCTCTTCTCTACTCTAATTGTATAATGTTAATACATGTACATATTTAATAATAACGTATATTTGATATAATGTATAGTACTTACCTTGTTTAGCATTGCAGGACCTTCGGTCATGTGACCATGTTAATATCCTCTATGGTATGTTGCAGGACCTGTGGAGGTCCTTTGGTAACATGTTACCCATAATCCTTTGTAATGGTGATTAACAGAAGTATTGGACCAATTAGCTCTAGTCCAGCCCCTACCCATATAAGGGAGCTGTAGCCAATTATCTCTCTCTTGGGTTGCTGCTCTCGTGTATGCCGGACTAGCAGGACAGATCTGCGCAACTTTCAAAGACACGCTAGGCCTGAAAACCTACCGGCCTCACCGGAACTAAACCGTGAGTTCTAAACTTCCCCCGCTAAAGCTAGCGCGACTACTGGACCGCAACTAAATCTCCTAAATCCAGTGGAACAGCGCATATTACCCTAAAGACTCTAAACTGCTAAAGTCCCAACCTTTGTCAATCTCCAATGAAAGCTTGCATGTATAGCAACTGTTCCGGTTATGAAGCTTGAATAAAATCTTCAGTAAAAGTTACAACTGTTTCAGCAAACTCTTCGGTTGTCAACATTCCATTATTATCTACCTCCCTATCGCTCTTGGGAAGGGTGGCGGTAGGACAAGCATTACTGAGGAGCCCTCACCCTGGCGTCACGAATAGCAAGGGTTAACAAGCACCCTTTAGTCACCGCACAGCTGCACTCCCCATACCCTACTCCCCCAGGCTATCACACTTAGCTTGTAGATAGGGGATAAGTAAAAAACATCTACCAAAAATATAGCTAAAATATAAAATCTTATTTCAATAGCACCTTAAAATCCTCATACAAAAATATCTAGAAAATCAATACAAAAGATCTGCACAAGTATAACAATAAAGATCTCATAACTAGAGAGCCTTCTGCTGGTCAATCCCACACTTTCCCCACACTTTTCCCCATATATCAGATAGTATCTCGATTCATCAGGGGATTTGACAGTAAGTGAGTTGAGATTTTACATAAGATTATTCCATCCTATAAGCATAAAGATGATATAATACATAGATCAGCGGCAGACAATATATATTACATTGCACATAAAATAAGCAACAAACAATACGCAAAGGCTTGCTAACGATGCAGGATTCCATTAATTTAGCACCAGCAATGGATTCACTGAGAAATTGAGGAATAGCTTCATGATGCCAACGTTATTCCTTATTGTGTAAGGAGGAAGCGACTGTCAATATCACTTATGATGAATAATGGATGAACATCAATAGGAGTACACACACATTGTCCTAAGATGACTGATGCCGCTTCCTCCAGCTGTACACTTCCTTTATGAAGGACACTATGGACTACAACAACGCAAAAATATAGAGGACCTCATAGATATCACTTGGCACCTCACAGCCAACTCTCTCCTCCGATATATAGAATAGTGGCAGACTGTCATAGGGAGCCTATAAACTATAAAGGTTCAGATCAAACAAAGAGGCCAAATACCGTATATACTCGAGTATAAGCCGACCCGAATATAAGCCGAGGCCCTTAATTTCCCCCCAAAAACCCAGGAAAAGTTATTGACTAGACTATAAGCCTATGGTCATTTTCACGCCAGTCATCATCCCCTTCGTCATCACCGCCTGTCATCATCCAGACGCCCGTCATTAACACCCCGTCATCATCACCCCCGTCATCATCACCCTCGTCTTCATCACCCTTTCATCATCACCCCCGTCTTCATCACCATCACCCTGTCATCATCCCCCCCCCCCTTCATCATCACCGCCTGTCAATCCCTTCATCAGTGGTCTTCAACCTGCGGACCTCCAGATGTTGCAAAACTACAACTCCCAGCATGCCCGGACAGCCATCGGCTGTCCGGGCATGCTGGGAGTTGTAGTTCTGAAACCTCTGGAGGTCTGCAGGTTGAAGACCACTGCGGCCTTCGTCATCATCCAGACCGCCCCTTTAGTTTTCTACTCACCTCCCCTTGGTGGGAAGGAAGGGTGAGCTGGTCCGGGCCATCTATACTGCAGGCACTGTCCGGTGGGGAGGGTTAGTCGTTCCGGCCTGTCCATTTTCCCCGGGAGGCCCTGGCCTAGTGACGCACACGGACGTCTCTGTGCTTCGTCGTCAAGACAACGTCACTAGGCCGGGGCCGGGCCTGGAGCTGAGAAGAGGGCCTCCCGGGGAAAATGGACAGGCCGGAACGACTAACCCTCCCCACCGGTTGGTCCCTGCAGCATAGATGGCCCGGACCAGCTCACCTTTCCTTCCCACCGAGGGGAGGTGAGTAGAAAACTAAAGGGGGGGTCTGGATGATGATGGAGGCCGCAGTGGTCTTCAACCTGCGGACCTCCAGAGGTTTCAAAACTGCAACTCCCAGCATGCCCGGACAGCCGATGGCTGTTTTGCAACATCTGGAGGTCTGCAGGTTGAAGACCACTGAGAAGGGATTGACAAGCGGAGAGTTCACTCGAGTATAAGCCGAGGGGGGCGTTTTCAGCACTCGGCTTATACTCTAGTATATACGGTACTTTGCGCTATGTGAAGATTCAATGTCCATATCTCCGGACGAATCTCCACTGCTGAAGACTCACTGTCCATGACCACTCAAATCACCGATCATGACTGGTGGCCACGCGCTCCATTCATTTCTTTGGGAGCGCCGATGATGCTTGAGTGCTGTACTCAGGTCTTTTCACAGAAATGAATGGAGCGCATGCCGCCTGTAGCACACACTCCTCACTGAGCAATGGGGACCGTTCAGGAGATCAGCTACTTATCCCCTATACACAAGATTGGAGATAAGTGAATTTTTGATGGATTTCTCCTTTAAGCTGACACTTTTTGTTGTGTAGTGAAAACTTGTAAGCAGAGTCCTCCTTATCACAGACAGGATTAAACCCCACTATTGAAATATCGCTTACAGCAGCCTCCTCCACAATCTGCGCCGTCTCATTTGTTACACCACAACATGTTAAATCTTCTGGTGGAATCCAATTCCAGGCTGGAAGTTCAGCCACAGAACTTCCGTAATGTGCACTGAGCAGCAGACACTTTTCAAGATCAATGAGAGTTTTCTGCAAGCAGAATCTACGCAGAATTTCCATCAGAAGAATCAAATTTGCTATACAATTTTCAATTTTAGGCTAAATAGATTTTGGCGACAAATTTCCCCAACGATAAGCTTATTATTCGTTATCCTTACATAACTTTGGTAAAGGAATACCCCTTTAAACCCGTTTGTAATTTATTGCAATTTAAAGGGGTTATCCAGCAAAAAACTCTTTTTAATATATATCAACTGGCTCCAGAAAGTGAAACAGATTTGTAAATTACTTCTATTAAAAAAAAATCCCCATAGCAAACCTCTTCTACTCTGTGCAGTTCCCGAGACAAGCAGAGATGTAAGCAGAGAGCACTGTTGGCAGACAGAAAAGAACAACTCAACTTCAGCAGCTGATAATTATTGGAGGGATAAAGATGTTTTAATAGAAGTCATTTACAAATCTGTTTAACTTTCTGGAGCCAGTTGATATATATAAAAACAAGTTTTTTCCTGGAATACCCCTTTAACAAAAAAAATCATATTGTCAAACTCTACAAGAAAAAAAAGCATCTATCCATTTTTATATATTGGCATTTCTTTCATTTTGCAGCCTTCAAAACTTCTAGCCGGAGAGAGCTGCAAGAGGTTTCTACAATACCAGTTACCAGGCAACACACAATACTATTAAAGATCAAGCCAATGGTGCGATCGGCTCAGACAATAGACCTGGTATTATTTTTGGTTGGCAGTGCCTAGACTATATCACTGCAACTGAAAAGACAAAAAGAAAGAGGAGCGCAACCCTAGTGTATTATCATAGTTGACAAGTAAAAAGGAAATTGGAGATCAGTTACACTCACCAGAGTTGGTTATGGCCAGAGCATTGTAGAGAAGAAATGTGTTCTGGATCCAGCAATTCCGTAAAACATTAATTTTATTTGTAATCCACAGCGTAAAATATTGCCAAATAGCACTTACAACACACCACCTAACCAGTAATACACTGCAACATGGACGCGTTTCGAGCGTACGTATTGTAGAGAAGAAATGTGTTCTGGATCTAGCAATTCCGTAAAACATCAATTTTATTTGTAATCCACAGCGTAAAATATTGCCAAATAGCACTCACAACACACCACCTAACCAGTGATACACTGCAACATGGATGCTTTTCGAGCATACGTATTGTAGAGAAGAAATGTGTTCTGGATCTAGCAATTCCGTAAAACATCAATTTTATTTGTAATCCACAGCGTAAAATATTGCCAAATAGCACTCACAACACACCACCTAACCAGTGATACACTGCAACATGGACGCGTTTCGAGCATATGTATTGTAGAGAAGAAATGTGTTCTGGATCTCGCAATTCCGTAAAACATAAATTTTATTTGTAATCCACTGCGTAAAATATTGCCAAATAGCACTCACAACACATCACCTAACCAGTGATACATTGCAACATGGACGCATTTCGAGCGTACGTATTGTAGAGAAGAAATGTGTTCTGGATCTAGCAATTCCGTAAAACATCAATTTTATTTGTAATCCACAGCGTAAAATATTGCCAAATAGCACTCACAACACATCACCTAACCAGTGATACATTGCAACATGGACGCTTTTCGAGCGTACGTATTGTAGAGAAGAAATGTGTTCTGGATCTAGCAATTCCGTAAAACATCAATTTTATTTGTAATCCACAGCGTAAAATATTGCCAAATAGCACTCACAACACACCACCTAACCAGTGATACACTGCAACATGGACGCGTTTCGAGCATATGTATTGTAGAGAAGAAATGTGTTCTGGATCTCGCAATTCCGTAAAACATAAATTTTATTTGTAATCCACTGCGTAAAATATTGCCAAATAGCACTCACAACACATCACCTAACCAGTGATACATTGCAACATGGACGCATTTCGAGCGTACGTATTGTAGAGAAGAAATGTGTTCTGGATCTAGCAATTCCGTAAAACATCAATTTTATTTGTAATCCACAGCGTAAAATATTGCCAAATAGCACTCACAACACATCACCTAACCAGTGATACACTGCAACATGGACGCTTTTCGAGCGTACGTATTGTAGAGAAGAAATGTGTTCTGGATCTAGCAATTCCGTAAAACATCAATTTTATTTGTAATCCACAGCATAAAATATTGCCAAATAGCACTCACAACACACCACCTAACCAGTGATACATTGCAACATGGACGCGTTTCGAGCGTACGTACTAAAATCACCTTATGGTGGATAACCCCTTTAAGTCCAATGAAAGACCGTCTGCAGAAAATGTATATATAGTCACTTGTTAAATAGAGTCTATGATGTAATCAGATAGGTAAGTTAAGCATATATAAACATATGAGACAGCTGGTGCGCTGCACCACTCACCACCCGACAGCCGGCAAATAGAGCGAGGTCCCCGCAGCTTTCAGAGGAGATATGCGATCTGGGTAGCAGTACAGCGATGCAAAGAGCCGTTCTTCCTAATGCTTGCAGACTGGCACGGAGTCTGTGGCTCCGGACAGTACTGTTTGTCGGGATCTGATCTTGCTGCAGGATGGCACCGACATGCGTCCGGCCGTGATGGAAGTGGCTGTAGTTCGTAGCAGTGGTTGGTGGTGGGTGCAGCGGGGAGTGGTGGCGTCCCCGTGCTGAGGATTGCGCGCGTGGTACTGGGGTACCTAAGTAGTTAGGTTCCAGCAGTTGCGAGTGAAAAAAATAATTTGTTGGTGAATATATCTGAAAGTTTATATGCAGGTGGTCTAATAGTATTGGGGTATACAACAATGCCAAGCGCATTTCGGGGGGGGGTCCTCTTCCTCAGTAGCGGGGTATCAACTATACCTCGCTACTGAGGAAGGGCCCCCCCAAAACGCGTTTGGCATTGCTGTATACCCCAATACTATTAGACCACCTGCATATGAACTTTCAGATATATTCACCAACAATTTTTTTTTCACTCACAACTGCTGGAACCTAACTACTTAGGTACCCCAGTACCACGCGCAATCCTCAGCACGGGGACGCCACCACTCCCCGTGCAACACAGCGACCTCGGTTTACATTGTATTTTATAGTGTGAGCCACACACAACCCTTTAGATCAGGCATAGGCAACCTTCGGCACTGCAGATGTTTTGGACTACATCCCCTGGGAATCTTTGCCAGCATTTTGGTTGTAAAAGCATCATGGGAGATGTAGTCCAAAACATCTGTAGAGCTGAAGGTTACTTATGCCTGGTTTAGATCTTTAGGTGTTGGGTTTTGAGACTTCCCAATCTTAAAAATAAGCAGGCAGAAAATGTGTGTGTCCAGTTCTTTCTACTCGCCATTGCTTAGGCTAAGTTTCCACTTGGTTTTTTTTCTGGCAGTTTTTGGAATACTACCACTGCAGTTTTTGAGCCAACACCAGAAATGTATTCAAAAGGAATAAGACATATAAAGGAAGGACTTACACTTCTCCTCCCTTATGGATCCACTTCTGACTTTGGCTCAAAAACTGCAGTGGCAGATATCCAAAAACTGCCAGAAAAAAAACCAAGTGGAAACTTAGCCTTAGCTCTACTTGGAAAGCTGCGCATGTTTTGTAGATTAATAGAAAGTCACTCAGCAGGGCTGCTGCATACAATACACATGAGGCCCAGACAATAAGAAGGGTCAGGGGTGGAAAGATGGGTAGAGTCAGGGTAAGTTCACATATGCTGGTTTTCCACTGCAGGTTTTACCCTCGGCAGAAATTCTGCAATAGTAAATCTGCAGCAGATTTCATTGCAACCCATTGATTTCAATAGGGTCTGCTGTGGAAAATCCACCACAGAAAATCTGCCATTGGTAAAAACCCCAGCCAAAAACCTGCAGAAAATCCATCCGTGTGAATGGACCTTCAGGATAGGGTCACACGTAGCACCGACGACACAAGAGGGAGCTCCCTGCTGCGGCTGGGTTTAAAGGGGTATTCCAGGAAAAAACTTTTTTTTTTTGTATATCAACTGGCTCGAGAAAGTTAAACAGATTTGTAAATGACTTCTATTAAAAAACTCTCAATCCTTTCATTACTTATGAGCTGCTGAAGTTGAGTTGTTCTTTTCTGTCTAAGTCCTCTCTGATGACACCTGTCTCGGGAACTGTCCAGAGTAGAAGCAAATCCCCATAGCAAACCTCTTCTACTCTCTGCAGTTCCCGAGACAAGCAGAGATGTCAGCAGAGAGCACTGTTGTCAGACAGAAAAGAACAACTCAACTTCAGCAGCTGATAATTATTGGAGGATTAAGATTTTTTTTAAATAGAAGTAATTTACAAATCTGTGACTTTTCTGGAGCCAGTTGATATATAAAAAAAATTTCCCCCCTGGAATACCCCTTTAAGAAAGCTGTCTGGTAATAGCTAGAAGTTGCTCTATAGGGTTGGTTAACGGAATAGGAACACATTGGGCCACCGAAAGCTTTTCCTGCTAATAACAGCTTTTCCCCTGAGATTTTAAATGATGAAAGAATGTATAAAGTCTTTAATAGGGGCATTTCTATCTAATGATGTTACGTGATATTATTAGGAGACGCCATAACATCATACGCCATAACTTCGGAAGCGTCACTGTGCAAGCATCTGTGACACAAGCTTCCTTCAGGTGTATGGGGCTAGGACACAAGCTTCCTTTAGGTCAGTGGTCTCAAACTGTGGCCCTCCAGATGTTGCAAAACTTCAACTCCCAGCATACCCGGACAGCCAACGGCTGTCCGGGTATGCTGGGAGTTGAAGTTTTGCAACATCTGGAGGGCCACAGTTTGAGACCACTGCTTTAGGTTAATGGGGCTAGTGCTGCTCGCGAATATTCGCAATGCAAATTTTATTCGTGAATATTGCCTATTTGCAAATTCACGAATATTTGCGAATATAGCACTATATATTCGCAATTACGAATATTCGTTTATATTTTATTTTCACAGTACACATCGCAGTGATTATCCCTCTCCGCTTCCAGTTTGTGTGGTGTAAAGGAGGCTCTAATACTACTGTGTGAGACTGTCGTGCGAATTTTTGCATATGCAAATTTTTGTATATGCTAATCTTCGCATGTACAAATTTTCGCATACGCGAAAATAAAACGCAAATATTATGAATATGCTAATTTAGCGAATATATGATGAATATTCGTCCATATATTCGCGAAATATCGCAAATTCGAATATGGCCTATGCCGCTCAACACTAAATGGGGCCACTTCGTAGTGTTGAGCGGCATAGGCTATATTCGAATTCGCGATATTTTGAGAATATATGGACGAATATTTTTCATATATTCGTTAAATTCGCATATTCGAAAAATTTGCGTTTTTTCGCATATGCGAAAATGCGCATATGTGAAAATTTATGAACTTTATAGCAAGTATACCAGTGTAACTTGATAGATGCAGCAGAAGGGAGGGAATAAATATTCGCGAATATTCGCATATGCGAAAATTCGCCCGGCGGACTCACACAGTAGTATTAGAGCCTTCTTTAGACCACACAAGCTGGAAGCAGAGAGGGATGATCCCTGTGATGTGTACTGTGAAAAAAAGAAACAAAAAAAAAAGCGAATATTTGTAATTTTGAATATATAGTGATATGTTCGGGAAAATTCGAGAATATGCGATATTCGCGAATAAAATTAGAATTGCGAATATTCGTGAGCAACACTAGGGGCCAGGCAGTTAGCACCAATCCCCCCATCCCGCTTAGCAATGTTATAGTCTAGAGATGAGCGAACTTACAGTAAATTCGATTCGTCACGAACATCTCGGCTCGGCAGTTGATGACTTATCCTGCGTAAATTAGTTCAGCTTTCCGGTGCTCCCGTGGGTTGGAAAAGGTGGATACATTCCTAGGAAAGAGTCTCCTAGGACTGTATCCACCTTTTCCAGCCCATCGGAGCACCTGAAAGCTGAACAAATTTATGCAGGAAAAGTCATCAACTGCCGAGCCGAGAAGTTTGTGACGAATCGAATTTACTGTAAGTTCGCTCATCTCTATTATAGTCAACCATATGCAACTTTGTTTGCAACATTGGGGGAGATTTATCAAAACCTGTCCAGAGGAAAAGTTGCTGAGTTGCCCATAGCAACCAATCAGATCACTTCTTTCATTTTAAACAAGGCCTCTGTAAAATGAAAGAAGTGATCTGATTGGTTGCTATGGGCAACTGGGCAACTTTTCCTCTGCACAGGTTTTGATAAATCTCTCCCATTGTTGTTGTAGTAAAATACAAGGTTACCAAATACAGGAGGTATTATATACTGCGCTGTATATAGCAATTGGAAGACATTGGGCCTCCTTTTACCTCAATCAGATGTTGGAATCCAGTTCCACAAGGCCAAAGACCATTTACAAAACAAGTAAGAAAAAGGACCCTGTAAAAAAGAACTCATCAGAAGGAGACTGTACTCGGCGTCTTTTAGATATTTTCATATGTTCTTCTCATTCATATACAGCCTTGAACACAGTGCTTATATACAAGAGTGAAACGTAGCTACTTAATACACAGAACTCCCCGCTGCTCTCTGTGTATAAATCAACAGTGAAAATCAGTAGAACTAAGTCCTGCGAAGCCTTTTATTGACTCACTCGGAATAATCACTGTTTAATTGAATCTGGTGACATTTACAGCTTATAAACAAAGATGGACAAATACAGATCTGTTCTCGCAACGCATCTTACCATTACGACTGTGGACAAGGCACCTGCAAAGGGATTTAAAGGGGTTATCCAGGAAAAAACTTTTTTATATATATCAACTGGCTCCAAAAGGTTAAACAGATTTGTAAATTACTTCTATTAAAAAATCTTATTCCTTTCAGTACTTATGAGCTGCTGAAGTTGAGTTGTTCTTTTCTGTTTAAGTGCTCTCTGATGACACTTGTCTTGGGAACTGTCCAGAATAGAAGCAAATCCCCATAGCAAACCTCTTCTACTCTGTGCAGTTCCTGAGACAAGCAGAGATGTCAGCAGAGAGTACTGTTGCCAGACAGAAAACAACAACGCAACTTCAGAAGCTAATAATTATTGAAAGGATTAAGATTTTTTAATAGAAGTAATTTACAAATCTGTTTAACTTTCTGGAGCCAGTTGATATAAAAAAAAAATTGTATTTTCCTGGAATACCCCAGGAGATATCCAGTGCTGAACAACTTATCCCCTATCCTAAGGATAGGGGATAAGTTTCAGATCGCGGGGGGTCTGACCGCTGGGGACCCCCACGATCTCCTGTACGGGGCCCTGGCAGCCCGCAGGAAGGGGGCGTGTTGACCACCGCACGAAGCGGCGGCTGACACGCCCCCTCAATACAACTCTATGGCAGAGCCGGAGCGCTGCCTTCGGCAATCTCCAGCTGTGCCATAGAGATGTATTGAGGGGGCGTGTCAGCCGCCGCTTCGTACGGTGGTCGACACCCGCTATCTGGCCAGCGAGCCGGGGCCCTGTACAGAAGATCGCAGGGGGCCCCAGCGGTCGGACCCCCCGTGATCTGAAACTTATCCCCTATCCTTACAATAGGGGATACGTTTTTCAGCACTGGACTACCCCTTTAAGGGAATTGGTAAAGTGTGCAAAATGTACCATTATGTAAATACAGCACGTGTTTGTAATAAAAATGTATGAAACTTGATTTCATTGGAAAAGGCCGGGTTGACAGTGCTTACTAGGCCTACCAGTTAAACTAGAAGAGTCAGTGATGGAATGGGCGAGGTTGTAGACAATGTAAACATTATGTTATAAATTATAAAATAATTCCTGTTGTGCCTAGTAAGACCACACCTCTACTTGTGACTACCCTTTTCTCAACGTCTTAAAGAAGCACTACAGATTTTTTTTTTCTTATATAGTGCAGCATAGGCTATAATGAAAAATGTAGGTAGAGGTTCTTGTGTATGCCTTGTGCTTACCTGTTTCAGCTGATGTGGCAGGCATGACTTTTAAACCACATCCTTTTCTGTTTTAGATAGAAATGATGTACTTATGCTGCTTACATTTCACATGGATTCTCTGGCTTTGCAGAGAGAGTGGGTGTAGTCTAATCACTGCAGTTTACCTAATGAGACCAGCCTAATCAAATGGCTAAACCACAGAAACTAGAAGCCTAAACTGCTGAGACTCAAGAGTGGGTTGGTGCCAGTTTACACTACACGCAGTTTTAATGGGTTTTATTATTTAAAGTGTGTTTTTTAGGGAAATATTGAGGTGAAAGCGATTTGACCTATAATCTCAATTTAGGTGTTTTATAAGGATTTATAGTCTTCAGGCTGTGTTCACGTGTTTACATTTTCATTGCGGTTTAGGAATGTTTTTGCTTTGCTTTTCCAAAGTTGTTGTAAAAAGGACATGTTTTTACCTTGATTTTAGAAATCAAGGTAAATAGCACCATTTTTGCTTCAGGAAAATCCTAGCAAAAATGCAACATTTAAGCATAGCCTACAAGGAGGTGTATAACTACTGTATATCCTGATCCCTAAGAGATAGCTGCAGCAGTATACAGACAGAGCTGGATGGGGATGGGAAGTAAGGATCTGATAAGTGATGATGTCATCTGGTAGGTGATGAAGTCAGCTAACCCAGGACCTACCACTTCAGTCCTGTGATTCAGACTGGTGATCACATGACCAAGTTACAGTAATGAAACACATAGATGCAGATGTACTGAAATTAATGAATGCCCATACAGTGAAGCACATGCTATTACTAAAGACTAATATAGAGGTTCTTTAGTGTAACTTGGTCATGTGATCACCAGTCTGAATCACAGGACTGAAGTGGGTCATATATGGGTCATATATGTATCATTCACCATTTTCCATATACTGTGCCTTCAATAATGCAGAATCATGTGCAGCCTATATTTCCCATTATGCCTGTTGCTTTTCAGAGACAAAAGGGGGTAAATCTCACATGCTCTTAACTGCAATCTGAGCAGGACGGACACGGGCAACAGTGGGCTCCTGTGCAAGAACAGTATATGGGCTCCTTGTAAATAGCTCATCATAAAACACTCCCATTATATCTCTCGTAGAGTCTAGGAGTATTTTTGTGCTATAAAATTCATTTCACTACCCTGGCTAACACTAAAGAGTCTCTCATTTATTCAGAGAGGAGCTGTGTCATATAGCTTTCCCTTGCCTCCTGCTTGTAAGAATATAAATAGGAAGGACTTAAATGGAACCGTCGACTCAGTGTGGCACAGGACAGACTCGATACACAGCCAAAGTACAACATACATCTTTTAATCACAAGATGCAACGCGTTTCACTGCGCTTGCGCAGCTTCTTCAGGCATGACAAGGTAAGGTAAGGTGCTTGTTTATAAAGGTGAGAGTTAACCCCATCATCGCCACAGCGGCGTGGGGCAACCTATTAGTAATGCATTACACAAACCTTAAAAATATACATTGCTTTGACATGAAATACATATATCAAATATAAAAAAATAATTCAGTAATCACATCGAATCCATTCTAAAAATGATACATACAAAGTGTATGAATGCACTAAAAAATGTTTTTATAATAACAATAAGGACATAAAATTCATAATTATATGCTGTACAAAGACAATTATAAATACCAACGAACAGTCCGCGCTCACAAAGCACAACAGCAGAAGCACTAGAAATTGTGCAGACACACTGTGCTACATAAACGCTAACGAACGTTCTCTATGGTCTCATTCAGACCCTGCGGTACTAAGGTGGCAAGTTTAAATATCCAAAAAGACTCACGGTTTATGAGTAGTTGGTGGCGATTTGGAGTGTCTTCAGTTATTGTGTGGTGAGCCACGGGGTGTGAGGGGGAGGTGTATGGGGCAGATGTTGTAGCCCAGGGGCAGGTGTTATTAACGCCTAAATGTTCGTGCCGCCAGGGCGTGGCTTTCCTAAGTAACCACCCGATAGTAGCTCCACTATGCCTAGGTTAGGCAGGGTAATAATAGTCTAAGACCAGGTTAGGGTTAACATTAGCTTTACTGAGGTAGACAGATGGTAATAGTCTTTACAGCTAGGCCAGGATCCCAGAGAGGTGGCCAGTAACACAGAAGGACCTCGCAGCTTGCTGGGACTTGTAGTGACTTTGACAGACTTTAGGACAGCCACGCTGACTATAATAGACTTGACTATAGACTTGACTGTAGGTAGTGACAGCAGACATAGATGACTTGACTTACTGGCATGTGGCTGCAGGTTAGAGAAAAATTGATGAAAGGTGTCAACGCAGGATAGTCCGGATGGTGGATAAGCAGCCCCAAACAAGTTCCAAAGATATTCAAGCTGTCCTGCATGGAAAATGTTATGGTCGGCCAAAACAGGATGCACTCAGGAAACAAGCTGAAATCAAGAGCCAAAGGACTATATCCAGACAGAAACATATGGGGGAAGATTTATCAAAACCTCTGTAGAAGAAGAGTGGTGCAGTTGCTCATGGCATCCAATCAGATCGCTTCTTTCATTTTTCACAGGCCTCTTTAAAAATGAAAGAAGCGATCTGATTGGTTGCTATGGGCAACTGCACCATTCTTCTTCTACACAGGTTTTGATAAATCTCCCCCATAATTCCTAGAATGCCGGCCATACTTTCCTCCTGCAGAAATGTTATATTTCTAGTTCAAATGAATTGCCACCATGTAATATAGACATGTATCAGGGATAGTTCTTGTATAAAACTTCCTGCTCTGGCTAAAAAATGGGGCCTTAAAGGGGTACATTGGCCTAAGACATCTTATCACCTGTCCAAAAGATAAGATGTCTGATCACAGTGGGTCCGGCCACTGGGACCCCCCACAATCTCTGGACTGGCTCCCCAGTGTCCTAAGACATTTATGTTCAGAATGGCATTTTTGGGGCATCTGTGGTCATGACGTCACGCCCCCTCCAATTAAGACTATGGGAGGGGGCGTGATGGCTGTAGTCAATCGGCCGGCATCTTATCCTCTATCCAAAGGATAGGGGAGGAGTATTCCTTTGAGTGGGGAACTCCCCTATCTAATGTCCATTTGCCCTAATAGTACGTATGGAAAGGAGAACTCATAGTGAAAAAATGCCTTTAGCTGGTCGTAAACATGAGATTGTTGTGGGCCAGCAGCCATTTTTTTTATTTTACTTTATCCATCGGGTCATGTCAAGTGATTTCTATTTAGGGAGGAAAATTAGTGGGTCCAATTCTATTCTAAGAGGTAAGGTAACAAAGGGTAATCTCAGTTTGGCCCAAGGATAGGGGGTCCTTAATGGATCTTGCTAATATAGAAACAACAAAAATATCAAATCTTTAGCCAACTTTGAATGATGTTGTTGGATATTCTAGTCGATGGTGGTCCGCTAGAAACCCTTGAGTGTCTGCTGTTGGTGGAAAAGTAGATTAGATATACAGTCATGGCCGTAAATGTTGGCACTCCTGAAATTTCTCTAGAAAATGAAGTATTTCTCACAGATAAGGATTGCAGTAACACATGTTTATTCCCTTTGTGTGTATTGGAACTAAACAAAAAAAAGGGAGGAAAAGAAGCAAATTGTACGTAATGTCACACCAAACTCCAAAAATGGGATGGACAAAATTATTGGCACCCTTAACTTGCACACCCTTTGGAAAAAATAACTGAAATCAGTCGCTTCCTATAACCATCAATAAGCTTCTTACACCTCTCAGCCGGAATGTTGGACCACTCTTCCTTTGCAAACTGCTCCAGGTCTCTCTTATTGGAAGGGCGCCTTTTCCCAACAGCAATTTTAAGATCTCTCCACAGATGTTCAATGGGATTTAGATCTGGACTCGTTGCTGCCACTTCAGAACTCTCCAGCGCTTTGTTTCCATCCATTTCTGGGTGTTTTTTGACTTATGTTTGGGGTCATTGTCCTGCTGGAAGACCCAAGATCTCGGATGCAAACCCAGCTTTCTGACACTGGGCTGTACAGTGTGACACAAAATCCATTGGTAATCCTCAGATTTCCTGATGCCTTGCACACATTCAAAATAAAGATTCCACTTATTCATCACATGGACTGCTGCCTGCATCTGTCCTAGGAGGAGAAGCGCCGTTTTCCTGTTTTCTTCGATTGTATCCATTACTCTCTACTTGCACACATTCAAGGCACCCAATTTTAGAGGCAGCAAAACAACCCCAACACATCATTGAATCTCCACCATATTTCTTTGTATGTCTCATTCCATTTTCGGTAAACAGTAGAATGATGTGCTTTACCAAAAAGCTCTATCCTGTTCTCATCTGTCCACAAGACGTTTTCCCAGAAGGATTTTGGCTTACTCAAGTTCATTTTGGCAAAATGTAGTCTTGCTTTTTTATGTCTCTGTGTCAGCAGTGGGCTCCTCCCGGATCTCCTGCCATAGCGTTTCATTTCATTTAAATGTTGAATGATAATTTGTGCTGACACTGAAGCTCCCTGAGCCTGGAGGACAGCTTGAATATCTTTGGAACTTGTTTGGGGCTGCTTATCCTCCATCCGGACTATCCTGTGTTGACACCTTTCATCAATTTTTCTCTTCCGTCCACGTCCAGGGAGATTAACTACAGTGGTATGGGTTGAAAACTTTGTGATAATAGTGCGCACTGTGGACAAAGGCAAATCTAGATCTCTAGAGATGTAACCTTGAGATGGTTGATATTTTTCCACAATTTTGGTTCTCAAGTCCTCAGACAGTTCTCTTTTCCTCTTTCTGTTGTCCATGCTTAGTGTGACACACACAGACACACAATGCAAAGACTAAGTAGTGAGCTTCTCTCCTTTTTATCTGCTTTCAGGTGTGATTTTTATATTGCCCACACCTGTTACTTGCCCCAGGTGAGTTTAAAGGAACATCACATGCTTGAACCAAACTTATTTTTCCACAATTTTGAAAGGGTGATAATAATTTTGTCCAGATCATTTTTGGAGTTTGGTGTGATATTATGTCCAATTTGCATTTTTTTCCTCCCTTTTTTGGTTTAGTTCCAATGCACACAAAGGGAATAAACATGTGTATGGCAAAACCTGTGTTACTGCAATCCTTTTCTGTGAGAAATACTTAATTTTCTAGAATTTCAGGGGTGCCAACATTTACGGCCATGACTGTATTTGATGCAGTTTGCAAAAGTCTTAAAGGGGTACTCCACTGGCCAGCATTCGGAACATTTAGTTCCGAACACTGTGTGCGTGCTGCGGGGGGTCAGCCACGCCCCCTTTCCCCACTAGGCCATGCCCCCAAAGTAAAACAGATTTGTAAATTACTTCTATTAAAAAATCTTAATCCTTTCAGTACTTATGAGCTTCTGAAGTTAAGGTTGTTCTTTTCTGTCCAAATGCTCTCTGATGACACGTGTCTCAGGAACCGCCCAGTTTAGAAGAAGTTTGCTATGGGGATTTGCTTCTAAACTGGGTGGTTCCCGAGACACGTGTCATCAGAGAGGACTTAGACAAAAAAGAACAACCTTAACTTCAGAAGCTCATAAGTACTGAAAGGATTAACATTTTTTAATAGAAGTAATTTACAAATCTGTTTAACTTTCTGAAGCCAGTTGATATATATATATAAAAAAAAGTTTTTTCCTGGATAACCCCTTTAACCCCTTAAGGCCCATTTTGGCCTTAAGGACTCAGACAATTTAATTTTTACGTTTTCATTTTTTCCTCCTCGCCTTCTAAAAATCATAACTCTTTTATATTTTCATCCACAGACTAGTATGAGGGCTTGTTTTTTGCGCGACCAGTTGTCCTTTGTAATGACATCACTCATTATATCATAAAATGTATGGCGCAACCAAAAAACACTATTTTTGTGGGGAAATTAAAACGAAAAACGCAATTTTGCTAATTTTGGATGGTTTTGTTTTCACGCCGTACAATTTATGGTAAAAATGACATGTGTTCTTTATTCTGAGGGTCAATACGATTAAAATGATACCCATTATTATATACTTTTATATTATTGTTGCGCTTAAAAAAAATCACAAACTTTTTAACCAAATTAGTACGTTTATAATCCCTTTATTTTGATGACCTCTAACTTTTTTATTTTTCCGTATAAGTGGCGGTATGGGGGCTAATTTTTTGCGCCATGATCTGTACTTTTTTTTGATACCACATTTGCATATAAAAAAACTTTTAATACATTTTTTATAATTTTTTTTTAATAAAATGTATTAAAAAAGTAGGAATTTGGGACTTTTTTTTTTTTTCGTTCACGCCGTTCACCGTACGGGATCATTAACATTTTATTTTAATAGTTTGGACATTTACGCACGCGGCGATACCAAATATGTCTATAAAAAATGTTTTTTACGCTTTTTGGGGGTAAAATAGGAAAAAACGGCCGTTTTACTTTTTTATTGGGGGAGGGGATTTTTCACTTTTTTTTTTACTTTTACATTTTTTTACATTTTTTTTTACACTTGAATAGTCCCCATAGGGGACTATTCATAGCAATACCATGATTGCTAATACTGATCTGTTCTATGTATAGGACATAGAACAGATCAGTATTATCGGTCATCTCCTGCTCTGGTCTGCTCGATCACAGACCAGAGCAGGAGACGCCGGGAGCCGGACGGAGGAAGGAGAGGGGACCTCCGTCCGGCGTTCTGAATGATCGGATCCCCGCAGCAGCGCTGCGGGCGATCCGATCGTTCATTTAAATCGCGAACTCCCGCAGATGCCGGGATCTGTATTGATCCTGGCACCTGAGGGGTTAATGGCGGACGCCCGCGAGATCGCGGGCGTCGGCCATTGCCGGCGGGTCCCTGGCTGCGATCAGCAGCCGGGATCAGCCGCGCATGACACGGGCATCGCTCCGATGCCCGCGGTTATGCTTAGGACGTAAATGTACGTCCTGGTGCGTTAAGTACCACCTTAACAGGACGTACATTTACGTCCTGCGTCCTTAAGGGGTTAAGGGGGCGTGTCCTGACGTCATGAGGGGGAGCGGCCAACCCCTGCAGCGCGCACACAGCGTTCGGAACTAAATATTCTGAACATTGGCCAGTGGAGTACCCATTTAAGCCTGGGACAGTGGTTCATATTCCAGTAGGACTATTTGGGGGATATAGCAAAACCTGCGTAGAGGAAGAGTGGTGCAGTGTCCTATTACAACTAATTAGATTGCTTTTTTTTTTTTTTTTTTTCCAGACCTGAATTTGAGAATCCATGACAAGACTTGTAAAATTGCTGTTCACAGACGTCTCCATTCAACGTGACTGAGCTTCAGATATTTTTGCCAAGAAAAATGTACAAACATTTCCAACTCTAGCTGGTAGAGACAGACCCCAAAGACCTGCAGCTGTAATTGCAAGGAAAGGTATTTTTTCCAAGGGGTGAATACTCATGTATCCGAAAGATGTCAACTTTTTTGTTTTCATTATTGTTTGTGTCACAATAAAGGGTATTTTGCACTTTCAAAGTACAGTGACCCCTCGACCTACGATGGCCCCGACATACGATAATTTCAACATGCGATGGCCTCTCAGAGGCATCAACATACGATGCTTTTGTATGTCGGGGCCATCGTATAAACGACTATCCGGCAGCGCAGACTGCTTCAGCTGCCACCGGATAGCCGTTTACGGTGCCCCGTGTGGTCCGCTGACGATCACTTACCTGTCCTCGGGGCTCCCGCACATCCTCTTCGGGATCCCCTGCATCGTTGAGGCTCTCCATAGTCGTCATCACGTCGCTGTGCACACTGTCCCGTCATCCAATAGGAGCGGCGTGCGTAGCGATGTGATGGTGGCGACGGAGAGCGCGGATGCCAGGGAAGCAGAGGCCTTACCGGAGCGTCGGGGACACCTCGGGGACGAGGCGACAGCGATGGACATTGACATCCCGGGCAGCGGTGACGAGCGGTGACGGTCCGGAGCGGCGGGGACAGGTGAGTACAACTTCCTATACCAGTGGTCTACAACCTGCGGACCTCCAGATGTTGCAAAACTACAACACCCAGCATGCCCGGACAGCCGTTGGCTGTCCGGGCATGCTGGGTGTTGTAGTTTTGCAACATCTGGAGGTCCGCAGGTTGTAGACCACTGTCCTATACTTTACATTGCACGGATCCCTCAACATTCTATGGTTTCAACAAACGATGGTTCATTTGGAACGGATTACCATCGTATGTTGAGGGACCACTGTACTATATATGTTGTATTGATCAAATAGTAAAAGGTTATTTAAGTTTATTTGAATTCCAGTTTGTAACCGTAGCAAAATGCTTAAAGTCCAAGGGAGTGAATACCTAAGTGAAGCAATGTACAGTATATTACATGAACTTCTAACTTTCCAACTATGGTATAATAAAGTTGCATTCCATTGACCCCCTTCCCTCCTTGACTCAAGTGTCGCAGTCATCTGGACGCCATCTCATTTTTAATTTAGTAGAAAACACTTTTTTATCCCAAAAATACCACTTTTAACATTCCTAATGCGTTGGAACAGGCCCAATAGGGTTATATTTTATTTGATTATAGCTATTTGATTTAACTGGCACTGTAATAAAACCGCACCAACATTAGTCAGGTCAGAGCCATATGTTGGAACATGTCAATGCTTTAGTCTTATTTATCATTTCAGGCAGAGAACTTATTACAAGTAGTTTTTCTAGTAATGTGTGGTTCTTCAATCTTTAATACGTTTCCTCTTTAAAGTGTCATATTTATGATACGGTATTCAGCCATTACATTTAAACAACCCGCCTAATATTGTGTAGATCCCCCTCAGCACAGAAGGGCTAGCCTTTGCTCTGTTCATACACATCAATGAGCCTTTGGCGTCCATGGACCCTGTCCCCAGTTCACCGGTTTATAAAGAGCGGATGGTGTGATGGTATGCAAATAATGGCTGGCAGATGGGATGTGGCTATTAATATGGCTTATACCTTACAGTTCAGCAATTCTAACAGCTGTAATGGCCACAACAGGGAAAGGAACACTCAACTCTACTGAAGTCATCTTTAAACTCTTGACAGTCTATAACAGTCTACAGTCTGGTTAGTCCCAAGGGCGACCACACCGATGTTACAGACTCTACTCATCCCACCACTTTTTGAGAACATCCATCCTCCCTTCTTAGTGGTTCCCAGGAGCTGACGCATTGACCAGGGTGTAGGCTCCCCTTCAGGCCCTGTGCTTGTTCTTTCTCTATCCCTGACTCTCTCACCTGGCGCTGTAATAGTTTACTGGAAGTCACAGCATATGAATTGCACTCTCTTGGATGACCCTCATATATACATCTCTCAACCTTTCATTGGGTAGCACTCTCTCCCCTGCACAAGTATTGAACATTGACAAGCAATACCTCCTGCAGCTCCAAACACCATGGCCCCACTCTCTCCATTCTGGTGATGTATCAGTACCCGGCTTCTCTTGTGGGAAGGTTGACTCCCAATTCTTACACGTTAACAGGGCCACTGTTCTTTGTCCTGGTCCACAGCTCACTTGCAGGTGGGAAACTTCACCTTTTTTGTTCTCCCAGCTGCATACGATTGACTGTGGCTTTTACATAGTTTCTGCAACCACAGTGACTGTTTCTCTCTGGTTCTCAGAAAAATCACAGAACTGGATAATTTTTAGTGTCCAACAAAATCACTAATCACCGGTCTCAGTCAGAGACCTCCATCCAGTTTGGTCACTTGCCTATGTGGGAAGAGGACTCCCTCTTTTTTCACACTCTTCGGTAATGTTGGCTTCTTGGTTGACACGCATGAGACTCCCTGCCCACTTGACCTCTAAATCTGAGATGCATCTGGCCAGTTCACATCTACCACATTGCAGCCACCACTATAGCAAGCCTGCAACCCTAGCAGGGGAATGTTGAACTCTATTATGGCACCTGACTGGAACATTTCATCTGGCCCTCTCCTCATCTACTGAGTGGGTGATGCAGTAACCGTGTTATCCCTCATTTCACAGAAGAGCCAGTAGTTGGCGATTTGTGTTCACAAAGGGGCCAGCACTTCTCCCTTCTTGTATAAGCAACAGTGCTGCTTGGCTCTGAAGGGAGCTATGGTGCTTTAGTGCCAAAGTGGCGTGAGCAAGACTCACTTCCTCCACACTTTGCCGGTTGTCCTTCTGTGGACCACTTTTGGAATTACCTCATTGAACACATGCAGCTAAATCCCATCTACGCTCTGTACACACTGGATACAATCTGGACTAAAGAGACAAGTCTTAAAAAAGTCAAATAGCTTTAGTTGACCATAAACAACCAATGCAATTTCACCAATGCCTCAGTAAAATAAGTTGGAATCTGGTTGCGTTGGACAACTTTCCGCTTTTTTCTTTGGACTTTCCTTGGTTTCTCCATTCTGGATTTAGTCCTAGCTTTGACTTAACAAATCTAATGTGTGTGTACATTAGGCCTTAGAAAGTTGTATTTCCACATTTGCAGCCTCAATCTTTAGGGAACAATTTCATAACTGACCCCTTGTGAAGAACAATATTGGAGTTGTTGTTTATATAAAATAAAACCCTTACTTTTCTCCTAAACACTTTATGTATTCTGATAATATACATATAGGGATGAAGAAAGAACAAATTTCTATATAGAAGTGCAAGACCCGTGTAGTCTCCAAAGGCACATCAGCTGAGGCTTCCAATTGACAGAAATTTTTAATATAAATTGCATAACAGTATTACTTGGACGATTTTATGTACCATTTTTAGATTATTCACAATTTTTATGAACGGAGCTCTTATTTGGTCTCTGTATGGCCATATAAGCCATTAATAGTTGATCATCAGGAGCTGTGGCTGCTCGAATATGGCGCTGCCACTTTACAGTACAGAGCCACTAAACAGGGTACAAAGCCACTATACAGAGTACAGAGCCTCTAAACCAGGGGTGTCAAACTCAAATTCATCGGGGGCCGCATCAGCAGTTTGGTCACCCTCAAAGGGCCGGTTGTATCTGTAGGACCCCCCCCCCACACACACACACATACCGTATATGCCGGCGTATAAGACGACTGGGTGTATAAGACGACCCCCAACTTTTACAGTTAAAATGTAGAGTTTGGGATATACTCGCCATATAAGACTACCCCTTCTACCGCAATGTACAGTACCTTGTAGTTCCCCCCACATTAGGTAGGCAGCATGTTCTCCCACATTAGTAGGCAGCATGTTCCCCCACATTAGGTTGGCAGTATAGTTCCCCCCACATTAGGTTGGCAATATAGTTCCCCCCACATTAGGTTGGCAGTATAGTTCCCCCCACATTAGGTTGGCAGTATAGTTTCCCCCACATTAGGTTGGCAGTATAGTTACCCCCACATTAGGTAGGCAGCATGTTCCCCCACATTAGTAGGCAGCATGTTCCCCCACATTAGGTTGGCAGTATAGTTCCCCCCAAATTAGGTAGGCAGCATGTTCCCCCACATTAGTTGCCAGCATGTTCCCCCACATTAGTTGCCAGTATAGTTCACCCCACATTAGGTTGGCAGTATAGTTCCCCCCACATTAGGTAGGCAGCATGTTCCCCCACATTTGGTTGGCAGTATAGTCCCCCCCCCCCACATTAGTTTGGCAGTATAGTTCCCCCCACATTAGGTAGGCAGTATAGTTCCCCCCACATTAGGTGCAGCATAGTTCCCCCCACATTAGGTAGGCAGTATAGTTCCCCCCACATTAGGTAGGCCGTATTGTTCCCCCCACATTAGGTAGGGAGCATGTTCCCCCACATTAGTTGGCAGCATGTTCCCCCATATTAGGTTGGCAGTATAGTTCCCCCCACATTAGGTAGGCAGCATGTTCCCCACATTAGTTGCCAGCATGTTCCCCCACATTAGTTGCCAGTATAGTTCCCCCACATTAGGTGGGCAGCATGTTCCCCCACATTAGGTTGGCAGTATAGTTCCCCCCACATTAGGTAGGCAGCATGTTCCCCCACATTAGTTGCCAGCATGTTCCCCCACATTAGTTGGCAGTATAGTTCCCCCCACATTAGGTTGGCAGCACCCCCCCTCCCTCCCCACAGACATACAGCCTCCAGCCATATACAGTCTATGGCTGGAGGCTGTATGTCTGTGCGCTGCCACCACTGTGATCCGGTCACCGCTCCTCCGGCCGGGGGTCACATCTACTGCTATGGCCTATGGACCATAGCAGTAGGTGCCAGGACCGGTCGAGCGGTGACCTGAACGCTGAAGAAGATAACGCGCCGCCAGTCACTTACCAGGGCCTGCGCGTGTCCTCCTGCGATGATCCTGCCGTCCTCCTGTTCCTCCCGCGTCTCTATGGTTGTACGCACGGGACGTCACTGACGTACAACCATAGAGGGGGAGGACCGGGAGGACCAAAGGAGGATCGCCGCGCATGCGCTGAAGAGGCGGCTTTCTTTTTTTTTTTTTTTAAAGCGCGAGATTATTGGTGAAGGCTGGCGGCCGGCGGCGGGCCACATGACGAGGTCTGGCGGGTCGGATTCGGCCTGCGGGCCGGGTGTTTGACACCCCTGCTCTAAACATAGTACAGAGCCAACTACTCCCAGCCCTTTTCTCAATGCAATGTGGGCACCGACCAGCTAATTGGCTAGGGGGATGGCTGTCGACCTCGCCGATCAGCTATTGATGCCCTATCCTGTTGATAAGCTGTTAGTAGTATTTCTCTGAAAAAAAAAACTACCTTTAAAGCGTACCTGTCAGATCAAAAAACAAAACAAAACTATTACTCAGTACCTCATTCTGATAATTTTTATGTCTCTATCACTAAATATTTCACTTAAAAATAGCATATTACAGTTGTCCACTGTCTTTTCCATCTTGTCCAAGTGAGGAGGAAGGTCCCTCTCTTGCCTGTACTGTGATGACTCCTCCCCCTCCGTCACTCTGCTGACTCACTGCTCTCGGGAACAAGCCTGCCAGCCCTGCCCAGCCACCCTTTCCACTCTGGTTTCATGCTGTACACACACACAAACACTGATTATTGGAGATTGCCTGTACTCTACCACCAAAGACAATATGGTGTGTATAACTTAAATCTTCCTATGTCATTTATGTGTATCATCCTTTGGCAGTCCTGTATTGCCGGGACTTGTAGTTTAGGAATAGTTGAAGGTACAGTGATTGGATCATTTTTTTTCAGCAGTGTTGCCTTCAGCTGTGTGCCCACAGCTTTTGCAAAACTACAAGTCCCAGCATGCCCAGACATCCCTCAATTGTGCAGGCATGCTTGGAGTTGTAGTTATGCAACAGGTGGAGGCACCTGATTGGTTAAACTCTGTGTTACAGCAGTGTTGCTGCAGGCTGTGTTCCTCTTGCAGCCTTGTCAATCAGTCATCTTGTGTCCATGACCCTTGGACACACTCATGCTGCTCTGGGACTCATCAGTGTTCCAGGAGGTATGGGGACCCCTAGTGGTGGGATTTTCAGAGGCAGTTTTCTTTAATAAAATGTGATTTTTTTTTTAATGAAGTATATTAGAAAAGTTATTGTTTTGCCAAGTTATAAAACATATAAAAAGTTTTTATTTCTTACAGTGCCCATTTAAGGCTAAAATGAGTCAGATTTCCATTGTGGATATCTGTTAGGAGGCAATAACATTGCATTCATATTTGCAGATTAATACTCCTGATGTATGTGTTAAATGGAGGCTGTAACAGATAACTGTAATGTAGACTAATATGGGATCCATTAAAGACATATGTCATACTGAAAAACGTATCCCCTATCCGCATGATAGAGGAAAATCTTAGCTCTCTCCAGGAACGCAGCATCACGACCCTCACCCAAAGCGGGGGCCGCCATGCCACCTCCATATATCTCTATGGGAGAGCTGTTCAGCTATCCTCGGCTCTCCCATAGAGATATATGGAGGGGGTGTGACAGCCCCTGCTTCGAATGGTGGTTGTGATGCACCGCTCCCAGGGAGAGCCAGGGCCCTATACAGGAGATCTAAAACTTATTTCCTATCCTGTTGATAGGGGATACATTTTTCAGTATGAGGCTTCTCCTTTAAAGTCTATGCTCATCTTATCTTCAGCACCCATAGGCATCTTTTAGCGGATATGTCATGAAAGGCTTCTAAAAAGCTCATAACATATCCATAGTCTGTTAAGCCTACCATACATTGGTCTACATCCCTCAACCCTAGGCTTATATGGCATCTGTTTAATGGATTCCTTTTTTTTATGAATCCCATTGGATAAAATAGAGTGGTCTATATTAATCTATCCTTAAAGGGGTACTCCAGTGGAAAACAATTTTTTTTAATCAACTGGTGCCAAAAAATCTGATTTGTAAATTACTTCTATATAAAAATCTTAATCCTTCCAGTACTTATCAACTGCGGTATGCTCCACAGGAAGGTGTATAGTTATTTTTTGTCTGACCACAGTGCTCTCTGCTGACACCTCTGTCCATGTCAGGAACTGTCCAGAGCAGGAACAAATCCCCATGGCAAACCTCTCCTGCTCTGGACAGTTCCTGACATGGACAGAGGTGTCAGCAGAGAGCACTGTGGTCAGACAGAAAAGAACTACTCAACTTCCTGTGGAGCATACAGCAGCTGATAAGTACTGGAAGGATTAAGTTTTTTTAAATAGAAGTCATTTACAAATCTGTTTAACTTTCTGGCACCAGTTGATTAGAAAAAAAAATAGTTTTTCACTGGAGTACCACTTTTTTTTTATTTTTTTGCAGTATACTGTTATTTACTAGCTGGACATGGCAGACAGGACACTTATTTGGCCTCTGTCTGACAATTGATCTCTATGGAGAAGTTTAGTGCCTGTCTTAAGAGTTTTTCCATTGTGTTCGCTAAATGTTGGGGGAAAAATTCATGTAAACAACCCCTTAAAAGTAAACCAACCTGTTTCTGATGACAGGTCTTCAAAAATCATCTGGGATTTTAAAATCCCCCACAACTTCCCATATCTTTTATCAGGAAGTTAAATTGAGTATTTCTGATTCTGGTATAATACTAAGACATTAATACTTATGTGTTTCCTTGATATATGCTTTCAAGTGGCTCCAAAGGTGCATTTAAAGATAAGAATGACAGGTCTGTTCCATCTCTCACTGCACATAAAAATATGAATACAGAATAAGACATATGGGAATCTGGGAGCTTTACATTGTTTAATTCATCCCTTCTCAATTCCTTTTAATGAATTCGTCTTTTGCATCTCCTTATATAATTCAGGCAGAGATGGGAGATCAGATTATAGGGCATTCCCTAAAAACCTCTTTTCATTTCATTGTGCGGCTCATCAAAAACAAAAAGAAAAATAGCCAGCACAACCACCTAATACACGGGTGCACGCTGCTGTGGCAAATACAAAGTATACAAAAAAGAAGGTTGCAGCAGCACTCTTGGTCAAAAAATGGAGGCTCTTAGCGCACTTTGTGATCAAAACGTGTCCCGCCAGCCACCACACAGAGGTGGCTTCATTTCGGATGGGACCCTAACACTTATTCCACTCACCTCTGCTGGGCATATGGCCCCTGACTGGGTGACATGCTGGATCCACTATCAATTTAAAAGAGCCTCCATTTTTTTATCAAGAGTGTTGCTGCAACCTTCTTTTTTGTACATTTTGTATTTGCCGCAGCAGCGTGCACCTGTGTATTAGGTAGTTGTGCTGGCTATTTTTCTTTTTGTTTTTGCTGTGCAATTTAGGGGGAATGGCACCTTCTGTAGCCGTGCACCCCTCCCTATCCACAGGAGGTTTTTTAAATTGATAGTGGATCCAGCATGTCACCCAGTCAGAGGCCATATGCCCAGCAGAGGTGAGTGGAATAAGTGTTAGGGTTCAATCCGAAATGAGGCCACCTCCGCGGGGTGGATGGGGGGACACGTTTTGATCAAAAAGTGCACATTGTGCGGCTCATGCCCCTTACTCTACAGTCAGCAGGTATTACATGCTGAATTCAGCGCTGCCCTGAAAGAAGTGTCCCTGGGAACGAATGTTCAGCAAAGTCCATTAATTACTCTCATTACTTTAAACAAAATTACAAAAAATGACATTGTGCCATGTACAGAAATGATCTTATTTATTATTAATAAATCTTACTGCAGAACACAACTCATTGCAGCACTGCAGCTATACACTAAAGTTATGTACTATGCACAGTAGAAATGTAATGCTTGGCTGCCATGATCCTGTCTACAGCTGATGCCAGTCCTCAATGATATACCTTGTGCCACTCGCACAGGACCCTTGTACCAATACTTAAAGAGTAACCCTCATGATCTTGTTACATTTTATAATCCTCCCTGTTCACTGCCCCCATCATGATAAACCACCCCCTGCCTTTATTTTTATTATTTGTTAGTTTTAAACCTTGATATTGCTCTGTATTTTCTGCTCAGTCTCAGTCAGATTCACAGACTGGGAAGGGGCGTTCCCCAGCAGGCGTGACATCATCTGAAGCCAAACAGGGGAGAACGTCCTCCCTCACTCTGCTATACACAGCCCAGAGCAGTTCAGTGTGAGATAAGCTATGATTGGCTTAGGGTGCACCCCCCCCCCCCCCCCCTCAGCACTCCAGACTGCATTTCCTTATTTTGGACTTCTGCCAGGCCAGCAGGAGTTCAAGGCCTGTGCAATAGATGGGGGGGAAATGTGCTCTGGACAAGCAGGGAGACACCTAGTGGCAGCTTTCTTAAACACAAATAAAACATAGAATATTTTTTTTTTAAACAAAGTATATTAGAAAGATTTTTTATTTACCATAAGGAATGCAATAGCAAAAATTTTTTTAATGAGAGTGACCCATTTAACTCTCAAGGAACTTCCATCACTTACAGCCTGAGGAAAGCCCTAGCCTAAAACATTGCTACATATTACAGAAATTAATTTAAAAAAAACACAGGAATTTTCTGAACACAGCCAATTGTAACACTTTTCCTACAGTGCCGATTTACTGATATCCCTACATTCAATACATTAGTAGAAGGGAGGTATCTACCAGAATCTGAAATAGAGTTGTGCTACCCAAATGTCTGTATAAACATAAGATATGTAAGTTAACCATGATTTGCAGTAGTGTTTACTTAAAGGGGTACTCCGGTAGAAACTTTTTTTTTTTTTTTTTATCAACTGGTGCCAGAAAGTTAAACAGATTTGTTAAAAAAAATCTTAATCCTTCCAGTACTTATTTGCTGCTGAATACTACAGAGGAAATTCTTTTCTTTTTGGAACACAGTGCTCTCTGCTGACATCATGACCACAGTGCTCTCTGATGACATCTCTGTCCATTTTAGGAACTGTCCAGAGTAGAAGAAAATCCCCATAGCAAACATATGCTGCTCTGGACAGTTCCTAAAATGGACAGAGATGTCAGCAGAGAGCACTGTGCTCATAATGTCAGCAGAGAGAACTGTGTTCCAAAAAGAAAATAATTTCCTCTGTAGTATTCAGCAGCTAATAAGTACTGGAAAGATTAAGATTTTTTTTTTTTTAATAGAAGTAATTTACAAATCTGTTTAACTTTCTGGCACCCATTGATTTAAAAAAGAAAAGTATGGTATGCTTTGTATTGGCAGTAGTCAATAATGCATTGTGTTACCATATGCCTATTTCTGCTTTGTGCCCCCAGTGCAAGCTGGTTTACCAAACTCAGAAGACATTTAATAGTCACTGAGACATTGCAGCCGCCAGGGAGACTGGAAGTGAATAAGCAATCGGCAGAAGTGCAGACTGTAGCTACAAGTGCCGCGATCTTGGAGCAATTTATGTACTTATTGAGTTTAGAAGGACTGGAGGAAAGACTTGTACAAGTGTAACAGGGGGGAATTAATAGAGGCCAGACAGGGTGGAGGCCTTTGGTGCCTGTGCCAATGGTGGTTTTTCTATGCAAGTATCTATTGGTGTCATGTTTTATCTTGGTATTAATATCATTATTATTATTATTTTTATTATCGAGGACCCACGTACTATTGCGTAAGCCCCTGTAGATGCAATGATGCAGCGCAGAGATGGAGGCTTCAGCTCTTGTTAGTCCTATCAACATTCCCGATGAGTGGCTTATCTGTATAGCGCTTGCCTTCTATGAAGTCAGAGCATTTTTGGTGAACAATGGCAAAGTTGCACCCTTTTTCTAACAAGGTGAAGAAGGGGGGGGAATGATGGTTTGCTGTTTTAATAAACTCCCACTAAAAAGGATGCCCATTGTGACTTTTATAGCCTGGTTCCCTCTTTCCTTTGCACATACAAAAGCTTAGATGTAGCTCACATGCCCCAGTGCAACAGTCATACCCAGCTATACCCTGGGCCCTGACTGGTTCCAAATTCTACAACTGCGCACCTTATAGTTATACTACTAATTGATATTGCATGCTCAGTATATTTCAAGAAGTACTTCCATATATTGAGGTATTGCTTCCTGGATAATGCATTGATATCTGAAGTTGTGTGACTCATTTATTCATATTTTGTTTTATTTTGTTTTATTACTACAACAGTGTTGCAAATGGTAAGTAATACTACTTAAAGGGGTATTCCGGGCACAAACATTTTATCCTCTATCCAAAAGACAGGGGATAAGATGTCTGATCGCGGGGGCCCGCTGCTGAGACCAACCACGATCTCCCTGCAGCACCGGCATTCTATGGCATGAATGGAGGGGGTGTGGCGTGACGTCACGTCCCCAGTCCCGGAAATCCGGAGGCTTCCGAAACTGGAGATTCAGCACCTGCATAGAATGCGGGTGCTGCAAGGAGGTGTGAGGGGGGGGCGGGACTGGGTCTCAGCAGTGTCTCACCTCATCTGTTGATTCTTGTAGCTCCTTCACCAAGGGCCTTTCGATTGCTTCTCTGAATAATTGACTCCTTGCCTTGGTTATCAGTTTAGGTGGACGGCCTTGTCTTGGTAGTTTTCCAATTGTGCTATATTCTTTTCATTTTCTGATGATGGATTTTGTGGTGCTTTGTGAATTGTTCAAAGCTTGGAATATTTGTTTATAACCAGGGTTCAAGTCCTGCAGGAACACGTGGGAACTGAGTTCCTGCACTTTTTCCACAGCAGGAACACCATTCCTATTAGTAGGAGTCCTTCAGGACGAGCCCTTAGTGGAAATCTTGGGTGAGTTCCCCCACTTTTTTTTCCCCCAGGACTGGACCCTGATTATAATCTAACCCTGCTTTGTACTTCTCCATAACTTGACCTGTTTGGTGAGATTCTTGGTCCTCATGCTGCTGTTTGTGTAGAAATGCTCTCTAGCAAACTCTGAGGCCTTCCCAGAGCTGGTGTATTTGTACTGAGATTAACTTGCAGACATGCAAACCCTTTTTACTAATGATGTGACTTGCAAATGTAACTTGTGAAGGAAATTGGTCACACCAGATCTTTTTTAGGGGTTTCACAGTAAGGGTTGCGTCACACTAAGTGCATCCACAGCATATTTCACACTGCGGATGAGCCGATGACTGTCATTAGAGTGAGCTCCCTACTGTGCCTGTGTGTCCTGCGTGTCTGCTCATAGCAGCAATCCGCTGCTAAGAGCAGATAAAGAGGGATCTCCGAGTCTGTAGTAAACTGTGAGCATGTGCAGTTTACTTCCAGACATCCTGGCCGCTCTTGGCCTCGCTCAGGGAGCAGGGGAAGCCACCACTGTGATATAAAACATTGACTGCAATACAATTTAACCTATGAAAAACATCCTTAGTACAATATAAGCCTATGATCACTGTAAGGTGTTTCATTTTAGAAATATTGGGAATAACTAAAGGGTTGGTGGGGGGTCTGACTGCTGGGACGTATGGTAATCCTAACAATGCAGGAAAATAATGGCCCGGGATGAAAAAAGTGCACAAAGCACTATGCTGGCTTACAGCCTATTAATGGTAACTATATTATTTAATAAAGGGGACTGCCCACCACCTACTACGTGGACCACACATAGTACTGACAACTTTTGTTCCCCCAGCATCACAAAGCCAACCTGCATCCTTCAAAAAAAATGCTAAATACAAGGTATAAGTTGATATTTTGACCAAAATAAACAAGCTTGCAAAGTATGTTAAAGCTGTACTCCAGGATAGAAAAACGTATCACCTATCCTAAGGATAGGGAATAAGTGTCAGATGATGGGGGGGGGGGGGTCTAACCGCTGGGACCCTCATCACCCAACGCATGAAAAGAGCTGTTTAGAACACCGCAAGAAGATGTGGCTCACACGTCCCCTTCATGCAGCTCTATGGGAGAGCTGTAAATACGCAAGTGCACCGATACGGCTGTTCCATAGAGATACATGGAGGGGACGTGTAGGCTATAGCTTTGTCCGGTGGACTGACACGCCCCATCAAGGAGAAGAGCAAGGACGCCGGGTGGAAGTCGAGATACAGCTGCACTGCAGTAGATAACCACATGGTAATGATGTTTAGAATGGTTTGTGTTGATTGTTAATGATCATGGATTCCACTCATGGCTACATCATTTTACAGTAAAACAGATGTGCAAAACCGTGTGGCAAACTATCCCCCAACAGCACATGTAGGTGAACAAAGGATCAGGCATGTTGAATGTTCTTAGAGAGATATTACACCATCAAAGGTGTCTAGCAGAAGCTTGCCCCCAGCTTACCCCCAAACCCCTTCAGCAGAGCCGAGCGTTCATGTATATGGAGGGAATCTGGACTGTTGGTGTGACAGCTGTCATATGTGTAAAGAAGTTTATGACATGATTTCTGATGAGCCCTAATGTAATATAACATTATGCTGTAAGATGATTACTGGTCTCTTTAAATGTCATTAGGACACCATGTTATACATAAACAGTATGACACCATCAATAAAAGGGTAGGGATGCTAGCAAGGGTGGATAATACCAATGAATAGCGTACTTTGTAATTATTTGAATGAAGAAACAACTTGTTTTCACGGAAACTAGGTCTAAAGTTAAAAAGCAGGAAATGAAACAAAATACACATCTGAATTTCGAAAACTTCCAAATATTGCACAATTACTGAATTTCTTAACGGAATATTCTGGTATCAGAAAATTGTATTTAAATAAAACTATCACTCTAAGGTATATAAATTACTAATATAGTGTTAGCACAAATTGTAGAAAATTCTGTATGCTTTTGCTGTGATGTCTCAAATCATATCATATAAGCCTATATTTTTATTGGGACATTTAGCAAAGAGTTAGGTGTGTTTATGATGATGTTTATGATGATGCTGAACAATCAATCAGGCAGAGGAGCAGACAGGGAATGAATGCAGCAGATGTTGCAGATTTAGAACAGTGTAATAGCTTGCAGTGTGCTGAAACCCTTTGTAACAGCTTTGGGTTGGGAAAGTGGCAGGAGTGCAAAGGGAGAGAAGTAGGTGTGGTGAGAGGGCTATGATGGAGATCTGAGGGAAAACAATGCAGTGTAAGAAATATAGTTCAGAGCAACTGCTTAACCAGGAAGTAGTGAGAGGACATGGTAGTGGAGAGGATTACATAACCACAAAACAAATGGAATTGCTGATTTTATAACTGGGGCAGACAGGTAAGCAAATCTATATGTTTTTGATACATTGAGACTGCTGCATGTGGTGGCCAATGACAGTGCAAAGTTGCCACGATTATCAGCAATTTGGTGTCACTATTGGACACCCCATGTAGGTGTGGTTTAAGCCACATGTAGTGTTAGAGTGTAACCTTAAAGGGGTACTCTGCCCCTAGACATCTTATCCCCTATCCAAAGCATAGGGGATAAGATGTCTGATAGTGGGGGTCCCGCTGCTGTTGCATCTGGCGTTCGTTTAGATCAGGGGTCCTCAAACTTTTTAAACAGGGGGCCAGTTCACGGACCGTTGGAGGGCCGGAGTTAAAATAAATAAATAAATTAAAAAAAATATGAACAAATTCCTATGCACACTGCATATATCTTATTTTGAAGTGAAGAAACAAAACGGGAATAAATATAATATTTAAAATGAAGAACAAGTAAAGTTAAATCAACAAACTTTCCAGTATTTCAATGGGAACTGGGTAGTTCCCCCCACATTAGGTGCAGTATAGTTCCCCCCACATTAGGTGCAGTACAGTTCCCCCACATTAGGTGCAGTACAGTTCCCCCACATTAGGTGCAGTATAGCTCCCCCCACATTAGGTGCAGTATAGTTCCCCCCACATTAGGTGCAATATAGTCCCCCCACCCCCATTAGCTGGCAGTATGTTTCCCCACATTAGGTGCAATATAGTACCCCACATTAGGCTGGCAGTATAGTTCCCCCCCACATTAGGTGCAATATAGTCCCCCACATTAGGTGCAGTATAGTTCCCCTACATTAGGTGCAGTATAGTCCCCCACATTAGGTGCAGTATAGTTCCCCCCACATTAGGTGCAGTACAGTTCACCCACATTAGGTGCAGTAAAGTTCACCCACATTAGGTGCAGTATAGCTCCCCCCACATTAGGTGCAGTATAGTTCCCCCCACATTAGGTGCAATATAGTCCCCCCCCCCCTCCATTAGGCTGGCAGTATGTTTCCCCACATTAGGTGCAATATAGTCCCCCACATTAGGTGCAGTATAGTCCCCCAAATTAGGTGCAGTATAGTTCCCCTACATTAGGTGCAGTATAGTTCCCCACATTAGGTTGGCAGTATAGTTCCCCCACATTAGGTGCAGTATAGTTCCCCCCACATTAGGTGCAGTATAGCCCCCCCCCCCATTAGGCTCGCAGTATGTTTCCCCACATTAGGTGCAATATAGTCCCCCACATTAGGCTGGCAGTATAGTTCCCCCCCACATTAGGTGCAATATAGTCCCTCACATTAGGCTGGCAGTATAGTTCCCCCACATTAGGTGCAATATGTTCCCCCACATTAGGTGCAATATAGTCCCCCACATTAGGCTGGCAGTATGTTCCCCCACATTAGGTGCAATATAGTCCCCCACATTAGGCTGACAGTATAGTTCCCCCACATTAAGTGCAATATAGTCCCCCACATTAGGCTGGCAGTATGTTCCCCCACATTAGGTGCAATATAGTCCCCCACATTAGGCTGGCAGTATGTTCCCCCACATTGGGTGCAATATAGTCCCCCACATTAGGCTGACAGTATAGTTCCCCCACATTAGGTGCAATATAGTCCCCCACATTAGGTGCAATATAGTCCCCCACATTAAGCTGGCATTATGTTCCCCCACATTAGGTGCAATATAGTCCCCCACATTAGGCTGGCAGTATAGTTCCCCCACATTAGGCTGACAGTATAGTTCCCCCACATTAGGTGCAATATAGTCCCCCACATTAGGCTGGCAGTATAGTCCCCCCACATTAGGTGCAATATAGTCCCCCACATTAAGCTGGCATTATGTTCCCCCACATTAGGTGCAATATAGTCCCCCAAATTAGGCTGGCAGTATAGTTCCCCCACATTAGGCTGACAGTATAGTTCCTCCACATTAGGTGCAATATAGTCCCCCACATTAGGCTGGCAGTATTGTCCCCCCACATTAGGTCCAATATAGTCCCCCACATTAAGCTGGCATTATGTTCCCCCACATTAGGTGCAATATAGTCCCCCAAATTACGTTGGCAGTATAGCTCCCCAAATTACGTTGGCAGTATGTTCCCCCACAGGCATACAGCCCCCAGCGATACAGTATGGCTGGAGGCTGTATGCCTGTGTACTGCCCCATTTCAGTGTTCCGACCACCGCTCCGGCCATAGCAGGACCGGAGGATTGGTGGTCAGAACACCGAAGGGACGTGCCGCTGGTAAACACTTACCTCCAGCGCGCGTCCTTGCTTCTTCTCTGCTTCTCCGCTCCTCCGCTCGGTTGCCATGGGCGCACGCATGGGACTTCAGTGACGTCGCTGCGTGCGCCTGTACCCGGCGGTCCCCGCGTTTTTAAAGTAAACGCGGGCCGCAGGGACTTAACAGAGGCATCCTTGTGTTCCGAAAGCATCTTTCGGAACACATGGATGTCCTGAGTCAAAAACGCCCGGCGGGCCGGGTAAATGCGCTCCGTGGGCCGCATGTGGCCCGCGGGCCGTAGTTTGAGGACCCCTGGTTTAGATTGTTGAGTGCAGCACCGGAGGCTCGTGACATCACGGCCTCGCCCCGCTCATAACGTCATGGCCACACCCCCTAAATGCATGTTTATGTTAGGGGGCATGACTGCCATCATGCCCCCTTCCATAGACTTGCATTGAGGGTGTGTGGCTGTGACGTCACAAGCAGGGCGTGGCTGTGACGTCACAAGCCTCGCCCCGCATCGCCAGTCATCCGGCACTCCGTGCACTGGATATCTGGGGTGCCGCAGCCGAGTTGGCTGGGGTCCCCAGCGCTGGGACCTCCGCGATCAGACACCTTATCCCCTATCCTTTGGATAGGAGATAAGATGTTTAGGGGCGGAGTACACCTTTAAAGGGGTTTTCGAACAAAAGTTTCTTTTTTTCTTTTTTAAAATGTGCCCAGGCTGTCTGATAAAAAAAACAAAACCTTGAACTTACCTTTGCCACTTCTCACAGCCCGATAGAACGGCATACAGTCTCCACTGCACTTCACTTTGTGGTGACAGGGGTCGGCAGGAGACATTGCCACTCAGCCAATCACTGATGAGGCGGGACACCACTGTGGCCAATGATTGACTAAACGGCAATGTGGCGTGCCAACTGCAGCTGTAGGAAGCGACGTTCACTGGAAAACGGATGCCAATATCAGAGGCTGCGAGGCATTTAGTATAGGTTTTTTTTCATTCTACACACTGCCTTGTAATATTTTGGATTCAAAAGATTTTATCGGATAACCCCTTAAAGCAGCCATATAAAGTAGTGAGACTGATTTATTTGTACCAAAACCAATGGAAGGCAGAATTTCCCTTTTTTATTATTCCCCTCTATGGTTACTCAGCAACTGTGGAGAATAAAGGTTTGTTTAAAACTGTGACAAACTCCAAGTGGTGATGTTTTCTCATCAAACTGAATAGGAAAAAATGCCCTATAGAAAACATTTACCGTATATACTCGAGTATAAGCCGACCCGAGTATAAGCCGAGACCCCTAATTTCAACCCAAAATCCCAAGAAAAGTTATTGACTCGAGTATAAGCCTAGGGTGGGAAATACATCATCCCCCCATGTCATCATCCAGACCCGTCATTAACATCCTCATCATCATCACCGCCTGTCATCATCCAGACCCTCATCATCATCACCTGTCATCATGCCCTTGTCATCATCCCACACATCCGCCCTTCATCATCCCCTTGTCATCATCCCCACCCCCCTTCATCATCCCCTTGTAATCATCCCACACCCCCCCTTCATCATCCCCTTGTCATCATCCCCACCCCCCTTCATCATCCCACACCCCCCCCCCCTTCATCATCCTCTTCTCATCATCCGCCCTCAGTGGTCTTCAACCTGCGGACCTCCAGAGGTTTCAAAACTACAACTCCCAGCAAGGGAGTTGTAGTTTTGAAACCTCCGGAGGTCCGCAGGTTGAAGACCACTGCGGCCTTCAACATCATCCAGCCCCCTCTCACCCCCTTTAGTTCTGTACAGTACTCACCTCCGCTCGGCGCTGGTCCGGTCCTGCAGGACTGTCCGGAGAGGAGGTGGTCTGGTGGGATAGTGGTTCCCGGCTGCTATCTTCACCGGGGGCGCCTCTTCTCCGCGCTTCGGGCCCGGAATAGAGGCGTTGCCTTGACAATGACGCAGAAGTACGTTGGCAACGAACGTACCTCTGCGTCGTTGTCAAGGCAACGTGACTATTCTGGGGCCGGGCCCGAAGCGCTTAGAAGAGGCCTCCCCGGTGAAGATAGCAGCCTGGAACCACTATCCCACCGGACCACCTCCTCTCCGGACAGTCCTGCAGCACCGGACCAGCGCCGAGCGGAGGTGAGTACTGTACAGAACTAAAGGGGAGTGAGAGGGGGCTGGATGATGTCGAAGGTCGCAGTGGTCTTCAACCTGCGGACCTCCGGAGGTTTCAAAACTACAACTCCCAGCAAGCCCGGACAGCCGATGGCTGCCCAGGCTTGCTGGGAGTTGTAGTTTTGAAACCTCTGGAGGTCCGCAGGTTGAAGACCACTGCGGGTGGAGAGTTCACTCGAGTATAAGCCGAGGGGGGTGTTTTCAGCACGAAAAATCGTGCTGAAAAACTCGGCTTATACTCGAGTATATATGGTATAACAACTACCACAGTGTTCAATACCAATGCAAACCAAACAGACAAAAGCATCTTTAAAGTCAGTGAGGGACATTTATCAATGTTTGCTTATGTATCTTTTTTTTAGTAATTTTTTCCTTACTTATTTTTTTTGCTTATGTGGGACTTATTTATCAACTGCTTTCAGCCTGTTGATAATTTTCTTTCACGTAAGCAATTTTTCCTTTTTTCCTTTGGTAGTAGCTTTTTGTGCTCCATGTTTGAGCTGGAGTAAATGTAGTAAATTTTTAACCCTGTTGCGACTTTTTTTTTGCGCAGTTGCGACTGTCGCAGTTAATAAATACCTGACTACCCGTAGTCCATTTTAAAATTATTACTACATAGTTAATTTTTGGAAAACTTGCTTTTCTCGCTTTCCAGTCAAAATGTCGCACGAAAAATCGCGTAGTCGCAGTTGCGACAATTTTGCGACAATTATAGTAAAGAAAACCTGACTAAACCCGTTGATAAATGTCCATAAGTAAGTGCAGTAGAGGTGCCATACCATTATGCAGTATCAAATCAGATTTAAGCAGGTAATTCACAAACATTGGTGAAATATACAGGTTAAGCTCAAATAGTATGATTACTTAGTGTCTTTCCTGTAAATTGATGAATTGCATGTTTCTCAGCACCAGCTTTGACCATGAACTAGAAAACTAAAATTCCAACCACTAGGTGGCATCTTCATAATGACAACTGAAGTTCAATAAGGACGGCAGGTAACAACTCAGGTTGAAGGTTTGTTATTTAAGAATATTTACCGTACAAACAAGTTCATGTTCTTTATCTGTCTTTGTGCATTTTATTTCGCAGTATGTTGCCTAGACTGATCATTATTGGACTCAAATATTACAGCATTGTGTATCATTTCAGTTATTATATTTAAAAGTGGCGCACTTGGTGTATTTTGGATTCATCATACCTGGGTACATTTGAAGCATTCCTGCCATCTTCTTCTAGCTGTCATGCACACAGTCGTATTATGGATCTATTTGTAACATGTACTGACTTATGTATGCTTTTTTTACGAGGTTTTTTTCTCAAAGATTTTTTATGAATCCTTGAAAAAATATTGTGGGATGCTCCATAGAAGACAATATTGGATGCAATATGCTCAAAAGGGTTGTCTCACAAATACTCATTAATGTTAAAGGGGTTATCCAGGAAAATACTTTTTTTTTATTTTTTATAAAATATATATATTTGTAAATTAAAATCCTCAAAGAAGAAAAATGAGATGCACTCACCCAAGCCTTTATCTTGCAGCAATCTTTATTCCATTTTCATAAAAGTAGCACAGCGGGTAGAAGCAGAGGAGCAGCCTCGCAGCGCGCTGCGAGGCTGCTCCTCTGCTTCTACCCGCTGTGCTACTTTTATGAAAACGTAATAAAGTTTGCTGCAAGATAAAGTCTTGGGTGAGTGCATCTCATTTTTCTTCTTTGAAGATTTTATGCTGTGGTGTTTCTTGTTGGATCGCACCCCCATATAGCCACCCAGGTGTTCATACCAGCACCAGTCTCCTATAGACCCCAGAACTGGACTGCAGTGCCGAACCCTTCGTTTTTCTCTTTTTTGCCGAAAGATTTGTAAATTACTTGTATTAAAAAATCTTACTCCTTCCAATAATTATCAGCTGCTGAAGTTGAGTTGTTCTTTTCTGTCTGGCAACAGTGCTCTCTGCTGATATCTCTGCTTGTCTCGGGACCTGCACAGAGTAGAATAGGTTTGCTATGGAGATTTGCTTCTACTCTGGACAGTTCCCGAGACATGTGTCATCAGAGAGCACTTAGACAGAAAAGAACAACTCAACTTCAGCTGATCATAAGTACTGAAAGGATTACGATTTTTTAATAGAAGTAATTTACAAATCTGTTTAACTCTCTGGAGCCAGTTGATATATAAGAAAAAAAAAGTTTTTTCCTGGATAACCCCTTTAATTTACTCTATTAGCCCTTACCAAACATTTTCAATTTTTAATTAGAAAATGTTTAAAGAAATATAGATGTTTATGCCGGTTCCAGCCTGCATCAGCAAAGCTAGAGGGGTATTCCAATTTCGAGGACATAACATTAAAGTCTGATATATGCAGCTCCTATCTCTGAGACCTACACCATTGTCGAAAATGAGGGCTCCCTAGGCCCATTCGGCCTGCTTGCTGCAACCAGAAGTGGTCACTAAGCCAAAAACAGCCACGTGGGCCGTTTTACACAGAAAGTAAGTTTTCACCATGACTCCAAAGGTGTTCCCCAATACACCAAGTAATTCACAACATGTACCTTACTCCGCTTTATTCTGTCCTTTCTGAGGCCTGGTTTACAATTTCATATTCTCATTTCCTTTTCCAGACATCTGCCATAAATCGTGAGCAGCAGTGGAAGGTTATGCAACAGAATGACACTGCTTGTATGACTTGTGCTAGTAAAACTGTTGAACAATCTATAAAATACCCCACTCTTCAGGACGAAAATCAAATCAGCGACGTTATATATTTACTCTTACTTTTGCTTAGGCCCCAGTAGGCCTTGCGGAATAATCTACATATTGGGTTACCTCCTGATTGTCCTCCATCTACTGCTTGAGGTTTTACCCTATAAATTTGGCTTTATATATTTAAACATGGGTGGGAAATGTCTGGCCTATGAAATCATTTGGTCTGGCCCCGCACTAGGTTGGGTAGGTCTCACGTATTAACTCTAATGCAGCATGATCTCGCTAGTGTGCGCAAAATCGAAAGGATTTTAGCAAGGATTCTGCAATGCGTTCTGGGGGGAAGCTGCAGCACTGCAAGGTAAGCTGGGAACACCCAGCAGGACTGTCTCAAGCGGATTATTCTAACTTGTAAGGTGCCAGACAGTATTATTATGTGTGGCCCGCAAATGATCTTATAACACTTCTCGGCCTTTTGGCGAGGATCAAGTGTAGTATCTGTTCTTATCAGTTTCATGCTGGTGGCAGGCGACGCCAGTGTCGAGCTGGTGGGGATGGGTGTTGCATGGTAGGGAGCGGGTGTACCAGGGCTTTCCGGGGCTGGGTCTGAGGAATCAGCTCGACGGCTGCCCCGATGTGACCTGTTTCCTCAGGGTCTCGCCATGAGGCTGAGAGGGTCTAGAGCTGAGGTACTTTAGTGCCTCGCAGAGTGGTGACCCCGAGGTGCCGAAACTCACTGGGAGTATTGGCTCACTGAGTTTAACGCACGGGCACCATAATCTCTTCACCTTTGTGGCACTCACCTCTTGATTCCCGGCCTTCTGGCTAGGATCAGAGACATTTTTTATAGATCTGGCCGGATGTCCGGGCAGTATATCTGTACACATTCACTTATTTATTTATTTTTGTCTCACTGTGTCACTTTTTGCGTGTTGTGTGTTCACAGGATTTGTCAGGATACGGACAACATCTGGAGGTCCGCAGATTAGAGACCTCTGCCCTACAACATTCTAATAAGTACAAAACGGGTCAGTTAGATTGCAAAATCAGAGATTGCAGCAGATTTAGAAAGGACGGTGCAGCCTATAACTACTATGTAAACTGCCCCCCTTTCTGTGCCCCACCAATAACTAAGGGGGCACCTCACAGCTTAAAGGGGTACTCCCGTGGAATTTTTTTTTTAAATCAACTGTTGCCAGAAAGTTAAACAGATTTGTAAATTACTTCGATTAAAAAAATCTTAATCCTTCCAATACATTGTATGGGCTGTATACTACAGAGGAAATGCTTTTCTTTTTGGATTTCTCTGATGTCACGACCACAGTGCTCTCTGCTGACCTCTGCTGTCCATTTTAGGAACTGTCCAGAGCAGCATATGTTTGCTATGGGGATTTTCTCCTGCTCTGGATAGTTCCAAAAATGGACAGCAGAGGTCGGCAGAGAGCACTGTGGTCGTGAAATCCAAAAAGAAAAGCATTTCCTCTGTAGTATGCAGCCCATAAAATGTATTGGAAGGATTAAGATTTTTTTAATAGAAGTAATTTACAAATCTGTTTAACTTTCTGGCACCAGTTGATTAAAAAAAAAAAAAAAGTTTTACACGGGAGTATCCCTTTAAAGGGTACCTCTCATCAAAAAAACTTTTGATATATTATAGATTAATGTATGCAGAATAACTTTACAATTGCATGTTATTAAAAAAATATGCTTCTTTCTATTTAATTTTCCACTTTGAAGAAATGACCACTAGGGGTCTCTCTACCAGTCCTGGCAGCAAGCATTTCAGACTCATGCTGGAGTCCTAAACACCACAAGCTGCCGGTCTGCTTTGTTCACAAAGGAGAACACTCAGAGCTGCCAGCCTGCTTTGTTCACAGCCTGTTTGGCTGTGAACAAAGCAGGCTGGCAGCTCTGAGTGTTTAGGACTCCAGCATGAGTCAGAAATGCTTGCTGACAGGACTGTTCGGGAAAAATACAATAGAAAGAAGCATATTTTTCATTAACATGCTATTGGAAAGTTATTCAACATTCATTAATCTAAAATATATCAAAAGTTTATTTGATGAGAGGTACCCTTTAAGAAGTATTTCTTTAGGCCCTACTAAAATATCTATAAGTTTTAGTTTGTAAGTGTTAACCATCCTATAATGATAACGTTCAGCTGAGTCAGGATCAAAACTTCATAGCTAGATGTCATATTCGATTCCATGAAGCCATTATATAATCAGCCCAAAAAATCATAAAAAGAGTTACTTGTTCTCAGCATTCTATGGCTGCTACTCCTCTTGGCTCCTTACTGAAAAAATTATTCTGTTCCTTACATTTTCTCTTGGGTGTCTTTCCGGCTCGTTCTACATCGATCTTCTCCATGTACCTTTTTGTACTATAGTTATCCCCCAGTAGTAGTCTTTCTATTAATGGCTTTGTTTAAATATTTTCTCTAGAATTTACTAGATTTACTAGTATATGTATGTATATATGTAGTTCACTGATTATTACCGTATATACTCGAGTATAAGCCGAGTTTTTCAGCACGATTTTTCGTGCTGAAAACACCCCCCTCGGCTTATACTCGAGTGAACTCTTCGCCTGTCAATCCCTTCATCAGTTGCAAAACTACAACTCCCAGCATGCCCAGATCGGCTGTCTGGGCATGATGGGTGTTGTAGTTTTGAAACCTCTGGAGGTCCGCAGGTTGAAGACCACTGCGGCCTTCGTCATCATCCAGCCCCCCCCCCCCCCCCACTAAGCTCACCCTAACTTCCCGCCAAGGGGAGGTGAGTACAAAACAAAAGGGGGGGGGGGCTGGATGATGACGAAGGCCGCAGTGGTCTTCAACCTGCGGACCTCCAGAGGTTTTGCTGGGAGTTGTAGTTTTGCAACATCTGGAGGTCTGCAGGTTGAAGACCACTGATGAAGGGATTGACAGGCGGTGATGATGAAGGGGGGGGATGATGACGGGGATCTGTCTGCATGATGACTGGGGTCTGGATGATTACATGGGGGATGATGTATTTCCCACTCTAGGCTTATAGTCGAGTCAATAACTTTTCCTGGGTTTTTGGGGTAAAATTAGGGGCCTCAGCTTATATTCGGGTCGGCTTATACTCGAGTATATACGATACCTTACACTTGCTTTGGTAATTTTTGTATGGTTAAATGGGTACTCCGCTCCACAACATTTGGAACAAACTGGTCCGAACACTGGAGCTGACGCCGGGAGCTTGTGATGTCATAACCCCGCCCCCTCATGATGTCGCTCCCCGCCCCCTCAATGCAAGTCCATGGGAGGGGGCGTGTCACGCCCCCTCCCATAGACTTGCATTGAAGGGGCGGGTCGTGACATCATGAGGGGGCGGGGTTATGATGTCACGAGCTCCAGGCGCCAGCTCCAGCGTTCGGAACCTTTTTTCCAAACGCTGAGCAGCGAAGTACCCCTTTAATGTGTTTGTCTTTTGTTCTTATTTAAGTCATTCTTAATTTTCCTTTTTTATTTTCTGTACATCATTATTTGGGCAGACATCTTATTTATGTTTTTTAGGCAAGTGCTGAAAGACATCCTATCTGAGTAGCTGTTAACAACATTTATACATTTGCTTTACAGCATTTTCCTGGACCAATAGTCTATAGTTGACCTATTGACTTTTCCAGGGAGAGAGTTTTAGGCAGGGCCTGGGGTCATGGGGGAGAGGGGAGCTGTGATCATCACTTATTGTAAATGTTGTTATTCTGTAATATCTATAAACTGGTATGACTTTTCATTGTAATCCTGTCTTTGATTATAAGAATAATACTGGAGAGGGATGGGAAGTGTCAGCTTTTTTTTATAAGGCTTAGCGATCAGTGTGAAAACTACAAGATTTTAATATAGATAATGACATGGAAAAAAATTATAAATAAAAAAAAATCATTGAAAATTCTTAAACATAAAAACTTGTAATGAACAATACGTTATTTTGAGAAAACATATTCCCTTTATAAACACTGTGTATGTTGCTATTTAGTAAAATCAGGAGGTATTGTCTGCTTTACGAGAAGCCAAATCGTTACGTTTGAACGTAATTTGTTTTGTATAGTTTATTTAATGAGGTTATGGCCACATTATTCCTTTTCTTCTATTTGAGGTTTACGTGTAAGTTTCAATCCAGGTGAAAGAAGCAGCACAGGACATCTATTACATTACAAGAGAAAATAAAATAACTAACAAGATATGTTTTATATTTTTATTATAAGCATGATTTACTTTATCTATCTATACTGTATATATATATATATATATATATATATATATATATGTATATATATAAAGAGAAGGCCTGACTCACTGACTCATCAGCGCCCAGCCTAAACCCTTGGACCTAGAAAGCTGAATTTTTTCACAGGTGTTGTTTTAACCCCTTAAGGACTGAGCAATTTCTCACGTTTTTGCATTTTCGTTTTTTCCTCCTTGCCTTTAAAAAATCATAACCCTTTAAATCTTACACCTAAAAATATTGTAAAATGTATTATGGCTTATTTTTTGCGCCATCAATTCTACATTACAGTGGCATTAGTCATTTTACCGAAAAATCCACCGCAAAACAGAAAAAAAATTAATTGTTCTTATGAGAAACCAGTGATCAGCATAGAAGATCAGTGTGTGCAGTGTTATAGGTCCCTATGGGACCTATAACACTGCAAAAAAAAAAAAGTGAAAAAAAAGTGAATAAAGATCATTTAACTCCTCCCCTATTAAAAGTTTGAATCACCCCCCTTTTCCAATAAAAAAAAAAAACACAGTGTAAATAAAAATAAAAATAAACATATATGGTATCACCGCGTGCGGAAATGTCCGAATTATAAAAATATATCATTAATTAAACCGCTCGGTCAATGGCGTGCGCGCAAAAAAATTCCAAACTCCAAAATAGTGCATTTTTGGTCACTTTTTATATCATTTAAAAATGAATAAAAATCATTAAGTCCTATCAATGCAAAAATGGTACCGTTAAAAACTTCAGATCACGGCGCAATAAATGAGCCCTCATACCGCCCCATACACGGAAAAATTAAAAAGTTATAGGGGTCAGAAGATGACAATTTTAAACGTATAAATTTTCCTGCATGTAGTTATGATTTTTTCCAGAAGTCCAACAAAATCAAACCTATATAATTAGGGTATCATTTTAATTTTATGGACCTACAGAATAAAGATAAGGTGTAATTTTTACCGAAAAATGTACTGTGTAGAGACGGAAGCCCCCAAAAGTTGCAAAACGGCGTTTTTTTTCCAATTTTGTCGCACAATGATTTTTTTTTCCGTTTCACCGTAGATTTTTGGGCAAAATGACTGACGTCATTGCAAAGTAGAATTGGTGGCGCAAAAAATAAGCCATCATATGGATTTTTAGGTGCAAAATTGAAAGAGTTATGATTTTTTAAAGGCAAGGAGCAAAAAACGAAAATGCAAAAACGGAAAAACCCCCGGTCCTTAAGGGGTTAAGGTGTCCTTAAGGGCAAAATGGGCTATTTCCTTAAGGGGTTAATGTTGCATTTAGGAAGCAGATGGAAAATAAAAAAAAATTGTAGGTAAGGCAGTCTTGGATTTCTGCTGCGTATTTTTGAAAATGGTCCAAAGCTTCATCAGAAATGTCTGATACTTATCTGCTGTGTAGTAAGTAGATCAAGTATCCAAATGTATTTAAAGTATATGCCAAAAAGACACAATTCTGTCTTACATCTACACAAATAAAACTTTTAGCTTTGTTACAATATAGCTATGTTAGAGGGGAAACTCTACCGGGAAAAAAATGTTTTCAAATCAACTGGTGCAAGAAAGTTAAACAGATTTGTAAATCACTATTTACCCTGTTGGGGACAACGGGTGTATGGATATGCCCTTGCGTTCCGGTACTTAAGGACCAAGGGCGTACCTTTACACCCGTAGGAATTTCGATCCCCGACGCTAGCCAGACGGGGATCGGAAAGGGATGCCTGCTGAAATCATTCAGCAGGCATCCTGTGCAAATGCCTGGGGGTCTCCGATTTGCGGTGATTGCCGACATGGGGGGGGGGGGGGCCCATGTCGGCGATCACCGCAAATCGCTGATCAATTCAGATCGGCGACTCGCGCCGATTCCGGGCTGATCGGGTCTCTGATAGCCTGGAAAATAGGGATAATCGGAGCTGTCAGACAGCCCCGATCATCCTAAAGGATAGGAGGGAGGTGGAAGGGGTGCAGGGCAGGGGTGTGGGTGAACGTTCATTTCCCCCGCTCTGCCCGCCCCTGGATGTCGGGGCAGAACAGGGGAAAGATGGCGGTGATGTGCGGGGGCCATTGCGGGGACCACCGGCACCAGTTACCTGGGTCCAGGCGGACTGAGGCAGCGGTTTCCCAGATACTTCAGTGAAGATTGCCAGAAAGTAATCTTCCCTGCTGTATCCAGGAGTTTCAAAACTACAACTCCCAGCATGCCCAGACAGCCTTTGGCTGTCTGGGCATGCTGGGAGTTGTAGTTTTGAGACATCTGGAGGGCCACAGTTTGGAGACCACTGTCCTTCCAGATGTTGCAAAACTACAACTCTCAGCATGCCCAGACTGTCCAGGCATGCTGGGAGTTGTAGTTCTGTAACATCTGGAAGTACAACTCCCAGCATGCTTGTACAGTCTCAGCATGCTGGGAGTTGTAGTTTTGCAACATCTGGAAGGGCACTGTTTGGAGACCACTATACAGTGGTGTCCAAACTGTAGCACTCCAGATGTCAATTCAAAGCATGCCGAGACTGTCCAGGCATGCTATGAGTTGTAGTTCAGCAACATCTGGCCCTTTAGATGTTGCCAAACTACAACTCCCAGCATGCCTGGGCAGTCTGGGCATGCTTGGAGTTGAAGTCTTGCAACATCTGGAGGGCTACAGTTTGGAGACCACTACACAGTGGTCTCCAAACTGTTCTCCTCCAGTTGTTGCATAACTACAACATGCCCTTCGGCTGTCTAGGCATGCTGGGAGTTGTATTGCAACAACTGGAGCGCACTGGTTGGGAAACATTTTCTGTTTCCTAACTCAGTGTTTCCCAACCTGTGCACCTCCTGCTGTTGCAAAACTATAACTCCCAGCATGCACTGACAGACCATGCATGCTGGGAGTTGTAGTTTTGCAACAGCTGGAGGCACATGGGTTGGGAAACACTGAGTTGGGAAACAGACAGTGGTGCAGAAACACTGCAGTAGTCTGTTATCTAACTCAGTGTTTCCCAATCCAAACCAGTGTGCCTCTAGCTGTTGCATAACTACAACTCCCAGTCTGTCAGTGCATGCTGGGAGTTGTAGTTTTGCCCCCCTCCCCACGTGAATGTACAGGGTACATTTACACGGGCGGGGGTTTACAGCAAGTTTCCCACTTCAAGTTTGAGATGTGGCAAATTTTCCACTGCAGCGGGAAACTCACTGTAAACCTCCGGCTGTGTGAATGTACCCTAAAAACACTACACTAACGCTAAATAAAGAGTAAAACACTACATATACACCCCCTTACACTGTCACCCCCCCCCCCCCAATAAAGATTAAAAACATCTTGTACGTCAGTTTTTCCAAAACGGAGCCTCCAGCTATTGCAAAATAACAAATCCTAGTATTGCCCGACAGCCATTGACTGTCCAGGCATGTTGGGAGTTTTGCAACAGCTGGAGGCACCCTGTTTTGGAAAAACTGATGTACAGTATTTTGGTGGAGGAGGCAAGTGTAACGCTTGCATCCGGTTACACCCCTATGAAAATCCCTAATATAGGCCTCAAATGCGCATTTCAAGGCAACAGTTTAGGGCCACATATGGGGTATCTTCATACTCGGGAGAAATTGTGCTAGAAATTTTGGGGGGCTTTTTCTCCTTTTACCCCTTATGAAAAGGTAAAGTTGGGGTCTACACCAGAATATATCCATTGTATTCAAAACCATGAGCTATATAGCATTTTCGCTTTTATTAAAATAATTAGACACTCACTGTCAGATGCTTCAATTCGTTTTTTCTTTATTCAATCTTTTTTCTGTAAAGCTTATAGGTGTAGAAATCGGCATGCATCCGTACTGGCAGAGGTCTTAGATTGCACTAGTCGCGTGCCATCAGGGTCTGATGCAACGTTTTGGGGGTACGCCACCTTACTCATGTGTACTAGATCCTGGAATCCTCAATTAGAGATTTTTTTTCTTCTTCTTAAAGTAACATACATAGTTATTTACTAAAACGGAATATATTTATATTTAGTGTGCATTTTTCTCAACATCCTGGATTACATATTTGTTCATAAAAAAGCTTTTAAACTACAAATTCCATTCAAGCCTGATGGGGAAATCATTTCCAGGTAAGTTATCCAATATGCTTCTCTCTGCAGGAGACGCATGCGGTTCACGTTTTCATTCGCGCCCATGTGAATTTGTTCCAAGATTTGCCACCTTAAAGGGGTACTCTGCCCCTAGACATCTTATCCCCTATGCAAAGGATAGGGGATAAGATGTCAGATCACCGGGGTCCCGCTGCTGGTGTGATGTCACACGGGGGCGGAGTCGTGATGTCACAATCTTCTGTCCCGGTGGTCGAGACGGAATCAGCCTGAGGACCTCCAGCAGTTCCGGAAGCCGCTACAGGTGGGTGCTGCATGGTAGATCCAGGGGGTCCCCAGCAGCGGGACTCTGGCGATCTGACATCTTATCCCCTATCCTTTGGATAGGGGATAAGATGTCTAGGGGCAGAGTACCCCTTTAATTCGTTCACATTGTGTTGTCTCTCTAAAAAATGTCTTGTAACGATAGTCTCACTAAATTTTGATGATTCACCAACAGATCTAGTACTTAAAGCTTTTCTAATGTTGTTTTTATGTTCCGTTAATCTCACTTTTATTTTTCTGCTAGTCTGCCCGATGTAACATTTGCCGCAAGGGCATTTCAACATGAATATGATGTTCTCTGTATTACATGTATAAAAACCTATACTGGGGATCTTAACCCCTTAAGGACCAGGCCATTTTACACCTCAGGACCAGAGCGTTTTTTGCACATCTGACCACTGTCACTTTAAACATTAATAACTCTGGAATGCTTTTAGTTATCATTCTGATTCCGAGATTGTTTTTCGTGACATATTCTACTTTAACATAGCGGTAAAATTTTATGGTAACTTGCATCCTTTCTTGGTGAAAAATCCCCAAATTTGATGAAAAATTAGAAAAATTTGCATTTTTCTAACTTTGAAGCTCTCTGCTTGTAAGGAAAATGGATATTCCAAATAAAAAAAATTTTGATTCACATATACAATATGTCTACTTTATGTTTGCATCATAAAAGTGATGAGTTTTTACTTTTGGAAAACACCAGAGGGCTTCAATGTTCAGCAGCAATTTTCCAATTTTTCACAAAATTTTCAAACTCACTATTTTTCAGGGACCAGTTCAGGTTTGAAGTGGATTTGAAGGGTCTTCATATTAGAAATACCCCACAAATGACCCCATTATAAAAACTGCACCGCCCAAAGTATTCAAAATGACATTCAGTCAGCATTTTAACCCTTTAGGTGTTTCACAGGAATAGCAGCAAAGTGAAGGAGAAAATTCACAATCTTCATTTTTTAAACTCGCATGATCTTGTAGACCCAATTTTTGAATTTTTACAAGGGGTAAAAGGAGAAAATGTATACTTGTATTTATAGCCCAATTTCTCTCGAGTAAGCACATAACTCATATGCCTATGTAAATTGTTCAGCGGGCACAGTAGAGGGCTCAGAAGCGAAGGAGCGACAAGGGGATTTTGGAGAGTACGTTTTTCTGAAATGGTTTTTGGGGGGCATGTTGCATTTAGGAAGCCCCTATGGTGCCAGAACAGCAAAAAAAAAACACATGCCATAACATTTTGGAAACTAGACCCCTTGAGGAACGTAACAAGGAATTAAGTGAGCCTTAATACCCCACAGGTGTTTCACGACTTTTGCATATGTAAAAAAAAAATTTTTTTTTTCACTAAAATGTGTGTTTCCCCCCAAATTTCACATTTTTGCAAGGGTTAATAGCAGAAAAGACCCCCCAAAATTTGTAACCCCATCTCTTCTGAGTATGGAGGTACCCCATAAGTTGACCTGAAGTGCACTACAGGTGAACTACAATGCTCAGAAGAGAAGGAGTCATATTTGGCTTTTTGAGAGCAAATTTTGCTCGGGGGGCATGTCGCATTTAGGAAGCCCCTATGGTGCCAGAACAGCAAAAAAAAACACATGGCATACCATTTTGGAAACTAGACCCCTTAAGGAACGTAACAAGGAATAAAGCGAGCCTTAATACCCCACAGGGGTTTCACGACTTTTGCATATGTAAAAAAAAAAAATGAATTTTTCACTAAAATGTGTGTTTCCCCCCAAATTTCACATTTTTGCAAGGGTTAATAGCAGAAAAGACCCCCCAAAATTGGTAACCCCATCTCTTCTAAGTATGGAAATACCACATGTGTGGACGTCAAGTGCTCTGCTGGCGCACTACAATGCTCAGAAGAGAAGGAGCGCCATTGAGCTTTTGGGAAAAAAATTGTTTGGAATGGAAGTCGGGGGCCATGTGCGTTTACAAAGCCCCCAGTGGTGCCAGAACAGTGGAACCCCCCACATGTGACCCTATTTTGGAAACTACACCCCTCACAGAATTTAATAAGGGGTGCAGTGAGTATTTACACCCCACTGGCATTTGACAGATCTTTGGAACAGTGGGCTGTGCAAATGAAAAATAAAAACTTTCATTTTCACGGACCACTGTTCCAAAAATCTGTCAGACACCTGTGGGGCGTAAATGCTCACTGTACCCCTTATTACATTCCGTGAGGGGTGTAGTTTCCAAAATGGGGTCACATGTGGGTATTTTTTTGGGGGGGGTTTATGTCAGAACCGCTGTAAAATCAGCCACCCCTGTGCAAATCACCAATTTAGACCTCAAATGTACATGGTGTGCTCTCACTCCTGAGCCTTGTTGTGCGCCCGCAGAGCATTTTACGCCCACATATGGGGTATTTCTGTACTCAGGAGAAATTGCGTTACAAATTTTGGGGGTCTTTTTTTCCTTTTAACGCTTGTGAAAATAAAAAGTAAAGGGCAACACCGGCATGTTAGTGTAAAATTTTTTTTTTTTTTACACTAACAAGCTGGTGTAGCCCCAACTTTTCCTTTTCATAAGGGGTAAAAGGAGAAAAAGCCCCCCAAAATTAGTAGTGCAATTTCTCCCGAGTACGGAGATACCCCATATGTGGTCCTAAACTGTTTCCTGCGCATTTGAGGACTAAATTAGGGATTGCACAGGGGTGGACATAGGGGTATTCTATGCCAGTGATTCCCAAACAGGGTGCCTCCAGCTGTTGCTAAATTCCCAGCATGCCTGGACAGTCAGTGGCTGTCCGGAAATGCTGGGAGTTGTTTTGCAACAGCTGGAGGCTCCGTTTTGAAAACACTGCCATACAATACGTTTTTCATTTTTATTGGGGGGACAGTGTAAGGGGGTGTATATGTAGTGTTTTACTCTTTATTATGTGTTAGTGTAGTGTAGTGTAGTGTTTTTAGGGTACATTCGCACTGGCGGGTTACGGTGAGTTTCTCGCTAGAAGTTTGAGCTGTGGCGAAAAATTTGCCGCAGCCTAAGCTTGAAGCAGGAAACTTACTGTAAGCCTGCCCGTGTGAATGTACCCTGTACGTTCACATGGGGGGGCAAACTTCCAGCTGTTTCAAAACTACAACTCCCAGCATGTACTGACAGACCGTGCATGCTGGGAGTTGTACTTTTGCAACAGCTGGAGGCACACTGGTGGGAAAACCTTCAGTTAGGTTCTGTTACCTAACTCAGTATTTTCTAACCAGTGTGCCTCCAGCTGTTGCAAAACTACAACTCCCAGCATGTACTAATCGCCGAAGGGCATGCTGGGAGATGTAGTTATGCAATAGCTGGAGGTACGCAACTACAACTCCCAGCATGCCGAGACAGCTGATTGCTGTTTGGACATGCTGGGATTTGCAGTTTTGCATCTGGAGGGCTACAGTTTTAGAGAACACTGCAAAGTGATCTCCAAACTGTGGTCCTCCAGCTGTTGCAAAACTACAATTCCCAGCATGCCCTGACAGCAAACAGTTGTTTGAGCATGCTAGGAGTTGTAGTTTTGCAAGATCTGGAGGACTACAGTTTAGGGACCACTATATAGTGGTCTCAAACTGTAGCCCTCCAGCTGTTGCAAAACTACATATTCCAGCATGCCCAAACAGCTGTCTGGGCATGCTGGGAGTTGTAGTTTTGCAACATCTGGAGGGCTACAGTTAGAGACCACTGTATAATGGTCTCAAACTGTACCCTCCAGATGTTGCTAGGCAACTCACCGGCTTCCGTCGGATCCAGCCGCACGTCATCGCTGCCCGCCGATCTCCGTCGCCTGCAGCCTCCGACGCCCGCCCGGATCGGTAAGTGGATCTTCGGCGCCGGTCCCCGTCGTTTCCCCGTCCTGCCCCGCCTATTGTAGGAGGGCAGGACGGGGGAAAACGAAAGCAAACTCCCCCGCCCCCGATCTGCTATTGGTGGTCGCGTCTAGACCACCAATAACAGGGATAGGAGGGGTGGCACCTCACTCCTATCGCTTCAGGGGGATCGTGGGTGTCTTAGACACCCGCGATCCCCCTTACATTCCGGGTCACCGGGTCACTATAGACCCGTAATGACCCGGAATCGCGCAAATCGCAAGTGTGAATTCACTTGCGATTTGCCACGATCGCCGACATGGGGGGGGGGTCTGATGACCCCCCTGGGCATTTGCACGGGATGCCTGCTGAATGATTTCAGCAGGCATCCCGCTCCGATCCCCACCCGGCGCACGGCAGGGACTAAAACTGCCCATGACGTAAATGTACGTCCCTGGTCCTTAAGACCCAGGGTGTCGGGACGTACCGTTACTTCATGGGTCCTGTAGGGGTTAAAGGGGGTATTCCAGGCAAAAACTTTTTTTTATATACATCAACTGGCTCCGGAAAGTTAAGCAGATTTGTAAATTACTTCTATTAAAAAATCTTAATCCTTCCAATAGTTATTAGCTTCTGAAGTTTTCTGCCTAACTGCTCAATGATGATTTCACGTCCCGGGAGCTGTGCATGATGGGAGAATATCCCCATAGGAACTGCACAGCTCCCGGGACGTGACATCATCATTGAGCAGTTAGACAGAAAACAAAAACTCAACTTCAGAAGCTAATAATTATTGGAAGCATTAAGATTTTTTAATAGAAGTAATTTACAAATCTGTTTAACTTTCCGGAGCCAGTTGATATATGAAAAAAAGTTTTGGCTTGGAATACCCCTTTAAAATCACTTTTTGGGTGATAAACATTTTCACCTTTTATTATATTACTGCAGTGTGAACATGCTAGACATGGAAATGTCCCTTTACGTCTAGAACTCAAAAAGGTTTGATGATCTTTTTACTGATGTCTCCTCTTATAAGTATATTTGCTAAGGTTTTGCCTCGGCTATATGCAAACATGGGAGGTTCTTTAAACAGTTTGCCATACTTGGAATCTGATCTAATTAATATCCAGTATTTATTTATTGTTTTTTTTAATTAACCCCTTAAGGACAATGGACGTACTCCTACGCCCCCGTTTCCTTAACGGAGGGGAGCCGGTGCCCGATGCCTGCTGAAATCGTTCAGCAGGCATCGCGGCATATCGCCCAGTGGGGGTCATTATGCCCCCCCATGTCGGCGATGGCCGCAGATCTGCGGCGATTCCGGGTCAATCGGGTCTCCAGTGACCCGGAATTACTGGCTGATCGGGGCCGTCAGAAACGGCCCCGAACAGCCATAGCCAGCAGGGGTGAGGTGGCACTGGTGCCACCTCACGATCGCCCTGTGTCCCGGCCGACTAATCAGGGCGCCTGCTGCGGGTGTCACTCCCGCAACCTGCTCCGCCTCTCTTCCGGAGGACGTGAGCGAGTGCGGGACGTGGACCCCGGGAGCTGGGGACCCCGATCCCCGGCGTCAATGTTGGGATCGGGGCCCCAGGAGCGGCGGCGGCGGGACTGACCTGCGCGGCGTGGATCAGCAGCAGCAGGAGGTGAGTGACAGCCTCCTGCTGTTGCTTAGCAACAGCTCCCAGCATGCAAAAAGGGCATGCTGGGAGCTGTAGTTATGCAACAGGAGGAGGCAGAACACCACAACTCCCAGCATTCCCTTATGGGCATGCTGGGACTTATGGTTTTGCAACAGCTGGAGGCACATTTTTTCTATGGAAAAGTGTACCTTCAGCTGTTGTATAACTACAACTCCCAGCTAAAGTGCATGCTGGGAGTTGTAGTGGTGCATCTGGGGGTTGCATAACTACAACTCCCAGCATGCCCGTTGGCTGTCGGTGACTGCTGAGTGTTGTAGTTTTGCAACAGCTGAAGGCACACTGAGTTAAGTAGCAAACCAGTGTGTCTCCAGCTGTTGCATAACTACAATCCCCAGCATCCCCAGCCAAAGTAGTATGCCTCCAGCTGTTGCATAACTACAAGACCCAGCATGCCCTTCCGCTGTCTGTACATGCTGGGGGTTGTAGCTTTTGCAACAGCTGAAGGCACACTGGTTGCAAAACACTGAGTTTGTTACCAAACTCGGTGTTTCACAACCAGTGTGCCTCCAGCTGTTGCAAAACTACAACTCCCAGCATGCACTGATAGACCGTACATGCTGGGAGTTGTAGTTTTGCAACAGCTGGATGTTTCCCCCCCCCCCCCCAATGTGAACGTACAGGGTACACTCACATGGGCGGAGGATTACAGTAAGTATCCGGCTGCAAGTTTGAGCTGCGGCAAATTTTCTGCCGCAGCTCAAACTGCCAGCGAGAAACTACTGTGAACCCCCCGCCCGTGCGACTGTACCCTAAAAACACTACACTACACTAACACAAAATAAAATAAAAAGTAAAAAACACTACATATACACATTCCCCTACACAGCCCCCCTCCCCAATAAAAATGAAAAACGTCTGGTACGTCAATGTTTCCAAAACGGAGCCTCCAGCTGTTGCAAAACAACTACTCCCAGTAATGCCAGATAGCCGTTGACTGTCCAGGCATGCTGGGAGTTTTACAACAGCTGGAGGCACCCTGTTTGGGAATCACTGGCGTAGAATACCCCTATGTCCACCCCTATGCAAGTCCCTAATTTAGGCCTCAAATGCGCATGGCGCTCTCACTTTGGAGCCCTGTCGTATTTCAAGGCAACAGTTTAGGGTCACATATGGGGTATCGCCGTACTCTGGAGAAATTGTGTTACAAATTTTGGGGGGTATTTTCTGCTATTACCCTTTTTAAAAATGTAAAATTTTTGGGAAACCAAGCATTTTAGGTAAAAAAATTTTTTTTTTTTTTACATATGCAAAAGTCGTGAATCACCTGTGGGGTATTAAGGTTCACATTACCCCTTGTTACGTTCCCCGAGGGGTCTAGTTTCCAAAATAGTATGCCATGTGTTTTTTTTTTGCTGTCCTGGCACCATAGGGGCTTCCTAAATGCGGCATGCCCCAGAGCAAAATTTGCTTTCAAAAAGCCAAATGTGACTCCTCCTCTTCTGAGACCTGTAGTGCGCCAGCAGAGCACTTTTCACCCCCATATGGGGTGTTTTCTGAATCGGGAGAAATTGGGCTTCAAATTTTGGGGGGTATTTTCTGCTATTACCCTTTTTATAAATGTAAAAATTTTGGGAAACCAAGCATTTTAGGTAAAAATTATTATTTTTTTTTTACATATGCAAAAGTCGTGAATCACCTGTGGGGTATTAAGGTTCACTTTACCCTTTGTTATGTTCCCCGAGGGGTCTAGTTTCCAAAATGGTATGCCATGTGTTTTTTTTTTGCTGTCCTGGCACCATAGGGGCTTCCTAAAGGTGACATGCCCCCCAAAAACCATTTGTCGCTCCTTCCCTTCTGAGCCCTCTACTGGGCCCGCCGAACACTTTACATAGACATATGAGGTATGTGCTTACTCAAGAGAAATTGGGCTACAAATACAAGTAAACATTTTCTCCTTTTACCCCTTGCAAAAATTCAAAAATTGGGTCTACAAGAACATGCGAGTGTAAAAAATTAAGATTGTGAATTTTCTCCTTCACTTTGCTGCTATTCCTGTGAAACACCTAAAGGGTTAATACACTTATTGAATTTCATTTTGAATACTTTGGGGGGGTGTAGTTTTTATAATGGGATCATTTATGGGGTATTTCTAATATGAAGACCCTTCAAATCCACTTCAAACCTGAACTGGTTCATGAAAAATAGCGAGTTTGAAAATGTTGTGAAAAATTTCAAAATTGCTGCTGAACTTTGAAGCCCTCTGGTGTCTTCCAAAAGTAAAAACTCATAAATTTTATGATGCAAACATAAAGTAGACATATTGTATATATGAACCAAAAAAACATTTATTTTGAATATCCATTTTCTTTACAAGCAGAGAGCTTCAAAGTTAGAAAAATGCTAAATTTTCATTTATTTTCATAAAATTTTGGGATTTTTCACCAAGAAAGGATGCAAGTTACCATCAAATTTTACCACTAAGTTAAAGTAGAATATGTCACGAAAAAACAATCTTGGAATCAGAATGATAACTAAAAGCATTCCAGGGTTAGTAATGTTTAAAGTGACAGTGGTCAGAATTGCAAAAAACGCTCTGGTCCTTAAGGTGTAAAATGGCCTGGTCCTTAAGGGGTTAAATATGTTTTTTTAATTAGTATGTCTATCATAGGTGCTGATATACATTGTTCTTTCCATTTTTTTCTTAGTTCCTTCTATAAATCTATTCTGTCTACATGTGCTACTTCTTGTTCTATTTTTTTCTAATTCCCTTTTAGAATAACCTCTATTTATAACTTTTTCGGTAATGATATTTTTATTTCTCTCGCATTCTTCTTCCTTATTAATAATTAGTTTAGCTCTGATGTATTCATAAACTGTTCTTATGTAACATATTATTTTTGTCTGTTTTTTTTTAACAAATAATGTAGTGTCAAAACTGTTGTTTTCATTTTTAGTTACTTCAACATCAAGAAATTGTATTTTTTGAATATCATACGTGAGAGTAAATTTAATAGTCGGATGTACTGTATTCTAGACTAGCAGAAAAATAAAAGTGAGATTAACGGAACATAAAAACAACATTAGAAAAGCTTTAAGTACTAGATCTGTTGGTGAATCATCAAAATTTAGTGAGACTACCGTGGCAAGACATTTTTTAGAGAGACAACACAATGTGAACGAATTAAGGTGGCAAATCTTGGAACAAATTCACATGGACACGAATGAAAACGTGAACCACATGCGTCTCCTGCAGAGAGAAGCATATTGGATAACTTACCTGGAAATGATTTCCCCATCAGGCTTGAATAAAGTTTGTAGTTTAAAAGCTTTTTTTATGAACAAAATATGTAATCCAGGATGTTGAGGGAAATGCACACTAAATATAAATATATTCCTTTTTAGTAAATAACTATGTATGTTACTTTAAGAAGAAGAAGAAAAAATCTCTAATTGAGTACAAGTTCACTCTCCTTAAAATATCCTGGAATTCCAGGATCTAGTACGCATGAGTAAGGGGACGCTCTCCCGAAACCTGGCGTCAGACCCTGATGGCTCCCGACTAGTGCAATCTAAGACCTCTGCCAGTACGGATGCATGCCGATTTCTACACCTATAAGCTTTGAATTTACAGAAAAAAGATGGAATAAAGAAAAAACGAATTGAAGCATCTAACAGTGAGTGTCTAATTTCTTGAATAAAAGCGAAAATGCTATATAGCTCATGGTTTTGAATACTGTGGATATGTGCAGTGGATTTGGTGAATACCCACACCTGAGCATTATTTAAGGTCTACACAGAGATTTGTTTCTTTATGGTCTACACCAGCATTTTCAGGAAATAAAGACCCCCAAAATTTGTAACACAATTTCTCCTGAGTATGGAAATACCCCATATGTGGGCATAAAATGCTCTGCGGGCGCACAACAAGGTTCAGGAGTGAGAGAGCGCCATGTACATTTGAGGCCTAAACTGGTGATTTGCACAGGGGTGGCTGCTGGTTACAGCGGTTCTGACATAAACGCAAAATAAATACCCACATGTGACCCCATTTTGGAAACTACACCCCTCACGGAACATAACAAGGGGTATAGTGAGCCTTAACATCCCACAGGTAACTGACAGATTTTTTTAAACAGTGGTCCGCGAAAATGAAGAATGTAATTTTTAATTTGCACAGCCCACTGTTACAAAGATCTGTCAAATGCCAGTGGTGTGTAAATGCTCACTGCACCCCTGGTTATCTTCCTTGAGGGGTGCAGTTTCCCAAATAGTATACCATGTGGTTTTTTTTTTTTTTTTTTTGCTGTTCTGGCACCATAGGGGCTTCCTAAATGCGACATGCCCCCAAAAACAAGAATATGTTAGTGTAAAAAATAAAGATTTTACATTTTTACCTCCACTTTGCTGCTATTCCTGCGAAACACCTAAAGGGTTAAAAAAACTTTATGAATGTCATTTTGAATGCTTTGAGGGGTGCAGTTTTCATAATGGGGTCCATTATGGGGAATTTCTAACATAAAGACCCTCAAATTCACTTCAAAACTGAACTGGTCCCTGAAAAAGTAAAAACATGTCAACTTTATGATGCAAACATAAAGTAGACATATTGTATATGTGAATTAATGTATAATGTATTTGGTATGTTTTTTTTTTCCTTACAAGCAGAGAGCTTCAAAGTTATAAAAATGCAAAATTTTCAAATTTTTCATGAAATTTTAGATTTTTTTCACCAAGAAATTATGCAAGTATCGACGAAAATTTACCACTTACATAAAGTAGAATTTGTCATGAAAAATAATCTCTGAATCAAATTCATAAGTACAAGCATCCCAGAGTTATTAATGCTTAAAGTGATCAGAATTGCAAAAAATGCTCTGGTCCTTAGGGTCAAGATGGGCTCGGTCCCCAAGGGGCAGGGGCTTACCTAGAGCATTTGGCACCCGGGGCGGACCCTTTGTTTGGCACCCCCCCTCCCTCCCCTCCCCCCAAGGGCAGACTGACAACACTCGGGGCCCCCGGACCAAAAAAAAAGGCAAGGGCCCCTGCTAGTCTCTGCAGCTCGTCAATCTTCTGCCACGCCCCTATTCCACCCAAATCCTACACACAATAAATAAAAATTTATATATGTAAGAAACACTTTAACGTAAGTAAATTTCCATGACCAATAATACTGGTATACAAGGAGTAAATATATACCACCACACAATAACTGGATAATACCGCCATACTGTACTGTATAAAACCACTATATACAGACCAGTATATTATAAAGGATCTGTATACAATATAAGTGATTATATACAGGACCATATGGCGGTAGATAACAGCTGTACACAGGATGTATATACCATATAAGTGATTACAGTTACATTTTGGGACTCACAATTACGTCTTTTCTGATCAGCGGCGTCCTCTTTCCTTTTCTTCTCCGTCCGGATAAGACCGCCATGTGGATCTCTTAACGTCTGCAGGAAAAACATGTCAGACTCTGCATATATTCAGTGCCCTCCTCTACAATCTTCCCATCTATAGGCCCACAAACTGTAATGATGCCCTCCTTGGTGTCCTGCACAGTAAAAGGGCAGGTAGGTAGCCAGGAAACCCCCTCTTTCCCATAGGTAAATGCAGAGTTATATGCAGAGTTACACTCCCCCCCTCTTTCCCATAGGTATATGCAGAGCTACCCCCCCCCCTCTTTCCCATAGGTATATGCAGAGCTACCCCCCCTCTTTCCCATAGGTATATGCAGAGTTACACTATATACCTATGGGGAAGGGATGTAGCTCTGCATATACCTATACAGAGCTACACCCCACCCTCTATACATCTATATAATAATAAATGTAAAAAAAGTGGTTCTGTTTCACAGTGATCTCACCAGCAGAATAGTGAGTACAGCTCTGGAGTATAATACAATACTCTGGGTCCTAAGGCAGTGTTTGCCAACCCAGGCGCCTCCAGCTATTGCAAAACTACAACTCCCAGCATGCCTAGACAGCCAAAGGCTGTCCGGGCATGCTGGCAGTTGTAGTGTTGCAACAGCTGGAGGCTCCCTGGTTGGGAAACACTGGGTTAGGCCTTAAGGCAGTGTTTGCCAACCCAGGCACCTCCAACTGTTGCAACACTACAACTCCCAGCATGCCTAGACAGTCAAAGGCTCTCCGAGCATGCTGGCAGTTGTACTTTTGCAACAGCTGGAGGCTCCCTGGTTGGGAAACACTGGGTTAGGCCTTAAGGCAGTGTTTGCCAACCCAGGCGCCTCCAGCTATTGCAAAACTACAACTCCCAGCATGCCTAGACAGCCAAAGGCTCTCCAGGCATGCTGGCAGTTGTAGTGTTGCAACAGCTGGAGGCTCCCTGGTTGGGAAACACTGGGTTAGGCCTTAAGGCAGTGTTTGCCAACCTGGGTGCCTCCAGCTGTTGCAAAACTACAACTGCCAGCATGCCCGGAGAGCCTTTGGCTGTCCGGGCATGCTGGCAGTTGTAGTTTTGCAACAGCTGGAGGTACCCTGGTTGGGAAACACTGGCTTAGGCCCTAAGGCAGTGTTTGCCAATCTGGGTGCCTCCAGCTGTTGCAAAACTACAACTCACAGCATGCCCGAACAGCCAAAGGGGTTGAAGGGGGGAGGTAGAAGGGGGGGCAGGCAGGTGGGGGGTTACCTATATGGTGGTGGGTGATGGGAAGGAGGCCATACAGGTGGGGAGCTGGTTACCTGTACGGCCACAATAGCGGGAGGCCTGGCGCTGCAACATTCTGCTGGAGGGTGCATGCTCATCTCCAGCGCGCTCCTCTCTGCCGGCACCACGTCTCACACGTCATCACTAACGTGATTACGCTTCTCCTAGGCAGCCACAGCGGTTTTGTAGGGCCGCAGGCTGCCTGGGAGGTAAGGAATGGGGGGGGGGGGCATGGGGGTTGGGGGCACGGCTCTGGGGGGGGGGGGTTGCGGGCGGCAAACAGCGCGCAAAGTGTTTAAAAAAAAACGTTAATTTTGCGGCGGCGGGTCAGTCCGCCCCTGGCACCCCCCTTGAGAGTGGCACCCGGGGCGGGCCGCCCCCCGCGCCCCCCCCCTAGGTACGCCACTGCCAAGGGGTTAACCCTTCTAGTACTCATTAGCTGCTGAATACAACAGAGAGATTTGTGAACTTCTTTTCAGTCTGACCACAGTGCTCTCTGTTGACACCTCTGTCCATGTCAGGAACTGTCCAGAGCAGGAGAGGTTTTCCATGGGAAATTATTCTAATCTGGACAATTCCTGACATAGACAGAGGTGTCAGCAGAGAGCACTGTTGTCAGACAGAAAAGAAATTCACAAATCTCTCTGTTTTATACAGCAGTTTAGTACTGGAAGGATTAATGTTTTTTTTAAGTCATTTACAAATCTGTTTAACTTTCAGGCACCAGGCAATTTGAAAACATTTGTTTTCTACTTGTTTCCACCGGAGTTCCCCTTTAAAGTCACCAATGTATGCTGTTGTTATACTGATGTACACTTTTCGTGCAGGGCATAAAAATGCTGAAAATAAACATGCCGTACAAAACACAATAGGTCAATGTAATGAATCAGTATTAAAAAATGCTGTCCAACCTTTCTGTATTTTTCTGTGTTTCTGTTCCAATTCTTTGTTGTTATAGAATTCAAGGGAATTGAATACATAACATTCAGTTTACTAATGTTAAATGTTAAGCAACTGTGTAATATATGACCTTCCTAATTTCTTTTCCTAAGCTGTAATGTCAGGGACTGTGCCTAAAGGTTTGTGGAGTGATTTTCTTTTACACACATGTTCATACAGCACCATCTATGGACCTGGTGTGTACATTGCTCCACACCTCGGCTTTTAACTGTGCTCATTGTGAGGAAGCCGTATCTAGCCAAATATATCCCCTGCATTTATGGGAAATGTAATATTACATGAGGATCATTTAAACCGCCCCCCCCCCCCCTTTATGTCCCTAAAAAGCATATAAACAGAGGTTGACTTAAAAAAAAACAAAAAAAAAACACCTTATAAATGTATTGTGAGGTTTCCACCTCGGGGATAGCTCTGGGATCGTTCTGGTCACTGCCATGGGACACGTTTCCTCTCAATAACTTGGCAGACGACAGTTAGTAACGCAAGTCAGGCACCTCGCCAGCTTTATTTATACAGGTTGCAGGCAAAAACAAACACAACACAGGAACAAAATAAAATCCTAGACCATCTGGTCACTGACTACACGTATCAGCATGCCCTAACTACTAACTGGTGATCTACCCTCATCCAGTAAAACATGTGCCTCCTACAACCTGTTACTCACAGTTCACACCAGTACTTGGACCACTCACAGCTCCTGCTGTGTGTTTCCTCAACATGGCCGGTGTCTCCCCCTTACAGCCATCCTGCGGTTTCCTAGGGAGAGCTTAGCTCACACTGAGTCTTTTCCTTATGAAGACCTCCCCTCTCTGCTGAGTCATTACTTAGGCCCCAGGTGAAGGTTTCTCCAGAGTGAGCTAAGGAAATGCACCTTTTCCTTGCCACTTTATCACATATCTCCCCCACCCCTTTGCTCAGACCATTGGGAAAGAGCACTTGTGTTTGAAAGGCATAGTTCATCTGCCTTTCGTTCTTCTTGGACAACTTTTGTCCAACGGACACTGAAGTCCTTGACTTCTTTCTTCTGCACTTTACCAGCCACCAAGTCCACGTCTCCTGGTCACCTTTTGCCAAATGCCTGCCAGGGGTTCCAATCTTGTCACCCCTCTTCACCACCAGGTTCTTTACCCTGGTGTGTGCAGGGCTTTTGCGACTAAGTAGGGAGAAGACAGATGCTTCCAACCTTTGTCTTCATCCGTCCTCGACTTGCCGGACCTCTGTTGTTACGTTAGGTCCAGGCTCTGCTTCAGAGAATCTTTCAACCTCAGTGACTTCACTAACCACCGTCATTTTCTCTGTAGCTTCAGAGGACCTCACACACAGTTCCACCTCAGTCTGAGCTTCAGAGCATTTCCCACATGGTTTCCCTCGGTCTTAACTTCAGAGGATTTCCCACCTGGTTTCACCTCAGTCTTAGCTTCAGAGGACTTCTCACATTGCTTCACCTCAATCTTAGCTTCAAAGGACTTCTCACATGGCTTCACCTCAGTCTTAGTTTCAGACTCCGCTACTTTCAGAGAAAGCATCCCTGTATCCAGTAGCTTTTGCCCCAGAAGCCTTTCTTTAGCCAATTCCACCATAGCTTGGTCTCTGCTCTCTTTTAGGACCTTCATGTCCTCTTCCATCTTTACATATTCTCGCTGCTTACTCTCGAGCTTAGCGGAGTTTATCCTCTCACTATCCAGCAACTTTGTCAAGTCCCTGATAGTATCTTCCTAAGACAGCAATTGTTTTCTCAACTGCTCATTGTCCGCCAGCAGAGCCTCTTGCTCATAGAGTTGCGTTCCCAGCAAATCCAGGGCAGCTGCGTGGGACCTACTGCGCATTTCATTCTGCGCTTCCAGGCTCTTCACTTTATGAGCCATCAGCACTTTCTCTTGCTCCAGTTCTTCTATGGCTACCAGCCTAGCCTTGTGGTCACACCGTAGAGCCTGATATGCACCATGCAGAACACTCACTTCCGCTTGGAAGGAGATCTGCTTGGCCTGACTCTCCACTTCATTCTTCTTGCAGGTCACCAGACTCTGGGAGCGGGACAGTTCATCCTGCAGAGCTACGAACTCACTTCTGTGGTGCTCCATGACTTTTTCTAGCTGAAGCTTCGCTTCCTGCTCTTTCTTAAAGTCTGCAAGCGATTTGTCCCTCTCCTCTGTCAAGCGCTGTACCTCTTCTTCTTTTTCCTTGAATTTCACAGAAACCATCTGCAGGGTTTTTTCCAGGTTCTGGATCTGCTCCAGTTTCTTACCAAGACCAGCTTGTCATTTCCGAGACTTTTTAATGACAGCCATCTCCTCACTCTTGCTATTGGACCTTAAGTCATTCTCTTGTCCTCTCTCAGACACTCGTCCCGACTCCTTTCTATTTCTAGGTGAAGTCTCCCCCTTTTCCGGGGTTGCGGCCCCTTGGCTCTCCGGGTGATTCCCGAAAAGTTCCTCTGAACTGTCTCTCTGCTCCTTGGCAGACTTTTCTTTCGCCTTGACACAGTCTCTCCGCGGTCTGGCAGAAACGACTAGGGCTCCTGGGTCTGCAACAATATCTGGTCCAGCAGTTCGACCTTCTTGGTTACGACCCCTCTCTGGTCCAGACGCCACGTCTCCTTCACTCTGTCTGTGACCGTAAGCTCAGTCCCCAGCTCCTCCTGTACTCTCTTACATAGTTTTGGTTTTTCCACAGCCATCTCCGTAGCTTCTTTTCCACTTACCTCTTGAACTTGACTCGAGGACTGTTCTTCAGCTCCATTAGTGGTCTGGCACTCCCACCTGACATAAACCAAGGGTCTGCTCACACTCCCCATCCTCAGCTTCTGCTCAGTTACTTTCTACTGCTGTGTGGTGTAAGTCAAGTGTTGTGAGCCTATAAGATGTCCCTGTTCTAGTCACCTGACAATCTGCCCACAACTGTTGGAAACGGAAAATCCTTCCCCAGTACTATCTCATACTCCAAGGAGGGATCTATTGCAACCTTGTGACCTATAGTACCATAGGGAGTAGGAATACATACATTGACCGTTTTATAACCCCAAATACCGGCTTGCATAGACATTATAGCAGGGTCTGGCTTTCTACAGCTGGTCTTTACCATACTTCTTACACATCTAAGTTCTAACAAAACCATCAGCTTTTTACATTCTATTGCCAGCTCACACAGGTTTTCTTTTGTCCTGTTAGAAGTGGGAATAGTTCTCTTTACATCTGAACACAGTATCATAAGTTTTTCAACAAAAACATTATCATCCTGCACGGGTTCACAATATACAGCACCATTCACACATTCACTACCTCCAGAACCTGTGTGTGCAGCTTTTCTGGTGCACTCTCGGCATCCCACAATTGCCAGAAATATGGAAATTCTCGGCCCAATAAAATTTCAATTGTAAGTTCAACACAAACCTCCAGCACATGGTTCACTGTCACAAAACACGTGTTAAAGTTAATTTGAATTGTCTTACCGACCTCCGGTCGGGACTTCACAAATGGAATTACCTCAGGCATGATTCTAGATACAAAAAAATACAATGTAGCCCGGACCTTCTAGATGAGTATAAATGGATATACAAGGATCGTGCTTCAATAATAATTGTCATTTATTTATAAAAATAAAATTTCATCACTTCTCACAGGGCCCTTGTGAGAAGAGCATACATAAAAAAAAGGTATTAGGCAATAGTATTAAAATTAAACACTTGGCATAGAGTATAGAATAATAGAATAAAATAGCTGGGTAAGAGCTGTACCATACAGATATATTAGAAAGTTTAGGGTAAATATGTCCCTTTTTTTAGGATACAGTGACAGACAGTCTGTATTGATAGTAATTGTTACCGGTCTGTCGGTTGTGGCTCAGGCGGTGGATGTTGCTCCCGCAATAGATAAGTGTCCGTAGTATATACAGTCCACTGTATGTTGCCTCCAATTGTGAGCCTGATCCAGTAAGGTCTGAGCGTGGTGGCAGTCGCTGTCGGATAAGGCGCTGGCAGGCGCCAAAGATCGTGATGGTGTCCGGGGACTGCTGGCGCTAGCGTGCGCTAAAGTTGGTATTCCTCACCGCTTCATTAGTTGGAAAACAGGACCATGTACTGGAAGGCTGGAGGTTCACCTCGTGGTGCCGGCGTCTGACGTCAGAGCCGGGATGGTTACAGCAGGATAGTTGCACCGGGATGATTGCGCCGGGATGGATCCGAACTGCTGGACCGGGTGAATAGCAGAGCGTGAGCACAACTGGTGGTACAGTTCATAGAATGTAACTGGCCATAGAATTTGGGCACAGTTTTAATACTGCTATGCCAGTAGATAAAGACTAGACGCGTTTCAGGGTTGTATGGTATAACCCTTTCCTCAGTAGTCATAATAGTTGCCATAGATCATCAGTTGTTTTATATGGGCACAAATCCCACCCCTTAACACATTGATAGATAATGGTAAAAAGCATGAATGGATTTAATGGATCGGTTCACCTAGAGAGCAATACTAGATATAGAATAGTGTGTCAATTTTATTGGAAAATTGTGGCGATGCGTTTTTAAATGGATGAGTTTTTCTTGTATAGTAAAGGAACATAGTATTGTATAACAGAGTGTTGGAAATATATAAATGAGGAAATATAATGAAATACATTTCATTTATATATTTCCAACACTCTGTTATACAATACTATGTTCCTTTACTATACAAGAAAAACTCATCCATTTAAAAACGCATCGCCACAATTTTCCAATAAAATTGACACACTATTCTATATCTAGTATTGCTCTCTAGGTGAACCGATCCATTAAATCCATTCATGCTTTTTACCATTATCTATCAATGTGTTAAGGGGTGGGATTTGTGCCCATATAAAACAACTGATGATCTATGGCAACTATTATGACTACTGAGGAAAGGGTTATACCATACAACCCTGAAACGCGTCTAGTCTTTATCTACTGGCATAGCAGTATTAAAACTGTGCCCAAATTCTATGGCCAGTTACATTCTATGAACTGTACCACCAGTTGTGCTCACGCTCTGCTATTCACCCGGTCCAGCAGTTCGGATCCATCCCGGCGCAATCATCCCGGTGCAACTATCCTGCTGTAACCATCCCGGCTCTGACGTCAGACGCCGGCACCACGAGGTGAACCTCCAGCCTTCCAGTACATGGTCCTGTTTTCCAACTAATGAAGCGGTGAGGAATACCAACTTTAGCGCACGCTAGCGCCAGCAGTCCCCGGACACCATCACGATCTTTGGCGCCTGCCAGCGCCTTATCCGACAGCGACTGCCACCACGCTCAGACCTTACTGGATCAGGCTCACAATTGGAGGCAACATACAGTGGACTGTATATACTACGGACACTTATCTATTGCGGGAGCAACATCCACCGCCTGAGCCACAACCGACAGACCGGTAACAATTACTATCAATACAGACTGTCTGTCACTGTATCCTAAAAAAAGGGACATATTTACCCTAAACTTTCTAATATATCTGTATGGTACAGCTCTTACCCAGCTATTTTATTCTATTATTCTATACTCTATGCCAAGTGTTTAATTTTAATACTATTGCCTAATACCTTTTTTTATGTATGCTCTTCTCACAAGGGCCCTGTGAGAAGTGATGAAATTTTATTTTTATAAATAAATGACAATTATTATTGAAGCACGATCCTTGTATATCCATTTATACTCATCTAGAAGGTCCGGGCTACATTGTATTTTTTTGGTTTCCCTTTTCTTAGCAATTAAGGTATAGTTGCTTGCCCTGTTTGACCTCGGTGCGTAATAGTTGTGAGCTGCACACATCCACATAGTTTTTCTTTTTATGATTCTAGATACAGTTGATAACAGTCCAAGTCCACCCACCAACAACTCACGGGTCCTCGGGTGCATCCTGGCGACCACCGGTTGTGGCCCACGTTGGTTGCTCCCAGAAACGGCCTGCCGATGTCGACCCATTTCCAAAACACCATCCGTTGCCCCTAGCAACTTTACACCACAGGCTCAGTCCTGTGCTTGTTCTCCTCTGCTGGGCTCACCCGACTTGCAACAGGAGGTTGCTCCTAGCAATGACTTGTCTGCAAATTGTCCATTGGTTGCCCTTGCCAACATGCTGCCTGCATCCTCCACCAAACGTAAGGTTTCCACCTCGGGGATAGCTCTGGGATCGTCCTGGTCACTGCCACGGCATAGGTTTCCTCTCAATAACTCGGCAGACAACAGTTCGTAACGCAAGTCTGGCACCTCACCAGCTTTATTTACACAGGATGCAGGCAAAAACAAACACAACACAGGAACAAAATAAAATCCTAGACCGTCTGGTCACTGACTACACGTATCAGCATGCCCTGACTACTAACTGGTGACCTACCCTCAGCCAGTAAAACATGTGCCTTGTAACGCCGAGCGCTCCGGGTCCCGCTCCTCCCCCGGAGCGCTCGCGGCATTCTGTTCATGCTTGCAGCGCCCCAGTCAGACTCGCTGAACGGGAGCGCTGCTCTGTGTCCCCCGGCGGGGATGCGATCCGCGCAGCGGGACGTGCCTGCCCACGGGTTGCATCCCGATCATCTCACCTGCCCCGTCCTCCTGCTCAGTCCCGGCGCGCGCGGCCCCACTCTCTAGGGCGCGCGTGCGCCGGGTCTCTAAGATTTAAAGGGCCAGTGCACCATTAATTGGTGCCTGGTCCAATCAGTTCCTAATTACTCCCTACACATAAAAGCCCACTTCCCCTTCCTGTCCTTGCCGGATCTTGTTGCCTTGTGCCCTGAGAAAGAGTTTAGTGTGTTCCCTTGCCTGTGTATCCAGATCTTCTGCTGTTGTCCCTGACTACGAACCATTGCCACCTGCCTTGACCTTCTGCCAGGTCTGACCTCGCCTCTGTCTAGTCCTTGTGTACCGCGCCAGTCTCAGCTGCCAGAGAGGTCGAGTCGCTACTGGGGGACACGACCTGGTAGTTACCGCCGCAGCAGTCCATCCCGCTTTGTACCTACTTAGAACTACTTAAAACTGATCCTCCAGTACGCCCCTCACCATCGCCTCTCTGGCACAGAGGATCCACCTCCTGTGTCCTCACCAGCTGCCAGTCCGGATCCTGACATGCCTCCTGCAACCTGTTACTCACAGTTCACACCAGTACTTGGACCACTCACAGCTCCTGCTGTGTATTTCCTCAACAGGGCCTGTGTCTCCCCCTTACAGCCATCCTGTTGTTTCCTAGGGAGAGCCTATCTCACACTGAGTCTCTTCCTTATGAAGACCTCCGCTCTCTGCTGACTCATTACTTAGGCCCCAGGTGAAGGTTTCTCCAGAGTGAGCTAAGGAAATGCACCCTTTCCTTGCCACTTTATCACAGTATACATAAACAACATAGTCCATTTTGGGATATTTTCCAATGTACATACATCGGTGAAGGTCCCATACTCTGAGAGTCCAGTGATTTTCGGTTATATGCATTCAGGTGTGTGACAGCTAGAACCTCTCCGATGTCACTTGCTCCCTCTGCACATTCAAATCTCACCCTGCCCAGAAGCTATGTGACTCCAGCTTTAATCAACAGTCTAGTGCCAGGAAAATTAGGGTAGTCTAAATGAAGGTGTTAAAGTCTGTATCCCTGGTGATCTAGACAATCAGGTAGTAAAAGTAAGGATCCTTGGTGGCCTAGGGCAGTGAGTGACCTAAAGTAAGCATCCCTGGTTTAGGGCAGTAAAGGGGTTAAAGGAGTACTTGGGGAATTTTTTTAACTTATTTATTTACCTTCCGCTGCTCCCCCCGATGCCTCCATTGTACCGCTGTGATCCCTGATGCACTCCTGTGTCGGGTTCCCTGTTGTCAACATGTCATGCTGCGGCTCAGCAATCGCTGTCTGCAGCGATGTCCCGCCTTGGCCTGTGACTGGCTGTGCGGCAATCTGACATATTGAGCCCCAGCACCAGGAAAAAGACCAGGGCTGGGGCTAAATACATCAGATTGCCGCTCATCAATCACTGTCTAAAGCAGGACATTGCTGCAGCCAACAATTGCAGAGCCGCAGCATGACGTGTTGACAAGAGGGAACCTGGATGAGGAGCGCACCAGGGATTGCAGTGGAACAACGGAGGCACTGGGGAAGTGGCGGGAGGTAAGTAAGGTTTTTTTTTTTATATACCTGACAAAAAGGTAAGTTTGAGACCCTCCCCCCATCCTGGAGTACTCCTTTTAATGTCAAAATCCCTAGTGGCCTAGGGCAGTGCCTGTTACAGAAAATTATTATTACCATAATAAGAAGTCACAAGATAAAATGTGCTCCTGAAGTTTGTAGTGTGTAAATATAGAGTTTCCAGTATTACCTGAACAATGTTAAGGATATGCTGCGAGCTGCTGCATCACAAACTAGAAAGGTGCCCGACATTATCTCGCTGAAGATCATACAGGGATTACAGCACTAATCAGATGCAGTCAGAGGCAGAATAAACATGACTTCTCTGATCAGAATCGTTCTCTCTACCTTTTTTTTTTCATTCATCCCAGATTGCCATGAAGTCTTCCTCCAGCTATACCTCAACTGCGCAGAGTTTGCTACCCAGAGACATTTGGATCCTCACATTCTATAATAGCCACACACTGTGACCCTAAGTATAATACTGCCACATACTGTGCCCCTGAATACAATACTGCCACACACTTTGCCCCTAAATACAGTATATTGCCGTACACTGCTCCCCTAAATATAACACTGCCACATACCTGTAAAAATAATACTGCCATTTCTGTGTCCCACAGTACAATACATCCACTTAATGTGCCCCCTAAATATACAAAGGTGAATCAGTAGTTATCTGCAATACAGCTATAAACTTTATTTGAATAACAATAAAAACTTAGAAGTGCAACATTTTACAATATAATCCCCTTGCTTTACAATGCACATATTTCATTGTTGCACTAGCTTCTTAATGCCATTCTTTATCACCCCCTTAATGCCTCCTTGAATAGACCATACAAGTGATAATCTGATGAGGTGAGATCAGGACGATCTGTAGGGTGAGTCAATATTAAAAACTTGTTTGTCTGTCAGAGCCATGTAACGTACATGTTTAATGTTGATGTCAGATGTGGACATGTACAATCATCTGGTTCCTTTTACATGCATAACACTTGTGTGATCAGTTTTGAATTTTTCAATCCATTTGTAGAAACTCTATTGTGGCAAAACACTGTTTCCTTATTTTGCAGAAGTCTTTGATGGATTTAGGCGCTGATACATCTTCAGAATACAAAAAGCAGATCACTGAACGCTGCTCGTCTTTGGTGCAAACAGAAAGCGCAGGGACCATTACAGCTGTGGCCAGGGGTGAACTGAAAAAACTCACGGCCACCCAAACCAAATAGAGCAAGGGCTCCTGCTAGACTTCGCCCCTTGTCACACCTTTTCCCGACCCCTATTCCACCCAAATCCCTCCTCATGCCCCACCCCTACACACAAAATAAAAAACAACATATTTATCTCTCTTACTCACCTGCTATACACAGACCAACAGTACACAAGGGCCAAATAATACAGGGGCGCCAGAAACACGCTATACATCACACAGTCACTGACTAATGCACCATACTGTAATGAATAAAACCACTATACACAGACCAGTAATCCTATATACAGGGCCATATGGATGTAGATACCAGCTGTACAAAGAATCTAAAGACCATATAAGTGATTAAAATTTCATCTAGGGACTTACAGGCAACATCTTTTCTGATTGGCTTAGACCTTAGACATGTCAACTTCTTTCAGCCAAAACTTCATCTCAAACATGTTAGACTCCACATTTATCCAGTACCTTCCCACATTTACACAATCTCTCTATAGGCCTATCTATAGGCCCCCAAACTGTAATATTGCCATCCTTGGTGTCCTGCACAGTAAAAGGGGGTAAAATAGTAGGCCCTTATAAAGTAGGTATATTCCCCAGAGCAGGCGGGTATGTCCCACAGCGGTTTGTTCCCTTATTAAGCAGTCCCCCCCATGGGCAGGTAGGTAAATACATCATTAGGTAAATCGATCCTTCCCCTAAGTAGGTAATTATGTTGGTTGGCAGATATGTAGCCAGGTAGGTAGCTAGCTTTGTAGGTACATAAGTATTTACTTAGATAGGTAGGTAGGTAGATAGAAAAGTAGGTAGGTAGTCTGGTTGGTAGATAAGTAGCTTTGTAGATAAGTAGGTAGGTAGCTTGATAAGTAAGTAAGTAGATAACTAAGTAGTTTGGCAGCTAGGAATGTAAGTAGGTAGGAAAAATGCGGGTAGGTTGGTAGGCAGGTAGGTAGGTAACTATGTAGGTTGGTAGCCAGGTAGGTAGCTATGTATGTGTAGCCAGGTAGTCAGGTGGGTAGCTATGTGGCTATGTGTGTGGATATGTAGCCAGGTGGTCAGGTGGGTGGCTATGTAGCCAGGTAGGTAGTTTTGTAGTCAGGTGGGAAGCTATGTAGCCAGGTGAGTAGCTATGTAGCCAGGAAGTCAGGGGAGTAGCTATGTAGCCAGGTGGGCAGCTTTGTAGCTAGGTGGTCGTGGCTATAGGTAGCCAGCAGTCCTACCCCTATCCTCCCCCACGCTCAATGATCCAAGCATGGAAAAAAAAAAGGGGGGGGGAAAAAACAAAACAAACTTATCCTCTCCTGATCATGTCCTTATGAAGCAGTCATCTCCGGTGCGCAGGTTTGTGCATCTTTCTTCATCCACAGTGCAGGCGCTGATGAGTAATGTAATCGGTGCCTGCACTGCGTGGGGGCAGAGCTCATGTCTCCTCTTAGTGTATGCCGCTGATGAATAGGCTTTGAGTTGTATACATGCGAGTGCATACAGCTGAAAGCAGCACTCGCTTTCAAGGAAATCTGAGAAAAGTGTCCTGGATTCCCAATAGCAACGGCTGGCCCTCGGATCACATCCAAATGGACCAGCCGGTCAGTCCACCCCTGCCTGCAGCAATGGAACTGACCTAGCAACTTTGATCCTGCACAGCAGGGATAAGATGGAAACCACACCTAGCATTGTACATAAAAACAAGAGTGCTGGCAATAGAAACACAAATGTAACTACATTATGGATAAATATTTAATCCTTTGTAATATTGCCATACATTGTGCTCTGAATGGAATAATTATGTTAATGTGCCCCCTGAAACAATGATGGTACTGTGCCACGTAAAATGATGCCACTGTGTGTTAAAGACTCCAATACAATTAAATCCATTCTGCCAGCTCCCTGAACTAGCCTCTGCTTATTTTACTGAGATGGAGGCCTATTACTGATTGGCTAAAGGGCATTCCCAGCTTTTTCTGTGTGTTGAGACCAGGTATCAGGAAGTAGAGAACAGCAGAGACCTGGGCACTGTCAGAACGGCATAAGGTTTTTTTTTATTTCTATGCCAGGCTATCCCTTTAAGAGTGCATTTAAAACAGATGAGTTGTCTGGTTTAGTAAGCCTATAGATACTCTATTAAAGAATCCATAAAGTTAAAGTTTCACAAACTGTCATCTATAAGCCGGAGCAGGGAATAGCTCTGAAACATGAGAATGACACAATGATCCAATGACCCGTTCCTCAGCCTCCTGCAGCACATGATATAGCTGTTTATAAAGATGTTCCCTTCTTCCTCTTGGTACATAGGCACATAATGACACTGGTGTTGGCAGAGCCCTCTTTCTCAAATGTAAACGTAGCAATGTTTGCTACACTTTGGCAAACAGATTGCGTGGCTAATCACTGCTTTGGATAAGCTTAAAGCTTTTGCGGGAGGACCCATCATTATAAGTGGTGACTTGAATCTTGCCCTGGACCCTCTCTGAGACTCCTCCAGATGACAAATACAAAACTCTACCTTCTTGACACTCAGTAAGCGGAGACGTAAACTACATGAGCGAACTCCTGCAGAAGTGCTCCACTCTTCCGACTCTGATTTCACCTTTTTTTTGTTTTACTGCCATACATCAATCACATCATAGATTTGATTACATCTTTATACATGACAGTCTACTTCTCTGTGTCCATTCAGCAAATATCTGTGTTAATACTCTCTCTGATCATGCCTATTCTCAGGCCCAAGGCCTGATTATGGAAACATACATGTGATTTATAAGACTTGGGTGAGGGGTCATTCAGATGGTGTATCCTTTGTTTTTTGTGTATTGCATTTTATTGGGGGGTCTGGCTGTTTGTTTGTATCTCCTCTGGTCTCATCATATGATCAAAGAGATAAGGGGTCAGGAAGAGAGATGCCCCACCTGGTGGGATCAGAGGCGAGGGGGGGAGGGGGGAATGGAGTTTCCCTCCAAAGAAGCAGATAAGACTTAAAATGCTGGATTCAACTGTTGTTCAATGCTGTGCAACAAGCTGACAAGACCATCCTAAGAACAGCTGGAACTCACTCTCATGGACTGCTATATCATCATGCTGTAAGAACTTCATCTTTTGTTTTCTGAACTTGCCTTGCTAAACTCTTTTATATATTGTTATACCTGTATGTCATTTGTTCCTGTATTTTTATATATTTAGCTCTAAATATATGAGCTCACCTTTCTGAAGGCAGCTCTGGTGGAAACACGTTTATCTAAGGGTTAATTTGGTGACTTGCTGGGACTAGTAGTGTATACCCAGAGGTCTGGTGGCCTTAACCCTTGCACCATCACACTCTCTCTAATGTCTTGGCTGGACCGATAGGGTGTGATCGTGACAACTGGCGGCAGCATCGGGATATATTTAGAGATTTTTAGTGTTTGCTGGATTTTACCTGTAAGGAAATCTTAGCACTAAAAAAGAAATTGCATACATATTCTTGTGTGTAAATTCCAAAGACAGAGCTCAGTGCTGGTTTAAAAGACATACAAAAAGAGTTCTGTCCTCCCCATCTCCTGTTTTACCACCTCTGTCTCATCTCGGAAATATGGAGGCATATCGCAAGCAGTCCAAGCCTGCACTGGAGCTAATGTGCCAAGAAAAGGACATCCCTACTGCAGGAAAGAACAAGGAACAACTTATTGCTGATCTTGTGGAGTATGATGCCCGTGCAGAAGAGCTGAGTGACATGAGACAAAGTCCTACAGCTGGAACTGCCATCCAAGGACTGATATCTCCTGGGAAATACAACATTACTCCCCATCAGGACAGTACTCCACATGAGGCCTTGGACTCTTATATGCGGACTGCCTTACAACACCTTGGGAATGTGGATGCCAATATGAAACTCCAACTGCTTCTTCAGTACCAAACTGCAGAGAGAGAGGCACAGGCACGGGCTGCAGAAAGAGAGGCACAGATACAAGCTTCAGAGAGAGAGGCACAGATACGAGCTGCAGAGAGAGAGGCGGCAGAAAGAGAGGCCCAGCGGAGGCACGAATTGGAGGTTCTGAGGCTGAGAGGGGATATTTTATCTGCACTCAGTGATGTGCAGGATCAAGGAGACCACAAACCTCGCTTGGAACATTTCCCCATGTTGGAGAAAGATGGTGATCTGGATGTGTTCCTGAGGGGATTTGAAAAGGTTTGCCGGCAGTTCCATCTACCTAAGGAACAGTGGGGATGATATCTAACCCCACGGCTGCGAGGGAAAGCTCTGGATGTGTTTGCTTTGCTTCCCTTTAAAAGTGACCAGGACTATGAGGCAATAAAATCTGCCCTGCTAAAAAGTTTTAATCTGACTCCAGAGACTTATCGGAAAAGATTTAGGACTTTGCAACAAAGCGCCACAGAAAGCTGCACTTAACATGCAGGTCAGCTAAGGACTGCATTCAGGCAATGGAATAGGGGCCTACAAGTCACTACCTATGAGGCCCTGGAGGACTTGATGGTCCTGGATCAGTTTCTCCAAACACGGAGCTTTGAAGCCAGAGAGTGGATTTTCGACCGCAAGCCCAAGACAGCCATGGAAGCAGCGGAACTGGGAGATGACTTTGCCAACAAACGGGCGCCAGCAGCAAAGCGTGGATCTGCACAAGCTGGAGCAAGTACCTGGAGGGGAGCCACACAACCACAAAGCACCACCAGGTCAGCCGGGAAATTCTTGCCATCATTCCCAAAAGCAACAGGAACCACATTGGGTCAGGGGGACACCCGCCGATGTTACAGATGCAACAATATTGGGCACCTGAGTGCCACTTGCCCCAACAAAAAGAATTCTCCACCAGTAGCTGGAGGACACACAGCCGTTCTTCTGGTGTCCGGAGCGGTGGAGAAAGGAGCGGATAACCTGCAGAGTGTAACTGTGGGTGACCGGGTGACAGTGGTTTTGCGAGATTCTGGAGCCTCCTTTACCTTGGTGCGGCCTGAAGTGGTGGATACAGAGGCTTTTAACCATGGCTTTTAAAGGAATTGGAGGTGTGCGGCCTGCTGTGCCCATGGCCCGTGTGTACCTGGATTGGGGTACAGGCAAGGGTTTGCGGGAGGTGGGGGTCTCTGAGGACATCCCTGTTAATGTTCTGCTGGGGAATGATTTGGGTCGGATGCTCTGTCATTATGCTCCAGAGGACACTACCTGTACACCGGATGGGCTAGGAGAGAGCCCTGTTCATTCTGAGATACTGTGCGAGACTTTGGGAGACACTATGAAATGTGGTAACTGGGAGGGAGTGCAGGGGATTGATAATTGTTTACCTGTGACTGAACCAGTAATGTTTTCCAAAAGTGAAATGGGGTGTATTGTAAAATGTGGTGACAATGCATTGCCAATGCCAAAACCTAGTGGAGATGGGCTAGGGGGAGGGGTTGGTGTGCCCCTGGTGACATGTAAGGATGAGGGACCAGCAGTGAGTGATATGTCCCAATCCTGTGAGCCTAAGGAAGAGGAGGGAAGCAATGATAGCCCTGTGTATGATGCCTGTATTGTTATGTCTGGAACTGAGAGAGAGGAAGGTAAACCCCAGGGAGGCATACCAATGGTGGCAGTGGTAACGCGTCAGCAGCATGCCAGGGCTGCAGCTTTAAAAGCAAGGGAGGATGGTGATGCAAGGGGCAAGCTGTGTAACTTGCAAGCCCCAGCAGAGGAAGGTGAAGATGCTAGTTCACCTGGGGGAAATGTGCTCTCTGATACCACAAGATGGGGGGAGGGAAATGAGCATTTCCGGGAAGCTCTGCGCAGTGACCCTTCCCTTGAAGGGCTGAGACAACGTGCTGAACATACAGGTATTGACACAGATGGGCATCGGGTATATTGGGAAAATGATATCTTGTACTGGGAGTCCCTTTCCAAAGGCATGCTAGGGGCCCAGGAGAGAGAAAGGCAGTTAGTGGTTTCTAGGCAGTACAGGAAAAAGCTGCTGAGGTTGGCCCATGAGACCCCACCTGGCAGGACATTTGGGAGTGGCCAAGACAAAGTCCAGGTTGGCACACAACTTCTATTGGCCAGGTATGGGTAATGCTGTTGCAAATTACTGTAGATCCTGTCATGTCTGCCAAAGTGTGGGTAAGTCTGGAGATGTAACTCGTGTTCCCCTAGTGCCCCTACCAGTCATATCTGTACCTTTTGAACGAGTGGCAGTGGATATTGTGGGGCCTCTGGCTATACCCAGCAGCACAGGGAAACAATTTATTCTTACTGTTGTAGATTATGCAACCAGGTACCCTGAGGCTGTTGCCTTATTTTCCGTCCGAGCAGATAAGGTGGCAGATGCTCTGATCAGTATTTTCTGCAGGGTAGGGTTCCCCCGAGAAATGCTCACTGATCAGGGCACACAGTTCATGTCCAATCTCATACAAAGTCTCTGTAAGAAGGAGAATGTACAGCACTTGGTAGCAAGCCCATACCACCCCCAAACAAATGGTCTTTGTGAGAGGTTCAACGGGACCTTGAAACAAATGCTAAAAACCTTTGTAGAATCAGAGGGCGAGGAACTGAGAAAAATATTTACCCCATCTATTATTTGCTTACAGGGAGGTACCCCAAGAGTCTACAGGTTTCTCGCCCTTTGAATTATTATATAGTCGCAAAGTGCGCCTGAGACTTCTGTGGTGGAGTATGTTCTGAGATTCAGGGACAGGATGCAGGCATTGACTGGGCTGGTACATTACAACCTCACAGCAGCACAGTCCAGGCCGAAGTACTGGTATGATCACAATGCAAGGGACCGGGTCTATGAAGTGGGACAGAAGGTAATGGTTCTGAACCCCATCAGGCAGAATAAGTTGCAGGCCGCCTGGGAGGGTCCCTTCCCCATTCTGCAGCGCCTAGAACCCACCACATATGTAGTTGCTCTTGATGAGAAAGGTCAGAGGCAGAGACATTACCTCATTAATATGCTAAAGGCATACTATGACCCTGAGGAGGTGGTACTCAGTGTATGCAGTGCACCAGAGGAAGGGCTGGGTAGTGATCCCCTACTGAACCTAGTGGAGGAAGCTAAGAGCCAGGGATCCCTTCAGGATGTGGAGATCAATCCACAGCTCTCAGAGGAAAGAAAGAGGCAGCTAAGTCAGGTACTAGGCCGCTTCAGTGCCATCTTTACTGGGAAGCCAGGGCAAACTACTCTAGCCACCCATCATGTTGATACGGGGGACCAGCCACCGCTAAGACAGGTAGCCTACCGGGTATCCCCAGATGTAAAGTCCCATATACACAAGGAGATTGAGGACATGTTGAAGTTAGGGGTAATTAAGAAGTCAAAAAGCCCTTGGGCCTCCCCAGTAGTTCTGGTGCCTAAAAAAGACAAATCTACTAGGTTCTGTGTGGATTACAGAAGGTTAAATGCTGTAACTACCTTTGATGCATACCCTATGCCCAGAATAGATGAACTACTTGATCAGATTGAGGACATGTTGAAGTTAGGGGTAATTAAGAAGTCAAAAAGCCCTTGGGCCTCCCCAGTAGTTCTGGTGCCTAAAAAAGACAAATCTACTAGGTTCTGTGTGGATTACAGAAGGTTAAATGCTGTAACTACCTTTGATGCATACCCTATGCCCAGAATAGATGAACTACTTGATCAGATTGAGGACATGTTGAAGTTAGGGGTAATTAAGAAGTCAAAAAGCCCTTGGGCCTCCCCAGTAGTTCTGGTGCCTAAAAAAGACAAATCTACTAGGTTCTGTGTGGATTACAGAAGGTTAAATGCTGTAACTACCTTTGATGCATACCCTATGCCCAGAATAGATGAACTACTTAATCAGATTGAGGACATGTTAAAGTTAGGGGTAATTAAGAAGTCAAAAAGCCCTTGGGTAATTAAGAAGTCAAAAAGCCCTTGGGCCTCCCCAGTAGTTCTGGTGCCTAAAAAAGACAAATCTACTAGGTTCTGTGTGGATTACAGAAGGTTAAATGCTGTAACTACCTTTGATGCATACCCTATGCCCAGAATAGATGAACTACTTGATCAGCTAGCAGGTTCCCAATATGTGACTATCATGGATTTAAGCCGAGGGCACTGGCAGATCCCTATGACCCCAGAGGCCCAGGAGCGGTCAGCCTTTATCACTCCCTTTGGGTTGTTTGAGCGCTGTGTCATGCCTTTTGGGATGAAAAATGCTCCAGCCACTTTCCAACGACTGGCTGCTAGAGGGCCACAGGGAATACGCCGTGGCATACTTAGATGATATTGCCATATTCAGCAAGACCTGGGAGGAGCACCTGAGTCACCTGGGCAAGGTGGTGCAGCAAATAGCTGAGGCAGGGCTTACCATAAAACCAGAAAAGTGTCAAGTTGGCATGACAGAAGTGCTGTATCTAGGACATAGGGTAGGAGGAGGGTCCCTACGCCCTGAGCCCAGTAAGGTGGAGTCTATTATGGTCTGGCCTATTCCTAAGACCAAAAAGCAGGTCATGTCCTTTTTGGGGACCGCAGGGTATTATCGTAGATTTGTCCAAGATTATAGTAAGATAGCAAAACCTCTCACAGACTTGACAAAAAAGAAGGTGTCCAAGCAAATTACCTGGACTGAGGATTGTGATAAGTCCTTCATTGCCCTCAAGACTGCATTGTCCAACTCTCCGGTCCACCAGGCCCCAGATTTCAGTAGGAGGTTTGTGGTACAAACAGATGCTTCCAATTTTGGACTGGGGGCTGTTCTTAGCCAAGTAAACTCAAATGGAGAAGAACACCCCATACTCTACCATAGTAGGAAGCTATTACCTAGAGAAGTGGCCTATGCGGTCATAGAGAAGGAATGTCTAGCTGTGGTCTGGGCTTTGCAATAATTACAGCCATACCTGTACGGCAGGGATTTTACTGTCATAACTGATCACAACCCTCTACATTGGTTGGACCGAGTGTCAGGTAACAATGAAAAATTGCTTCGCTGGAGTCTTATCCTCCAACAATATAATTTCACTGTCCAACACAGGAAAGGAAGCCTGCATCAAAATGCAGATGGATTATCGCGTCAGGGAGAAACTGTTAATGGAGACAGATCTATCAGCCTGGAAGAGGCAAGATCTCTCTGTCCCCATCTTAAGGGGGAGGTGTCAGGCCCAAGGCCTGATTATGGAAACATACATGTGTTTTATAAGACATGGGTGAGGGGTCATTCAGATGGTGTATCCTTTGTTTTTTGTGTATTGCATTTTATTGGGGGGTCTTGCTGTTTGTTTGTATGTCCTTTGAAGTCATGCTCTCTGGTCTCATCATATGATCAAAGAGATAAGGGGTCAGGAAGAGGGATGCCCCACCTGGTGGGATCAGAGGGGAGGGGGGGGGGGAATGGAGATTCCCTCCAAAGAAGCAGATAAGACTTAAAATGCTGGACTCAACTGTTGTTCAAGGCTGCGCAACAAGCTGACAAGACCATCCTAAGAACAGCTGGAACTCACTCTCATGGACTGCTATACCATCATGCTGTAAGAACTTCATCTTTTGTTTTCTGAACTTGCCTTGCTAAACTCTTTTATATATTGTTATACCTGTATGTCATTTGTTCCTGTATTTTTATATATTTAGCACTGTGATACCTTTTATCAGATTAAATGTTTAATTAATCAGCTCTGGTCTTTGATCTCTAAATATATGAGCTCACCTTTCTGAAGGCAGCTCGGGTGGAAACACGTATATCTAAGGGTTAATTTGGTGACTTGCTGGGACTAGTAGTGGATACCCAGAGGTCTGGTGGCCTTAACCCTTGCACCATCACACTCTCTCTAATGTCTTGGCTGGACCGATAGGGTGTGATCGTGACACCCATCTGATGGAAGTTGTTCCTTTTCCCACTTTACCCAGAAGGGACTGGACATGGTGCCTAAATGATACTCTTAGACTCAGCCAGTCATGTTAGTGAACTGATGCCAAAATTACAAGAGTAATTTGTTCTTAATAGCTCCCCTGAAGTCTCTTTGCCTTGCACATGGGAAGTGCACAAGGCTTACATGAGAGGTCTTTATATATCTTTTGGCAGCAAAGACAAAAAGATAAAGAATCACTTTGAAGAGACTGCATATGCAATTTAAGGCCTTAGAGGCATACCACGATCTTAATACTTTGAGAGGCCAACTTAAAGAACAATGGTCAAATGATTTGAATGCCCACTGTATAATGCTTCAATTCTCCTGTGAAGGCACCGCAAATGAATTTAACACTTGCTGCCATAATACCTAAATTTTACAGCTGATCATCTCAGCAAATTAACAACCTATGATTAGCTTATGTAACAAAAAGAGATGCTTCTTTATGGTCAGACAAGAACTTTATTAAAAATGAGTAATGATTGATGAACAGATTGTTGGAGGAACCATTGCTGATTGAAACTGTATTACTATTGTAGATTATTATTTATCCAGATCATGAAATGGTTATGCATATGATTTACCAATCTAGATCATGTAGTGTGGGCTCCATGATTTCTAAAGATTTATCCAGGAGCACAACATAAACAATCACTTAAAGGGGTACTCCGGTGGTCAATGTGCTTTTCCGAATTTGACTTACCCTATTTGTTTTGTTTCATTTCTATTCTTGTTGTTTAGGCTACTCTATTTCCGTTCTTTGTTGTCTTTTTATCACCCACTTTCTTTTCCTATCTTTACTTCTATTTCCTGTTTCTTGTGTGCTGAAAACTACAAATCCCAGCATGCCATCTGCCTTGCTGGTTTGGGTCTGCTCCTTTTTTTTTTGGGTTGTTTGTTCTGCCCTTTGCCCATCCTACTATTTTCCCGGGTCGGCCCCCTTATACACAGCACACTAATATAATCAGCCTTGGTTGGGATACACTGTCATACACACACAAAAGGGACTACAACTCCCAGCATGTGTCATTCAGGAGTCTTCAGTCTGTGGTATAACACCAGCATGCTGCCTCTGTAGTCTCCTGGGGGTTGTAGTTCACCACACCTCTGTAGGGCATACACCAGTGTTTCCCAACCAGGGTGCCTCCAGGTGTTGCAAAACTACAACTCCCAGAATGCCCTGACAGCCTTTGGGCATGCTAGAAGTTGTAGTTTTGCAACAGCTGAAGGCACCCTGGTTGGGAAACACTGGTGTAACATGATGTGTATGCTGAGTAGGCTAGAACAGTGCTTCCCAACCAGTATGCCTCCAGCTGTTGCAAATCTACAACTCCCAGCATGCCCAAAGTCTGTCCAGGCATGCTGGGAGTTGTAGTTTTGCAACAGCTGGAGGCGCACTGGTTTGTAAACACTAGTATACACACACACACACGCATACACCCCCTTATACTGTCCCCCCCCCCCCCAATAAAAATGTTTCCAAAACGGAGCCTCCAGCTGTTGCAAAACAACAACTCCCAGCATTTCCGGACAGCCACTGACTGTCCAGGCATGCTGGGAATTTAGCAACAGCTGGAGTAACCCTGTTTGGGAATCACTGGTGTAGAATACCCCTATGTCCACCCCTATGCAATCCCTAATTTAGTCCTCAAATGCGCATGGAGCTCTCTCACTTCGGAGCCCTGTCGTATTTCAAGGAAACAGTTTAGGGCCACATATGGGGTATCTCCGTACTCGGGAGAAATTGCACTACACATTTTGTGGGGCTTTTTATCCTTTTACCCCTTTTGAAAAGGAAAAGTTGGGGTCTACACCAGCTTGTTAGTGTAAAAAAATAAAAAAAATTACACTAACATGCTGGTGTTGCCCCATACTTTTTATTTTCACAAGCGTTAAAAGGAAAAAAAAGACCCCCAAAATTTGTAACGCAATTTCTCCTGAGTACAGAAATATCCCATATGTGGGCATAAAATGCTCTGTGGGCGCACAACAAGGCTCAGGAGTGAGAGCGCACTATGTACATTTGAGGCCTAAATTGGTGATTTGCACAGGGGTGGCCGATTTTACAGCGGTTCTGACATAAACGCAAAAAATAAATACACACATGTGACCCCATTTTGTAAACTACACCCCTCACGTAATATAATAAGGGGTACAGCGAGCATTTACGCCCCACAGGGGTCTGGCAGATTTTTGGAACAGTGGTCCGTGAAAATGAAAAATTTTATTTTTCATTTGTACAGCCCACTGTTCCAAAGATCTGTCAAACGCCAGTGGGGTGTAAATACTCACTGCACCCCTCATTAAATTCTGTGAGGGGTGTAGTTTCCAAAATAGGGTCACATGTGGGGGGGGGGGCACTGTTCTGGCCCCACGGGGGGGCTTTGTAAACGCACATGGCCCCTGACTTCCATTCCAAATAATTTTTTTCCCAAAAGCTCAATGGCGCTCCTTCTCTTCTGAGCATTGTAGTTTGCCCGCAAAGCATTTTACGTCCTAACATGGGGTATTTCCATACTCAGAAGAGATGGGGTTACAAATTTTGGGGGTCATTTTGTCCTATTATCCCTTGTAAAAATTTTAAATTTGAGGGAAAACTAGCATTTTAGTGGAAAAAAAAAATAATTTTCACATCCAACTTTAACGAAAAGTTGTCAAACACCTGTGGGGTGTTAAGGCTCACTGGACCTTGTTACGTGCCTTGAGGGGTGTAGTTTCAAAAATAGTATGCCATGTGTTTTTTTTTTTGCTGTTCTGGCACCATAGGGGCTTCCGATATGTAACATGCCCCCCAAAAACCATTTCAGAAAAACTCACTCTCCAAAATCCCACTGTCGCTCCTTCCCTTCTGAGCCCTCTACTGCGCCCGCCGAACACTTGACATACACATATGAGGTATTTTCTTACTCGAGAGAAATTGGGTTACACATTTTAGGAAGATTTCTCTCCTTTTACCCCTTGTAAAAATTCAATTACTGGGTCTACAAGAACATGCGAGTGTAAAAAAATGAAGATTTTGAATTTTCTCCTTCAATTTGCTGCTATTCCTGTGAAACACCTAAAGGGTTAGCAAACCTTTTGAATGTCATTTTGAATACTTTGAAGGGTGCAGTTTTTATAATGGGGTCATTTGTGGGGTATTTCTAATAAGAAGGCCCTTCAAATCCACTTTAAAACAGAACTGGTCCCTGAAAAATTTAGATTTTGAAAATGTTGTGAAAAATTGCTGCTGAACTTTGAAGCCCTCTGGTGTCTTCCAAAAGTAAAAACATGTCAACTTTATGATGGAAACATAAATTAGACATATTTTGTATGTGAATCAATATATAATTTATTTGGAATATTCATTTTCCTTATAAGCAGAGAGCTTCAAAGTAAAAAAAAAAAGTAAAATGTAAAATTTTTTCATCAAATAAAGAATAAAAGAATTGATGCAAGTATGGACAAAATTTTACCACTAACATAAAGTAGATTATGTCACGAAAATACAATCTCTGAATCAGAATGATAACTAAAAGCATTCCAGAGTTATTAATGTTTAAAGTGACAGTGGTCAGATGTGCAAAAAATGGCCGTGTCCTACAGTGAAAATTGGCTGGGTCCTTAAAGGGGTTCTCCCTTGTTTATACTGTTTTTTGTTATTATGTTGGTGTGTTATGTGTGTATAAGTATGTGTTTTTTTTATGTGTGTTGTGATTATGTATATATGTATTTTCTTACCTTTTGTGAAGATCCGGAAGCTGGCCCCTTTTTCTTCCAGTGGCTTGCAGTGCACCTCGGCCTCCGCCATGTTGTGTTCGGTAAGTGGAATGTCGGGGGGTGTGTTCTTGCTTCTGTCCTTCCTATCTTCCGACGTCCGAGGCAAATCTTTTCTTCCTGTTTCTTCCGTGGCTCAGCGACGAATCTGCGACCTCTTCCGGCACATGCGCAGGTAGTTTGTTTTTTTTACCAATAAAGTTTTTATTGCCTAATTGACAAACTGCCTGCGCATGTGCGAGTACGCAAGTGCTACGCTAACAGCGTAGTGTACATTAGGTCTACGCTAATAGCGTAGCTTCGCGCAAGCGCAGACAGTTTGTCAATTAGACAAAAAAACTTTATTGTGTAATTGACAAACTGTCTGTGCTTGCGCGAAGCTACGCTATTAGCGTAGACCTAACGTACGCTACGCTGTTAGCGTAGCACTTGCGTTCTCGAGCATGCGCAGACAGTTTGTCAATTAGACAAAAAAAACTTTACTGGAAAAAAAAAACTACCTGCGCATGCGCCGGAAGAGGTCGCAGATTCGTCGCTGAGCCATGGAAGAAACAGGAAGCAAAGATTCGCCTCGGACGTCAGAAGATAGGAAGGACAGAAGCAAGAACACAAACCCCGACATCCCACTTACCGAACACAACATGGCGGAGGCCGAGGTGCACTGCAAGCCACTGGAAGAAAAAGGGGCCAGCTTCCGGATCTTCACAAAAGGTAAGAAAATACATATATACATAATCACAACACACATAAAAAAACACATACTTATACACACATAACACACAAACATAATAACAAAAAACAGTATAAACAAGGGAGAACCCCTTTAACCCCTTAAGGACCAGGCCATTTTATACCTTAAGGACCGGAGCGTTTTTTGCAATTCTGACCACTGTCACTTTAAACATTAATAACTCTGGAATGCTTTTAGTTATCATTCTGATTCCGAGATTGTTTTTTCATGACATATTCTACTTTAACATAGTGGTAAAATTTTATGGTAACTTGCATCCTTTCTTGGTGAAAAATCCCAAAATTTGACGAAAAAATAGAAAATTTTGCATTTTTGAACTTTGAAGCTCTCTGCTTGTAAGGAAAATGGATATTCAAAATAATTTTTTTTATTCACATATACAATATGTCTACTTTATGATTGCATCATAAAATTGACGAGTTTTTACTTTTGGAAGACACCAGAGGGCTTCAAAGTTCAGCAGCAATTTTCCAAATTTTCACAAAATTTTCAAACTCAATATTTTTCAGGGACCAGTTCAGGTTTGAAGTGGATTTGAAGGGTCTTCATATTAGAAATACCCCATAAATGACCCCATTATAAAAACTACACCCCCCAAAGTATTCAAAATGACATTCAGTAAGTGTGTTAACCCTTTAGGTGTTTCACAGGAATAGCAGCAAAGTGAAGGAGAAAATTCAAAATCTTCATTTTTTACACTCGCATGTTCTTGTAGACCCAATTTTTTTATGTTTGCAAGGGGTAAAAGGAGAAAAATTTTACTTGTGTTTGTAGCCCAATTTCTCTCGAGTAAGCACATACCTCATATGTCTATGTTAATTGTTCGGCGGGCGCAGTAGAGGTCTCAGAAGCGAAGGAGCGACAAGGGGATTTTGGAGAGTATGTTTTTCTGAAATGGTTTTTGGGGGGCATGTTGCATTTAGGATGCCCCTATGGTGCCAGAACAGCTAAAACCGCCCACATGCCATACCATTTTGGAAACTAGACCCCTTGAGGAACGTAACAAGGAATTAAGTGAGCCTTAATACCCCACAGGGGTTTCACAACTTTCGCAAATGTAAAAAAAAAAAAAAAAAATATCTAAAATGCTTGGTTTTGCTCTGGGGGCATGCCTCATTTAGGAAGCCCCTATGGTGCCAGGACAGCAAAAAAAAAACCACATGGCATACCATTTTGGAAACTAGACCCCTTGGGGAACGTAACAAGGGGTAAAGTGAACCTTAATACCCCACAGGGGTTTCACGACTTTGGCATATGCAAAAAAAAAAGAATAAATTTTACCAAAAATGCTTGGTTTCCCAAAAATTTTACATTTTTACAAAGGGTTAAAGCAGAAAATACCCCCAAAAATGTGAAGCCCAATTTCTCCCGATTCAGAAAACATCCCATATGGGGGTGAAAAGTGCTCTGCTGGCGCACTACAGGTCCCAGAAGAGAAGGAGTCACATTTGGCTTTTTTGAAGCAAATTTTGCTCTGGGGGCATGCCTCATTTAGGAAGCCCCTATGGTGCCAGGACAGCAAAAAAAAAACACATGGCATACCATTTTGGAAACTAGACCCCTTGTGGAACGTAACAAGGGGTAAAGTGAACCTTAATACCCCACAGGGGTTTCACGACTTTGGCATATGCAGAAAAAAAAGAATAAATTTTACCAAAAATGCTTGGTTTCCCAAAAATTTTACATTTTTACAAAGGGTTAAAGCAGAAAATACCCCCAAAAATTTGAAGCCCAATTTCTCCCGATTCAGAAAACACCCCATATGGGGGTGAAAAGTGCTCTGCTGGCGCACTACAGGTCCCAGAAGAGAAGGAGTCACATTTGGCTTTTTTGAAGCAAATTTTGCACTGGGGGCATGCCTCATTTAGGAAGCCCCTATGGTACCAGGACAGCAAAAAAAAAAACACATCGCATACCATTTTGGAAACTAGACCCCTTGGGGAACGTAACAAGGGGTAAAGTGAACCTTAATACCCCACAGGGGTTTCACGACTTTGGCATATGCAAAAAAAAAAGAATAAATTTTACCAAAAATGCTTGGTTTCCCAAAAATTTTACATTTTTACAAAGGGTTAAAGCAGAAAATACCCCCAAAAATTTTAAGCCCAATTTCTCCCGATTCAGAAAACACCCCATATGGGGGTGAAAAGTGCTCTGCTGGCGCACTACAGGTCCCAGAAGAGAAGGAGTCACATTTGGCTTTTTTGAAGCAAATTTTGCTCTGGGGGCATGCCTCATTTAGGAAGCCCCTATGGTGCCAGGAAAGCAAAAAAAAAACACATGGCATACCATTTTGGAAACTAGACCCCTTGGGGAACGTAACAAGGGGTAAAGTGAACCTTAATACCCCACAGGGGTTTCACGACTTTGGCATATGCAAAAAAAAAAGAATACATTTTACCAAAAATGCTTGGTTTCCCAAAAATTTTACATTTTTACAAAGGGTTAAAGCAGAAAATACCCCCAAAAATTTGAAGCCCAATTTCTCCCGATTCAGAAAACACCCCATATGGGGGTGAAAAGTGCTCTGCTGGCGCACTACAGGTCCCAGAAGAGAAGGAGTCACATTTGGCTTTTTTGAAGCAAATTTTGCTCTGGGGGCATGCCGCATTTAGGAAGCCCCTATGGTGCCAGGACAGCAAAGAAACCCCACATGGCATACCATTTTGGAAACTAAACCCCTTGGGGAATGTAACAAGGGGTAAAGTGAACCTTAATACCCTACAGGGGTTTCACGACTTTGGCATATGCAAAAAAAAAAAGAATAAATTTTACCTAAAATGCTTGGTTTCCCAAAAATTTTACATTTTTACAAAGGGTTAACGCAGAAAATACCCCCCAAAATTTGAAGCCCAATTTCTCCCGATTCAGAAAACACCCCATATGGGGGTGAAAAGTGCTCTGCTGGCGCACTACAGGTCTCAGGAGGAGTTACAAATTTTGCTCTGGGGGCATGCCGCATTTCGGAAGCCCCTATGGTGCCAGGACAGTAAAAAAAAAAAAAAAACACATGGCATACATTTTGGAAACTAGACCCCTTGGGGAACGTAACAGTGTTACAGTGAGTACTTACACCTCACAGGTTTTTTGAAAAGTGGGCCATAAATTGAAAAATTAGATTTTTTTACAGTAAAATGCTGGGCTTACCCAATTATTAACATTTTCACAAGGGGTAATATGAGGAATTGGGTTACACATTTTGGAGGGCTTTTCCCCCTGACTATAAAAATACATCCACATATGGGGTAACGTGCTGGACGGGCAAACAACAAGGCTCAGAAGTCATAGAGGTCACTTTGTATTTGTGACCTTTGGCATATCAGTAGCTGACGGTTACATACATTCCGAGGAAAATACAAAAATGAAACACCCACATGTGACACCATTACAGAAAGTACCCACCCTGAGGATTGGGTATAGGGGTAAAGAGGACATTTTTAATGCACAGGTGTTTCCTAAATTTATTTTCCAGGAATGGATGAAGGGTAGCTTTTGAAAATTGCAATTTTCAACCTATACTCTGCTTCATTTTTCTGGGAACAACTAACATGTGACTCCGAATTGTCGCCTGGAAATACGACAGAGCTCAGCGAGAACTCTTCGCATTTGAGGCGGATGTTTGTTACAGACCTAACAGTTACATACATTCAGAGGAAAATACAAGAAAGGAACACCCACATGTGAGCCTATTACAAACAGTACACCCCCTAGGGAAGGTGTATAGGGTGAAGTGGAGATTTGGAACAGACGGGAGTTCCCTTCATTTATTTTCCAGGAATGGATGAAGAGTACTATGGGGGGGAAGAAAATAGCAATTTTAGAACTGATATGCCAATTATTTTCCCAGAATGATGACCCAGAGTACAGCCAAAAGTAAAAACGATGCCCGCCCCAAACCCTATACTCTGAATCATCATTCTGGGAAGGGGATGTGTGGGGCCGTCCCTATTCTGTTACCTCAAATGCGCAACCCGCTCAGGTGGAGAGAGAGAGCGTTGCGCATTTGAGGCAACTGCAAACCTCCAATGCTGTTGACTCTGTGTCCCATGACCCATTTTTGGGGGACAAAGATATTATGAGGGGCATTGGGAAAGAGGTTTTGGGTTTGATTTTTTGGGGGTAGGGTATTTTGGTATAAAATTTGGAAGATAATGTACCCTGGACTGGTACATTGGAGCCGAATTCTGGGGAATGAAATTTAGGGCAAAGGATGGAAAATGTAGTACTCCATGGAAGTGTGATACTCCCTGAAGCAGCCTATGCAGAGGCCCGGATGATCGGGGCAAGTGTCACACTGAGTGGTGGTGTCCCTCCGTCTCCCCTTCCTGTGACACACTCTGCATCTTTTCTGGGTTCCTCCCGACCTTCCAGTGTTGGGGATCACACCTGGAAAGTGTTGGCCGGGGACGATCCGGGGACCTAAAGTTCCAGAGGTGCTCTGACCCGCTCTTTGGCGATCACCATAGATGAGGGCCTTTAGAACTACCTCTTGGAACTCCAGGTATGTCCCTGTGTTGCCAGCGTTCTGGTACAGTATAAAAGAGTTGTACATGGCAACCTGTACCATGTAGACCGCAACCTTTTTATACCATACGCGTGTTTTCCGCATGGCATTATATGGCTTGAGGACTTGATCAGAAAGATCAACTCTCCCCATATACCGATTGTAGTCCAGAATACAATCGGGCTTGAGGACCGGTCCCACGGTACCTCGCACAGGGACAGGGGTGCTGCCATTCCCATGAATTGTGGTGAGCATAAGGACATCCCTCTTTTCCTTATACCGGACCAACAACAGGTTCTCATGGGAAAAGGCACGGGACTCACCCCGGGGGATAGGAGCATGTAGGGAATGATGGGGCGGAAGGCCTCTTTGATTCTTCCGGACTGTCCCACAAGCGACCGTGGATCTGGCGGCGAGGGATGAAAAGAGAGGGATACTAGTATAAAAGTTATCCACGTAAAGGTGGTAACCTTTATCTAGCAATGGGTGCAAAATGCCCCAAACGATTTTCCCGCTAACACCCAGAGTGGGGGAACAATCTGGGGGTTCAATGCGGGAATCTCGTCCCTCATACACCATAAACTTGCAAGTGTACCCGGAGGTACTCTCGCAAAGTTTATACATCTACATATACACGCCATACCGCGCTCGCTTGGTCGGGATGTATTGCCGGAAGCTGAGTCTCCCCTTGAAGCTGATGAGCGACTCATCAATAGAGACCTCCCGCCCCGGGACATAGGCCTCCCAAAATCTGGCCCCGAAGTGATTGATGACCGGCCTGATTTTATACAGGCGGTCATACGCGGGATCAGTTCGGGGGGGACATGCCGCATTATCAGCATAATGCAAACATCTCCGAATGGCCTCGAACCGGGAACGTGTCATGGCCATACTGTAGAGGGGTGTCTGGTAAAAGACGTCCCCACTCCAATATTGCCTGACACTGGGTTTTTTAACTATACCCATATGCAGCGCAAGGCCCCAAAAGGTCCTCATTTCGGCTGCATCGAATGGAGTCCAGCCGCCGGGTCTAGCTAAAAGTGAGCCCGGGTTAGCGGCGACGAACTGTTGGGCGTACAGATTCGTCTGTGTAACCTAGTGTTGAGCGGCATAGGCCATATTCGAATTCGCGAATATTCGCGAATATATGGACGAATATTCGTCATATTCGCGAATATTCGCATATTCGTAATATTCTCGTTTTATTTTCGCACATGCGAATATTCGCGGGTGCGAAAATTTGCATATGCGAAAATTTGCATGTACAATAACTTAACATAAGCTGAAATTCGCATATGCGAAAATTAGCATATACAAATTTTCGCATATACGAAAATTCGCACGCCAGTCTCACACAGTAGTATTAGAGCCTTCTTACACCACATAAACTGGAAGCAGAGAGGGATGATCACTGTGATGTGTACTGTGAAAAAAAAAAACAAAAAAAAACGAATATTCGTAATTACGAATATATAGCGCTATATTCGCGAATATTCGCGAATTCGCGAATATGCGATATTCGCAAATAAAATTCGAATTGCGAATATTCGTGAGCAACACTAGTGTAACCATCAAATTAACAAAGTCGTCACTGAAAAAATGACCGAAAAAGTCCTTTTCAGTGAACCCGGCGATGTTAATTTTGATTCCTGAGTCGCCAACAAACTCAGGAATCACGGGCTCGTGGTCCGCTGGCTCAGCCCAGTCAAGTTCTCCGGTACGAGGTACCAGTGACCTTGGCAGGGGGGCTTCACTAGTATGAGCGCCAGGGGGACTCATACTAGCATGGGGCACAGGCTCAAGGACAGAGGAGGTTTGCGGCACCGCATGGCGGCGAGTTCGCCGCCTTGGTGGCTCATCATCTGAACAAGATGATGAGGAGGACGATGAAATAAGGAAGGTGGGGTCTTCATCGTCCTCTGAGATGCTTTCAGAGTCGGAGGCAATTAGGTCATATGCCTCCTCCGCCGAAAACCCTCTGCGGGCCATTTCCCTACTCTAATGGGGATACGGGTATGTGTGTGTGTGGGGGGGGGGGGGAAACTTTATTGGTGTGTGTGCTGCGTGTGGTGTGGTGCGAGACTACCTCCCTAACCCGCCCTAACCCGCCCTAACCCGCCCTAGCCTAACCTAACTAAACTAACCCGCCTAACAAAAAAAAATATAAAATAAAAAGGGGACTTTAAAAAAAAACCTGCACCAAAAAAATAAGCGTTTATCTAATCAGTGGTGTGCGCACTGATTAGCGCTTGTGGCGGCAGGGGGCGCATAAGTCAGTGGGGGGTCCGGCCACTCAGCCCAGGACAGTGGCTGGTGGCTTGTTCACAGACCCCCACACAAAAAACCCGAAAAATTTTATAAAAAAACGCTTTACCCCGAAAAAAATGCACCCACCTGAACCAAAAAAAAAAACGCTGATCAGTGATAAATCACCGACAGCGGTGGGACAGGCTGCACACACAGTACACGCCTGCTACTGGTGGCACGGACCGCCTATGGGTGCAAAAAAAAATCTGCGTTAACCGAAAAAGGTGCCTTTACCACACAAAAAAAGCTGATCAGTGATAAATCACTGACAGCTGTGAGGCACGCCGCACACACAGGTACGGTCCGGCCACACAGTACACGCCTGCTACTGGTGGCACGGACCGCCTATGGGTGCAAAAACACGCTAGAAAACCCGAAAAAAAGCGCCGGCACCACAAAAAAAACGCTGATCAGTACTACGGGACTGATCAGTGGCGGGTGGGCTTTAACAAACGGTGGCGGACCGCTCTTTTATAACTAAGAGGGTCCGCACACACGCTTAGTGAAAGAAAAAAAAAAAAAGATCTGCGCCCAAAAAAAAGGCTGGTGGCAGACCGCAGCGACCCAGCAGGGCCGGGGTCACGCAGCTAAAGGTGCTACGGACCCACAGACACCCACTGAGGTACGCCGAAAAAAAATAAAAATTAAAAACTATTTTTTTTTTTAAACCCTAACCTGTCCCTACCTAATCTAAAGCTATCCCTGGGGATTTCTGTGCCAAGGGGCCACAGAAAGGGGGCAAGGGGCACTTTTTTTTTAACTAAGGGGATGGTGGGCAGCACGGGGCTCCGTCCTGCACACCAGATCTCTGTGAAATGGCGGGCAGAACGGAGCAACATGCTCCTAGCCCACCAGATCCCCTCCCATTACTATGTGATTGGTGTGGCCACTTTGGCCACCCAATCACAACTGTACTGAGGGGGTGGCCACAATGCCAGCCCCCAGTACAGCATGGATGGTGATTGGTGGTGTATACTACACCACCAGTCACCATCTATATCCAGGTCACAGGGTCACACGTGACCCTGATGACCTGGAACCGCTGCAGAACGCCGGTTAGTAGTTACCGGCGTCCTGCAGCGATCGTCGGTATAGGAGGTCCTCCGGACCTCCTCCGGCACACTGCCGGGATGTCTGCTGATAGAAATCAGCAGACATCCGGCTCCGATCCCCGCCCGGCGAGCGGCGGGGAACGGAATCGCAGCGCATCGCTCGTCTGAATTGACGAGCGATGTGCCGCGATCGCCGACATGGGGGGTCATCATGACCCCCCTGGGCGATATGTCCCGATGCCTGCTGATCGATTTCAGCAGGCATCGGGCGCCGGCTCCGCTCCAGATGGTTGCGGGGGGCCGGCAAAGCACATGACGTTCTCATACGTCATGTGTCCTTAAGGACTCGGGCATGGAGACGTATGAGAACGTCATGTGTCCTTAAAGGGGTTAAGGGGGTTAAAGGGGTACTCCGGTGAAAAACTTTTTTTTTTTTTTTTTTTTAAATCAACTGGTGCCAGAAAGTTAAACAGATTTGTAAATTACTTCTATTAAAAAATCTTAATCCTTCCATTACTTATTAGCTGCTGAATACTACAGCGGAAATTCTTTTCTTTTTGAAACACAGAACTGTCTGCTGACATCAGACATCACGAGCACAGTGCTCTCTGCTGACATCTCTGTCCATTTTATGAACTGTCCAGAACAGCATATGTTTGCTATGGGGATTTCCTTTTACCCTGGACAGTTCCTAAAAATGGACAGAGATGTCAGCAGAGAGCACTATGCTCGTGATGTCAGCAGACAGCTCTGTTTTTTCAAACGGAAAAGAATTTCCACTGTAGTATTCAGCAGCTAATAAGTACAGGAAGGATTAAGATTTTTTAATAGAAGTAATTTACAAATCTGCTTAACCTTCTGGCACCAGTTGATTTAACAAAAAAAAAAAAAAAGTTTTTCACCGGAGTACCCCTTTAAAGGGTAAAAGGATAGGGGATAAGATGTCTGATTGCGATCTCTCTGCAACACCCGCATTCTATGTGGGGCTGCGTCTCCAGTTTTGGAAGCATACGTAACATCACGCCCCCTCCCTTTATGTCTATGGGAGGGGGCATAACTGACGTTGTGCCCTCTCTCATAGATATGAATGGAGGGGGCATGGGGAGGTTTCCAAAACTGGAGACGCAGCCCCGCATAGAATGCAACTGCTGCAAGGTGATTGCGGTGGGTCCCAGCGGCGGGGCCCCCTTTGGATAGGGGATAAGATGTTTTTGCCCGGAACACCCCTTTAAGGACACCGCCAATTTTAATTTTTGCATTGTGGTCTTATCTTTCTCTCCTTTTAAGAGCCATAACTCTTTTATTTTTCTACCTACAGACCCATATGATGGCTTGCTTTTTGTGCGACCAATTGTACTTTCTAATAACATCTTTCATTTTACCATAAAATGTAAAACCAAAAAAATTTGTATTCGTGGGCACAAAGAAAACAGCAATTTTGCTACTTTTGGGGAGGTTTGGTTTTTATGCAGTGCACTTTATGGTAAAAATGATAAATTATCTTTATTCTGTAGGTCAATATGATCAAAAAATGTATGTAGTTTTTCTTTTATTGCACTTCTATTAAAAAACCTTGCTCTTCCCAGAGATACAGAATCCTGACTTAGACCCCTTGGTCATGGATGACCATGTTGTTCCCTTCCTGCCCTCCCTGAGGACTCCCCTCCTGTCGGCTTCCTACTCTTTCCTCTTTTTTCTTGACTTTGCTATTTACCCTCCCTTCGTCTTAGTTTTTTGTGTCTGTTCTCCTCTTCTCTTCCTATTGTTCTTTCTTGATTGTTTGCCGTGTATGGTAATGAGCTGGTGTTTCCTTTTATTTTCAGCCCCGATTTTAGTGGACAGGCCTTTTACTTAGCTTGCCCCTTGTTGGCTCCCTTCCTGCTGCATTGGACATGTTATGTCCTTTACTTGCCTTGCCCTGTCGCTCTTCCTATCACCCCCATTGCCTCTCATACTCTCTCATTATATTGCCTTTGTTCTTGTTCCTCATTGGTACATTTTGCCTGATGTTTTTGTCCCTCCTGGCCTCCCCTGGCCGCGGGACCCTTCTTTTGAAAGCATTTGTTATTGCCCGTTTTGTATGGCTGTGTTTTCTTGTTTATTAATAAACTTCCTTTTGAATTGGAAAAAAAAAATCCAAACTTTTTTGAAACAAAATTGGTATGTATAAAATTTCCCTTTTCATGACTTACCTTTAATTTTTCCTTATGCAGAGACAAATAAGACAAATTTTTTGCGCCTTGATCTGTAGATTTTATCGGCACCATATTTGTTTTAAGGGGACTTTTTGATCCCTTTTATAGATATTTTTCTGATATATGATGTGATTAAAATCTGTATTTTCAGTGTTTGGATTTTTTACAGTTACGCCATTTACTGTGCAGGATCATACACATTATATAGACATTTACGCACATGGCAAAACCAAATTTGTTACCTTTTTTTTCTAAAATAAAAAATAAGGGTGATTTGATTATTATTTTTTTTGGGGGGGGAAGAAGGTTTTATATAATTTTAGAGACATTTTGTAATTTTACATAGGGGACTTTTTTATGTAATCATTAGATTGCATTCACTGTATAATGCTATGCCTATGGCATAGCATTGCAGAGTGAGATCCACAATTCACTAAAGCGAGCGCAGGTTGCATCATTGGATCAGCAATCAGCAGTAGGTAAGGGGAACCTTCTCTGCCATTTTAGCTCACCTAACCTGTGTTCAAGTTGCGGGGATTCGGTAAGCTCCATTGAGCTACTGGCAACTATTATTTTCATTTTAGATGCTGTGATCGGCTTTGATCATGGTGTCTAAAGGGTTAAATTACAGCAGTCGCTGCCTGTCTTCAGCAGTGAGTGTCTGGCTACTGATGGTAGCTGACACTCACTGCTCTGAAGAAAGCAGAGCTCTTGTGCTCGCTTCAAAGTCGCTTAAGTGCCGAGTCCACACGCCGAGTCAGTACCAAGAGATAACAGAAATGCCAAATTGCAGAAACAGGAGAAGAGTCAGAGAGCAGAGCCAATGAGTCAAATATGCCAGAAATGCAAGATACAATACAAACGCTAGCTAGGAGTAGGAGCTCTTTCAAAGACGAGGTATGAAAGCAGACTGCCAGCTTAAATAGGCCCAGACCAGGTGCTCTCATCAAGGTCAGCTGACCAGTCTGGGCAGCTGGGCGTAGCCCAAAACAAAACAGAGAGAACTATCAGAACCATTTAAAGGGGTACTCCCACCCTAGACATCTTATCCCCTGTCCAAAGGATAGGGGATAAGATGTCTGATCGCGGGGGTCCCGCCGCTGGGGATCCCCGCAATATAGCATGCGGCACCCACCTGTTTCTGCTCCGGAAGCGCTGGAGGGTCTGGGTTCCGACCACGGGAACGGAAGTTTGTGACATCACGACTCCGCCCCCGTGTGACGTCACGCCCGTCCCCTCAATGCAAGTCTATGGGAGGGGGCATGACGGCCCCCTCCCATAGACTTGCATTGAGGTGACGGGTGTGACGTCACACGGGGGTGGAGTCCTGATGTCACAGACTTCCGTTCCCGGAGTCGCGACTCAGACCCTCCAGCGGTTCTGGTGAGAACACAGGTGGGTGCCGCAAGCAATAATGCGGGAGTCCCCAGCGGCGGGACCCCCGCGATCAGACATCTTATAAGATGTCTAGGGTGGGAGTACCCCTTTAACCCCAAAGGGTCTGACAGTTACACCCCCCCCCCCCTTTAACCCCTTAACGACGCAGGACGTATATTTACGTCCTGCGCCGGCTCCCGCGATATGAAGCGGGATCGCGCCGCGATCCCGCATCATATCGCGTGGGTCCCGGCGCTAATCAACGGCCGGGACCCGCGGCTAATACCACACATCGCCGATCGCGGCGATGTGCGGTATTAACCCTTTAGAAGCGGCGGTCAAAGCTGACCGCCGCTTCTAAAGTGAAACTGAAAGTATCCCGGCTGCTCAGTCGGGCTGTTCGGGACCGCCGCGGTGAAATCGCGGCGTCCCGAACAGCTGATCGGACACCGGGAGGGCTCTTACCTGCCTCCTCGGTGTCCGATCGACGAATGACTGCTCCGTGCCTGAGATCCAGGCAGGAGCAGTCAAGCGCCGATAATGCTGATCACAGGCGTGTTAATACACGCCTGTGATCAGAATGAGAGATCAGTGTGTGCAGTGTTATAGGTCCCTATGGGACCTATAACACTGCAAAAAAAAAGTTAAAAAAAAGTGTTAATAAAGGTCATTTAACCCCTTCCCTAATAAAAGTTTGAATCACCCCCCTTTTCCCATAAGAAAAATAAAACAGTGTAAAAAAAAATAAAAATAAACATATGTGGTATCGCCGCATGCGTAAATGTCCGAACTATAAAAATATATCATTAATTAAGCTGTACGGTCAATGGCGTACGCGCAAAAAAATTCCAAAGTCCAAAAAAGCGTATTTTGGTAACTTTTTATAACATTAAAAAATGAATAAAAAGTGATCAAAAAGTCATATCAAAACAAAAATCATACCAATAAAAACTTCAGATCACGGCGCAAAAAATGAGTCCTCATACCGCCCCGTACGTGGAAAAATAAAAAAGTTATAGGGGTCAGAAGATGACATTTTTAAACGTATAAATTTTCCTGCATGTAGTTATGATTTTTTCCAGAAGTGCGACAAAATCAAACCTATATAAGTAGGGTATCATTTTAACCGTATGGACCTACAGAATAATGATAAGGTGTAATTTTTACCGAAATATGCACTGCGTAGAAACGGAAGCCCCCAAAAGTTACAAAATGGCGTTTTTTTTTCGATTTTGTCGCACAATGATTTTTTTTTCCGTTTCGCCGTGCATTTTTGGGTAAAATGACTAATGTCACTGCAAAGTAGAATTGGCGACGCAAAAAATAAGCCATAATATGGATTTTTAGGTGGAAAATTGAAAGGGTTATGATTTTTTAAAGGTAAGGAGGAAAAAACGAAAGTGCAAAAACGGAAAAACCCTGAGTCCTTAAGGGGTTAAGGAGAGGCCACTGGACCCTTCAATTTGGGTCTGGGTTTGTCGGGGTGAGTGTCATGAAATCTTTTTACCAAGGTGGAAGCATGAATGGAAGAGGCAGGAACCCACGACCTCTCCTCCAGACCACAGCCTTTCCAGTAAACCAAATTCTGGACAAAATGTTGCACCCGACTACTGTCCAATATTTTGGAGACCTCATACTCCAGTTCTCCATCGATTTCAACTGGAGGAGGAGGCACCGAGACTGAGTAGGAACATATAATTTTAATAAAGAACAGTGGAACACATTATGGACCTTAAATAAAGTAGATAATTTTAATCTGTAACAGACTGGATTAATAACCTCAATTATTTCATAAGGCCCAATGAACCGAGAAGCCAACTTTTTAGATGGAACCTTGTGACGTATTTTTTTTGTAGATTACCACACTTTATCATATACTTTAAATTTAATGCCACAAGTACGTCTCTTGTTGGCAAATTTACTTTGTACTTCTTGGGCATTTCTCAGGTTCTTCTGAACCTGGTCCCAAACTGGGCACAGTTAATTCATGGTAGGTAGTCTAAATTTAAGGATTATCATTAACAGTATTGGTACAGGAAGAAAACCGCGGATTAAATCCATATACACAGAAGAATGGTAACATACCAGTAGAAGAATCCTCTCCATTATTCAAGGCAAACTCAGCAAGATACAGAAAAGATACCCATTCATCCTTTCTGCTACGTAATATCTAAGGTACAGTTCAACATTTTGATTCATTCTTTCTGTTTGACTGTTAGATTGAGGATGAAATGCGGATAAAAAAGACGACTCAACTGTTTACAAAAAGCTTGCCAAAATTTAGAAACATATTGTACCCCTCGATCAGACACAATATTTTCCAGAACCCCATGGTACCTAACAACATGTCTTAAAAATAAATCAGCAAGAAATTCGGCCAAAGGGAGATTTTTCAGAGGAACGAGATGACACTGTTTACTGAGCCTGTCCCCCACCATCCAAAGAATGGTTTTTCCCTCAGATGGAGATAGATCAGTCATGAAATCCATAGAAATATGAGTCCAGGGCCTTTTAGGAATGGACAATGGGCACAATTCTCCTGCAGGACGTGTCCACGGAGTTTTTGCTCGAGCATAAATTTCACAAGAAGCAACAAAAGCCTCCACATCCCTGTTGAGAGTTGGCCACCAGAACTTCCTTTGAAGCAATTTCTTAGTACCCCGAATGTCAGAATGACCTGCTAACAAGGAACAATGACACTCCAATAATACGGAGGCGAAACTGACTTGGTACAAAGATCTTGCCTCTAGGAATCTCTTGAGGAACCAAGCCTTGATTGTTCAATATCTCAGAAGTCAAATGTGCGGACACTGCAGAAATAACCACACCTTCTGGAAGCATGGTCTCTGAACTAGAATCAATAGGAAGAAGCACTGAAACTCTGAGATAAGGCATTCGTCTTGACATTCTTAGTACCCGGATTGTAAGTAATAAAATTAAACCGAGTAAAGAACAAGGCCCTCCGGGCATGACAAGGATTGAGACTTTTGCAGATTCAAGGAAGGTTACATTTTTGTGGTCAGTGATTACTGTAACCTGAAGAACTGCCCCCTCAAGAATATGTCTCCATTCCTCAAAAGCCCACTTGATTGCCAAAAGTTATCGATTTCCTACATCATAGTTTTGTTCAGCTGTGGAAATGTTTCTAGAGAAAAAGGCACAAGGATGTAACTTAGTCAAAGAAGCAGTTCCCTGTGACAATACTGCTCCAGCACCAACTTCAAAAAGATCAACTTCAACAATAAAGGGCTTGGTCTGATCTGGTTGGACTAATATTGGAGCGGAGGTGAAACACCCCTTGAGATGTTCAAAAGCTGCCTCCGCCTCCGTAGACCAGTTAACCAGATCTGCCCCTTTGCGAGTTAAATCAGTCAATGGTTTTGTGACGATAGAAATTTTTTTAATGCATTTTTGGTAGTAGTTCGCAAAGCCCAAAAACCATTGTATTGCCTTTAAAGAAGTAGGCCGCACCCAGTCAGTAACTGCTTTAACCTTCTTAGGATCCATTTTAAAATGTCCAGGAGTTAAGATATACCCCAAAAATTGTACCTCTTTGACACCAAAGACACACTTCTCCTGTTTAACAAATAATTTGTTTTGACAAAGTACCTGGAGGACAGAACGTATATGATTAACATGAGATGACCAATCACGAGAAAAATTTTGAATGTCACCAAGATAAACCACTAGAAATTTTCCCATAAAATTCTTGAAAAATATAATTGACCAAAGTCTGAAAAACTGCTGGTGCATTACTGCCCAAAGGGCATTACCAAATAATTAAAATGACCTTCGGCACTGTTAAATGCAGTTTTCCATTCATCCCCCTCTTTTATTCTGATTAAATTGTAGCCCCCTGGAAGGTCAAATTTTGAAAACCAACATGTATTTGATCAAACAAATCTGGAATAAGAGGCAATGGATATTGGTTTTTAACAGTAATCTTATTCAGACCCCTATAATCAATACAAGGCCTTAACCCTCCGTCCTTCTTTGCCACAAAGAAGAAACCTGCCACCATAGTGTTACGCCGAGCGCTCCGGGTCCCCGCTCCTCCCCGGAGCGCTCGCAGCATCCTCTCATTCGCAGCGCCCCGGTCAGACCTGCTGACCGGGTGCGCTGCAATATCACTCTCAGCCGGGATGCGATTCGCGATTCGCGATGCGGGAGGCGCCCGCTCGCGATGCGCATCCCGGCTCCCGTACCTGACTCGTTCCCCGTCTGTCTTGTCCCGGCGCGCGCGGCCCTGCTCCTTAGGGCACGTGCGCGCCGGGTCTCTGCATTTTAAAGGGCCACTGCGCCACTGATTGGCGCAGCAGGCTTAATCAGTGTGTTCACCTGTGCACTCCCTACTTATTCCTCACTTCCCCTGCACTCCCTCGCCGGATCTTGTTGCCATTGTGCCAGTGAAAGCATTTCCTTGTGTGTTCCTAGCCTGTGTTCCAGACCTCCTGCCGTTGCCCCTGACTACGATCCTTGCTGCCTGCCCTGACCTTCTGCTACGTCCGACCTTGCTCTTGTCTACTCCCTTGTACCGCACCTATCTTCAGCAGTCAGAGAGGTTGAGCCGTTGCTGGTGGATACGACCTGGTTGCTACCGCCGCTGCAAGACCATCCCGCTTTGCGGCGGGCTCTGGTGAATACCAGTAGCAACTTAGAACCGGTCCACCAACACGGTCCACGCCAATCCCTCTCTGGCACAGAGGATCCACCTCCAGCCAGCCGAATCGTGACAGTAGATCCGGCCATGGATCCCGCTGAAGTCCCACTGCCAGTTGTCGCCGACCTCACCACGGTGGTCGCCCAGCAGTCGCAACAGATAGCGCAACAAGGCCACCAGCTGTCTCAACTGACCGTGATGCTACAGCAGCTATTACCACAGCTCCAGCAACAATCTCCTCCGCCAGCTCCTGCACCTCCTCCGCAGCGAGTGGCCGCTCCCGGCCTACGATTATCCTTGCCGGATAAATTTGATGGGGACTCTAAGTTTTGCCGTGGCTTTCTTTCGCAATGTTCCATGGACTTGGAGATGATGTCGGACCAGTTTCCTACTGAAAGGTCTAAGGTGGCTTTCGTAGTCAGCCTTCTGTCTGGGAAAGCTCTGTCATGGGCCACACCGCTCTGGGACCGCAATGACCCTGTCACTGCCTCTGTACACTCCTTCACGGAGATTTGAAGTGTCTTTGAGGAACCTGCCCGAGCCTCTTCTGCTGAGACTGCCCTGCTGAACCTGGTCCAGGGTAATTCTTCTGTTGGCGAGTACGCCATCCAATTCCGTACCCTTGCCTCCGAATTATCCTGGAATAATGAGGCCCTCTGCGCGACCTTTAAAAAAGGCCTATCCAGCAACATTAAAGATGTGCTGGCCGCACGAGAAATTCCTGCTAACCTGCATGAACTTATTCATCTTGCCACCCGCATTGACATGCGTTTTTCCGAAAGGCGTCAGGAGCTCCGCCAGGATATGGACTTTGTTCGCACGAGGCGGTTTCTCTCCCCGGCTCCTCTCTCCTCTGGTCCTCTGCAATCCGTTCCTGTGCCTCCCGCCGTGGAGGCTATGCAAGTTGACCGGTCTCGCTTGACACCTCAAGAGAGGACACAACGCCGCATGGAGAATCTGTGCCTGTACTGTGCCGGTACCGAACACTTCTTGAAGGATTGTCCTATCCGTCCTCCCCGCCTGGAGAGACGTACGCTGACTCCGCACAAAGGTGAGACAGTTCTTGATGTGAACTCGGCTTCTCCACGCCTTACTGTGCCTGTGCGGATATCTTCCTCTACCTTCTCCTTCTCTGCTATGGCCTTCTTGGATTCCGGATCTGCAGGAAATTTTATTTTGGCCTCTCTCATCAACAGGTTCAACATCCCGGTGACCAGTCTCGCCAGACCCCTCTACATCAATTCTGTTAACAATGAAAGATTGGACTGTACCGTGCGTTACCGCACGGAACCTCTCCTAATGTGCATCGGACCTCATCACGAAAAAATTGAATTTTTGGTCCTCTCCAACTGCATTTCTGAAATTCTTCTTGGATTACCGTGGCTTCAACGCCATTCCCCAACCCTTGATTGGTCCACAGGAGAAATCAAGAACTGGGGTACTTCTTGTCACAAGGACTGTCTTAAACTGGTTCCCAGTACTCCCTGCCGTGACCCTGTGGTTCCCCCTGTATCCGGTCTTCCTAAGGCTTATATGGACTATGCTGACGTTTTTTGCAAAAAGCAAGCTGAGACTTTATCTCCTCACAGGCCTTATGACTGTCCTATTGACCTCCTCCCGGGTACTACTCCACCCCGGGGCAGAATCTATCCTCTGTCTGCTCCAGAGACTCTTGCCATGTCGGAGTACATCCAGGAGAATTTAAAAAAGGGGTTTATCCGCAAATCCTCCTCTCCTGCCGGAGCTGGATTTTTTTTTGTGTCCAAAAAAGATGGCTCCCTACGCCCTTGCATTGATTACCGCGGACTTAATAAAATCACGGTAAAAAAAACGCTACCCCTTACCTCTTATCTCGGAACTCTTTGGTCGCTTACAAGGTGCCCACATCTTTACCAAACTGGACTTAAGAGGTGCTTATAATCTCATCCACATCAGGGAGGGGGACGAATGGAAGACTGCATTTAACACCAGAGATGGACACTTTGAGTATCTGGTCATGCCCTTTGGCCTGTGCAACGCCCCTGCCGTCTTCCAAGACTTTGTTAATGAAATTTTTCGTGATCTCCTATATTCCTGTGTTGTGGTTTATCTGGACGATATTCTGATTTTTTCTGCCAACTTAGAAGAACACCGCCAGCATGTCCGCATGGTTCTTCAGAGACTTCGGGACAATCAACTTTATGCCAAAATGGAGAAATGTCTCTTTGAATGTCAATCTCTTCCTTTCCTAGGATACTTGGTCTCTGGCCAGGGACTACAAATGGACCCAGATAAACTTACTGCCATCTTAGATTGGCCACGCCCCTCCGGACTCCGTGCTATCCAACGTTTTTTGGGGTTCGCCAATTATTACAGACAATTTATTCCACACTTTTCCACTATTGTGGCTCCTATCGTGGCTTTAACCAAGAAAAATGCCAATCCCAAGTCCTGGTCTTCCCAAGTGGAAGACGCATTTAAACATCTCAAATCTGCCTTTTCTTCTGCTCCCGTGCTCTCCAGACCTGACCCATCTAAACCCTTCCTATTGGAGGTAGATGCCTCCTCAGTGGGAGCTGGAGCTGTCCTTCTACAAAAAAATTCTTCCGGGCATGCTGTTACTTGTGTTTTTTTTTCTAGGACCTTCTCTCCGGCGGAGAGAAACTACTCCATCGGTGATCGAGAACTACTGGCCATTAAATTGGCGCTTGAGGAATGGAGGCACCTGCTGGAGGGATCAAAATTTCCAGTTATCATATACAATGATCACAAGAATCTCTCCTATCTCCAGTCTGCCCAACGACTGAACCCTCCCCAGGCTAGGTGGTCGTTGTTCTTTGCCCGTTATAACTTTGAAATCCATTTTCGCCCTGCTGACAAGAACATTAGGGCCGATGCCCTCTCTCGTTCTTCTGATGCCTCTGAAGTAGAGGTCTCTCCGCAACACATCATTCCTCCTGACTGTCTGATCTCCACTTCTCCAGCCTCCATCAGGCAAACTCCTCCAGGGAAGACCTTCGTTTCTCCACGCCAGCGTCTCGGGATTCTCAAATGGGGACACTCCTCCCACCTCGCAGGCCACGCGGGCATCAAAAAATCCTTGCAACTCATCTCTCGTTTTTATTGGTGGCCGACTCTGGAGACTGATGTTGTTGATTTTGTGCGGGCCTGTACTGTCTGTGCCCGGGATAAGACTCCTCGCCAGAAGCCTGCTGGTCTCCTTCATCCTCTGCCTGTCCCTGAACAGCCTTGGTTACAGATTGGTATGGACTTTATTACGGACTTGCCCTCATCCCGTGGCAACACAATTGTTTGGGTGGTCGTTGATCGATTTTCCAAGATGGCACATTTTATTCCTCTTCCTGGTCTTCCTTCAACGCCTCAGTTAGCAAAGCAATTTTTTGTACACATTTTTCGCCTTCACGGTTTGCCCACGCATATCGTCTCGGATAGAGGCGTCCAATTCGTGTCTAAATTCTGGAGGGCCCTCTGTAAACAGCTCAAGATCAAATTAAACTTCTCTTCTTCTTATCATCCCCTTATCATCAAGTAGAAAGAAATTATCAGGTCCTGGGTGACTATTTACGGCATTTTGTTTCCTCCCGCCAGGATGACTGGGCAGATCTTCTACCATGGGCCGAATTCTCATACAACTTCAGAGTCTCCGAATCTTCTGCTAAGTCCCCATTTTTCGTGGTGTACGGCCGTCACCCTCTTCCCCCCCTCCCTACTCCCTTGCCCTCTGGTTTGCCCGCTGTGGATGAAGTGACTCGTGATCTTTCCACCATATGGAAAGAGACCCAAAATTTTACAGGCTTCATCCCGGATGAAAAGATTTGCCAATAAGAAAAGAAGAACTCCCCCCATTTTTGCTCCCGGAGACAAGGTATGGCTCTCCGCTAAATATGTCCGCTTTCGTGTCCCCAGTTACAAACTGGGACCACGCTATCTTGGCCCTTTCAAAGTCTTGTGCCAGATTAACCCTGTCTCTTACAAACTCCTTCTTCCTCCTTCTCTTTGTATTCCCAATGCCTTCCATGTCTCTCTCCTTAAACCACTCATCATTAACCGCTTCTCTCCCAAACTTGTTTCTCCCACTCCTGTTTCCGGTTCTTCTGACGTCTTCTCCGTGAAGGAGATTCTGGCCTCCAAGACTGTCAGAGGAAAAAAAATTTTTGGGTGGATTGGGAAGGCTGTGGCCCAGAAGAGAGATCCTGGGAACCTGAGGACAATATCCTAGACAAAAGTCTTATCCTCAGGTTCTCAGGCTCCAAGAGGAGGGGGAGACCCAAGGGGGGGGGTACTGTTACGCCGAGCGCTCCGGGTCCCCGCTCCTCCCCGGAGCGCTCGCAGCATCCTCTCATTCGCAGCGCCCCGGTCAGACCTGCTGACCGGGTGCGCTGCAATATCACTCTCAGCCGGGATGCGATTCGCGATGCGGGAGGCGCCCGCTCGCGATGCGCATCCCGGCTCCCGTACCTGACTCGTTACCCGTCTGTCTTGTCCGGGCGCGCACGCGCCGGGTCTCTGCATTTTAAAGGGCCACTGTGCCACTGATTGGCGCAGCAGGCTTAATCAGTGTGTTCACCTGTGCACTCCCTACTTATACCTCACTTCCCCTGCATTCCCTCGCCGGATCTTGTTGCCATTGTGCCAGTGAAAGCGTTTCCTTGTGTGTTCCTAGCCTGTGTTCCAGACCTCCTGCCGTTGCCCCTGACTACGATCCTTGCTGCCTGCCCTGACCTTCTGCTACGTCCGACCTTGCTCTTGTCTACTCCCTTGTACCGTGCTTATCTTCAGCAGTCAGAGAGGTTGAGCCGTTGCTGGTGGATACGACCTGGTTGCTACCGCCGCTGCAAGACCATCCCGCTTTGCGGCGGGCTCTGGTGAATACCAGTAGCAACTTAGAACCGGTCCACCAACACGGTCCACGCCAATCCCTCTCTGGCACAGAGGATCCACCTCCAGCCAGCCGAATCGTGACACATAGGAGATACAGATGGACAAATATGACTGTTTTGCAAACTTGACTGAATATAATCCTTCATAGCTCCTCTTTCAGGACCAGACAAATTATAAATTCGCCCTTTAGGATACTTGGTATCTGGTACAAGTTCAATTGCACAGTCATAATCTCGGTGTGGAGGCAAAGCAGAGGAGGCCTCCTCAGAAAAAGCGTCATAAAAATCAGAAATAAATTTGGGTAAATTACTTTGGGCCACACAAATAGTTGCAACACAAGTGGACATGCATTAGTTTATACATTCAGACCCCCACTTGATGAGTTCCCCGGAAGACCAATCAAAGACAGGATTATGCTTTCTTAACCAAGGTAACCCCATGGTTTCTGACACAGATATTTGAAGCTGGCTAGGGCAGAAAAATACATGAAGACTAATTTTCAAACAGTCCTGTTCACTGATGAGTGTCGTGCAACCCTGGATGTCTAGATGGATGTAGTAATGGATGGTTGGTGGACGGCCACCCTGTTCCAACAAGGCTGCGACGTCAGCAAGGCGGTGGTGGAGTCATGTTTTGGGCCAGAATCATGGTAAGCCCCTTTAGGGTCCCGGAGGTGTAAAGATGACCTCTGTTAAGTATGTGGAATTTATGACTGACTACTTTCTTCTCTGGTACAGAAGGAAGAACTATGCTTTCCATAATAAAATCATCTTCATGCATGACAATGCACCATCTCATGCTGCAAAGAACACCTCTGCATCAATGGCTGCTATGGGGATAAAAGGAGAAAAAGTCATGGTGTGGCCTCCATCCTCCCCTGACCTCAATCCTATTGAGAACCTTTGAAGCATCCCCAAGCAAAAGATCTGTGGGGATGGGAGACAGTTTACATCCAAACATCAGCTCTGGGAGGCTATTCTGACATCTTGTAAACAAATTCAAGCATAAACTGTCCAAAAACTCACAAGTTCAATGGATGCAAGACTCGTGAAGCTCCTATCAAATAAGGGGTCCTATGTTAAAATGTAACATGACCTGTTAAAATGTTGTTAAAAGTTAAAATGTTGATAAAAGTTTGATTGAAATAGCTTTTGATTTCAGAAAATATGCTGCAAACACAACAAATGACAGTTTTCAGTTCTTTACAACCTATAAAGTGTTTTGAAACTTACTGTGCATAATAATTTGGAACAGTGCTGTTAGGATTCGGCAGGCTGGATGTGGATCCTCTGTGTCAGCGAGGGATTGGCCTGGACCGTGTCGGTGGACCGGTTCTAGGTTGCTACTGGTATTCACCAGAGCCCGCCGCAAAGCGGGTAGCAACCAGGTCGTATCCACCGGCAACGGCTCAACCTCGCTGACTGCTGAGAAGGCGTAGGACAGAAGGACTAGACAGAGGCGAGGTCAGACGTAGCAGAAGGTCGGGGCAGGCGGCAAGGTTCGTAGTCAATGGAGATAGCAAGAGGTCAGGAACACTGGTAAGGCAAACACTGTAAACGCTTTCTCTAGGCACAAGGGCAACAAGATCCGGCAAGGAAGGGAAGGGGAAGTGAGGTATATAAAGAGAAGTGCACAGGTGGAAGCTAATTAGACTGATTGGACCAGGCACCAATCATTGGTGCACTGGCCCTTTAAAACTTAGAGAGCTGGCGCGCGCGCGCCCTAAGGAGCGGAGCCGCACACGCCAGGACGTGACAGTCGGGGACCGGGACAGGTGAGTGACTTGGGATGCGATTCGCGAGTGGGCGCGTCCCGCTATGCGAATCGCATCCCCACCGGCAGTGTCAGTGCAGCGCTCCTGGTCGGCGGGTCTGACCAGGGAGCTGCAGAGAGAGGAACGCCGCGAGCACTCCGGGGAGGAGCAGGGACCCGGAGCGCTCGGCGTAACAGTACCCCCCCCCCCCTTAGGTTTACCCCTCTTTTTGTCCGGTTGTCGCGTCACATGGGACGAGGACATTGGGAGCGATTCTAGAGTTTCCTTCTGGAGGACAGAGAAGTCCTGGGTAAACTCATCAAAGGCAGGCAGTCCAGAAGAAGTGGGAATGGGGAGGGGGGGGCAGAGGGTGAAGCTTGGCACGGGGCAGAGTGTTACCAGGACGGGGGCTATGAGGAGGCAAAATCTCTGCTCGTTTATTGCAAAAAACCTCGGCATAGTCCTGATAGGCCTTGGGGAGACCAGGTATAGGAGGAGACACTGAGGTTTGACTGACGGGACTGGGAGCAGACGTGAGGCATTTTTTGTGGCAAGAAGCACCCCAGCTCTTGATCTCCCCGGTGGTCCAGTCAAGGGTAGGAGAGTGGCGTTGGAGCCATGGCAGACCGAGGAGGACTTCAGAGGTGCAGTTGGGCAAAACAAAAAATTCTATTTTTTCGTGATGCAGTCCAATGCTCATGAGCAGGGGTTCTGTGCGGTAACGCACAGTGCAGTCCAATTTTACTCCGTTGACCGAGGAAATGTAGAGCGGCTTGACGAGACGGGTCACAGGGATGTTGAACTTATTAACAAAAGAGGCCAAAATGAAATTTCCCGCAGAACCAGAGTCCAAGAAGGCCACAGCTGAGAAGGAGGAGTTGGCAGAAGGAGAAATCCGCACGGGCACAGTGAGACGTGGAGAAGCAGACTTCATACCAAGAGACGCCACTCCCACGTGAGCTGGGTGCGTGCGTGCGCTTCCCAAACGTGGAGGACGAATAGGGCAATCCACCAAGAAATGTTCGGTACTAGCGCAGTACAGACATATATTTTTATCTCTGCGGCGAGTCCTCTCTTCATGGGTCAGGCGAGATCGATCCACTTGCATAGCCTCCTCGGCGGCAGGCACGGGAAGTAGATTGCAAAGGATACTGTGAGAGAGGTGCCCAGAGATCAAGGTCTTTTTCCTGGCGGAGCTCCTGGTGTCTTTCAAAAAAACGCATGTCAATGCGGGTGGCCAAATGGATAAGTTCATGCAGGTTGGCAGGAATTTCTCATGCGGCCAGCACATCCTTGTTGTTACTGGATAGGCCTTTTTTAAAGGTTACGCAGAGGGCCTTGTTGTTCCAAGATAATTCAGAGGCGAGGGTACGAAATTGGATGGCGTATTCGCCTACAGAAGAATTTCCCTGGACCAAGTTCAGCAAGGCAGTTTCGGCAGAAGCTCGGGCTGGTTCCTCTAAGACACTACGAACCTCAGTGAAGAAGGACTGTACAGTGGCAGTGACAGGATCATTGCAGTCCCAGAGCGGTGTGGCCCATGACAGGGCCTTCCCAGACAGGAGACTAACCACAAAAGCCACCTTAGACCGTTCTGTAGGAAATTGGTCCGACAACATCTCCAAATGTAGGGAACATTGTGACAGGAAACCATGGCAGAGTCTAGAGTCCCCATCAAGTTTGTCCGGCAGGGACAAGCGGAGGCCAGTAGCGGGCACTCGCTGCGGAGGAGGTGCAGGAGCTGGCGGAGGAGATGGTTGCTGTGGCAGAAGATGCTATAGCATGGCGGTCAACTGCGACAGCTGCTGTCCTTGTTGGGCGAACTGTTGTCCTAGTTGCTCTATCTGTTGAGACTGCTGGGCGACCACCGTGGTAAGGTCAGCGAAAACTGGCAGCGGGACCTCAGCAGGATCCATGGCTGGATCTACTGTTAGGATTCGTCAGGCTGGATTTGGATCCTCTGTGTCAGAGAGGGATTGGCGTGGACCGTGTCGGTGGACCGGTTCTAGGTTGCTACTGGTATTCACCAGAGCCCGCCGCAAAGCGGGATGGTCTTGCTGCGGCGGTAGCAACCTGGTCGTATCCACCGGCAACGGCTCAACCTCGCTGACTGCTGAGAAGGCGTGGGACAGAAGGACTAGACAGAGGCGAGGTCAGACGTAGCAGAAGGTCGGGGCAGGCGGCAAGGTTCGTAGTCAATGGAGATAGCAAGAGGTCAGGAACACTGGTAAGGCAAACACTGTAAACGCTTTCTCTAGGCACAAGGGCAACAAGATCCGGCAAGGAAGGGAAAGTGAGGTATATAAAGGGAAGTGCACAGGTGGAAGCTAATTAGACTGATTGGACCAGGCACCAATCATTGGTGCACTGGCCCTTTAAATCTTAGAGAGCTGGCGCGCGCGCCAGGACGTGACAGCCGGGGACCGGGACAGGTGAGTGACTTGGGATGCGATTCGCGAGTGGGCGCGTCCCGCTATGCGAATCGCATCCCTGCCGGCAGTGTCAGTGCAGCGCTCCCGGTCAGCGGGTCTGACCGGGCCGCTGCAGAGAGAGGAATGCCGCGAGCGCTCCGGGGAGGAGCAGGGACCCGGAGCGCTCGGAGTAACAAGTGCATTGTACGTTTTTATGTTTAAAACAATACTGTTATCATTAGGAGGTTTGTTCAATAAAATTTTAATTTTACTCTTAATATATTTATCAAAAAAATAAAGGGAACACTAAGATAACACATCAAAGATCTGAATGAATGAACTAATATGAAATACTTTCATCTTTACATAGCTGAATGTGCTGACAACAAAATCACAGAAAAATTATCAATGGAAATCAAATTTATCAACCCATGGAGGTCTGGATATGGAGTCACACTCAAAATCAAAGTGGAAAACCACACCACAGGCTGATCCAACTTTGATGTAATGTCCTTAAAACAAGTCAAATTGAGGCTCAGTAGTGTGTGTGGCCTCCACGTGCCCGTATGACCTCCCTACAATGCCTGGGCATGCTCCTGATGAGGTGGCAGATGTCCTCCAACTCCTGGACAGTCTTGGGTGCAACGTGGTGTCAGTGGATAGAGCGAGACATGATGTCCCAGATGTGCTCAATTTGATTCAGGTCTGGGGAACGGGCTGGCTAGTCCATAGCATCAATGCCTTCCTCTTGCAGGAACTGCTGACACACTCCAGCTACATGAGGTCTAACATTGTCTTGCATGAGGAGGAACCCAGGGACAACCGCACCAGCATATGGTCTCACAAGGGGTCTGAGGATCTCATCTCAGTACCTAATGGCAGTCAGGCTACCTCTGGCAAGCACATGGAGGGCTGTGAGGCCCCCCAAAGAAATGCAACCCCACACCATTGCTGACCCACCGCCAAACCGGTCATGCTGGAGGATGTTGCAGGCAGCAGAACGTTCTCCATGGCGTCTCCACTCAGTGTGAACCTGCTTTCATCTGTGAAGAGCACAGGGCACCAGTGGCGAATTTGCCAATCTTGGTGTTCTCAGGCAAATGCCAAACATCCTGCAGTGTTGGGTTGTAAGCACAATCCCCCACCTGTGGTCGTTGGGCCCTCATACCACCCTCATGGAGACTGTTTTTGACCATTTGAGTGGACACATGCACATTTGTGGCCTGCTGGAGGTCATTTTGCGGGGCTCTGGCAGTGCTCCTTCTTGCACAAAGGCAGAGGTAATGGTCCTGCTGCTCTGTTGTTGCCCTCCTACCGTGTCATCCACGTCTCCTGATGTACTGGCCTGTCTCCTGGTATTGCCTCCATGCTCTGGCCACTACACTGACAGACACAGCAAACCTTCTTGCCACAACTTGCATTGATGTGCCATGCTGGATGAGCTGCACCACCTGAGCCACTTGTGTGGGTTGTAGACTCCGTATCATGCTACCACTAGAGTGAAAGCACCGCCAGCATTCAAAAGTAACCAAAACATCAGCAAGGAAGCATATGAACTAAGAAATGGTCTGTGGTCACCACCTGCAGAAGCACTCCTGTATTGGGGGTGTTGCCTATAATTTCCACCTGTTGTCTGTTCCATTTGCACAACAGCATGTGAAATTGATTGTCAATCAGTGTTGCTTCCTGAGTGGACAGTGTGATTTCACAGAAGTGTGATTGACTTGGAGTTACATTGGCCCTCATTTACTAAGAAAATCGGGTTGTAAGTCTATCTTGCTTTCTTACCCGACTGCTTTTTTCCCCTGGTATTTATTATTATGTCGCATCCTGTTTGTCGCACGTGGGTTTTGTTGGTTTTGGTTTCCAACTCCTCTGAGCTGTCGGGAAAAAATCCACAACAATACAACAAATTCGGGTTGGAAACCTTTATAAATACGTGGGAAAGCTCAGAAATGTCGAGTACGCCCCTTTTTCGGGTTTGGGAGAATCCACATCGGGTCCGTCGGGAAAAAATGTTGCATCGTGTTGCAGACTGGCGCACGATGTCTGCGACATGGCGCAGACAAAGATGCGACAAAAAAACCTGACAAAAGAGGTTTAGAATAGTAAATGAGGGCCATTGTGTTGTTTAAGTGTTCCCTTAATTTTTTTGAGCAGCATAAATGATAACATGAGAATTATGCTGTTATTTACCGTATTTATCGGCGTATAACACGCACTTTTTAGGCTAAAATTTTTAGCCTAAAGTCTATGTGCGTGTTATACGCCGATACACCCCCAGGAAAGGCAGGGGGAGAGAGGCCGTCGCTGCCCGCTTCTCTCCCCCTGCCTTTCCTGGGGTCTAGAGCGCTGCTGCCGGCCCTTCTCTCCCCCTGGCTATCGGCGCTGCTGCCCGTTCTGTCCCCCTGACTATCGGTGCCGGCGCCCCATTGCCGGCGCCGATAGCCAGGGGGAGAGAAGCGGCGCCGACAGCCAGGGGGAGAGAAGGGGCAGCGGCACCCATTGCCGGCGCCGCTGCCCCGTTGCCTCCCCCCATCCCAGGTGGCATAATTACTTGGGTCGGGTCCGCGCTGCTGCAGGCCTCCGGCGTGCGTCCCCGGCGTTGTTGCTATGCGGCAGCGCGGACCCGACCCAGGTAATTATGCCACCGGGGATGGGGGGAGGCAACGGGGCAGCGGCGCCGGCAATGGGTGCCGCTGCCCCTTCTCTCCCCCTGGCTGTCGGCGCCGCTTCTCTCCCCCTGGCTATCGGCGCCGGCACCGATAGTCAGGGGGACAGAACGGGCAGCGGCGCCGATAGCCAGGGGGAGAGAAGGGCCGGCAGCAGCGCTCTAGACCCCAGGAAAGGCAGGGGGAGAGAAGCGGGAAGCGACGGGCAGCGTGTATCGGGGTATACACACGCACCCTCATTTTACCATGGATATTTGGGTAAAAAACTTTTTTTACCCAAATATCCTTGGTAAAATGAGGGTGCGTGTTATAGGCCGGTGCGTGGTATACCCCGATAAATACGGTACATAAATTATTTAGGTAAATGAGAAAAATATAATTTGCATAATAATTTGGAACAGGGTGTAGGTTATTACAAGACAGAGTTTTACAATTTAGCAATAAATCTTTACTTCAGATTTTATTGGTTTTTGTTTTTTCCCATATGGTCTTCACTACTCAAGTTCAGATTTATTTTTCTCGTTGAAGACATTTTCACGAAAGAACGAAGAGACATGTATGAAAAAAACAGCTTAGCAGTAGTTTGTACCTGGGCTGTTTTCCCTCTTATTTTTCTATCATTCTCATTATCATAGTCCACTTAAAAATTGTAAACCAAGGAAGAAGGAGCAGATTTGTTGCCATGTAATTACCAAACTCAATGTCAGCACACTGGCTCTCTGCCATGTTACACAAATATTTACCATGTTACTGTTTATCTTTAAACTTTTCCTATTAAATGATCTGTTGATGATTCTTGAGTTACAATCAAAGTTATATTACAGTATATTCTCATACAAGAATTCAATTAAAATGAGGTCTAATGGGTTGTCCTGTATGAACAGAAAGATTTTCCCTATGATAGAAAGATTTGTATGATTTGGATTCATTCCTGTTTTGGGTTAAAAATAGTGACCAAAGTATGGACCAAACAAGGATCAAAACAGAAGATTTATCAAAACCTGTCTAGAGGAAAAGTTGCCCATAGCAACCAATCAGATTGCTTCTTTAATTATTATTATTTTTTTTAAAAGGGCACTGAAAAAAAATTAATCCCTTAATGATCAAGGACATATAATTACATCCTTGGCCAGCTCCCGTGACGGTGACCCCCCTATGGGAGCTATAACACTGAAAAAAAAAAGTGTAAAAGAAAAGTGTAAAAAAAAAAAAGAAGTTAATAAATGATTTAACCCTTTCCCTAATAAAAGTCCAAATCACCCCCCTTTTCCCATATAAAAAAAACCCCCATGTAAATAAAAATAAATATAAACATTTGTAGGCATCGCCGAGTGCGTAATTGTCTGAACTATAAAAATATATCATTAATTAATGGCGTACGCGCAAAAAAATTCCAAAGTCCAAAACATATTTTTGGGCATTTTTCATATCATAAAAAAATTTATAAAAAGCTATCAAAAAGTCTGATCAATACAAAAATGGTACCGCTAAAAACTTCAGATCACGGCGCCAAAAATTAGCCCTCATACCACCCAGTATGCTGTAAAATAAAAAAAAGTTATAGGGGTCAGAAAATGACAATTTTAAACGTATACATTTTTCTGCATGTAGTTATGATATTTATAAATATATATATATATATATATATATATATGTATATATATAGGGTATCATTTTAATCGTATGGCCCTACAGAATGATAAGGTGTCATTTTTACCGGAAAATTTACTGCGTAGAAACGTAAGTTACAAAATGGCGTTTTTTCTTCAATTTCGTCGCACAATGTTTTTTTTTCCCGTTTCGCCGTAGATTTTTGGGTAAAATGACTGCTGTCACTGCAAAGTAGAATTGGTGGCGCAAAAAATAAGCCAAGGGTTATGATTTTTAAAAGGTAAGGAGAAAAAATCTGTGGTCCTTAAGGGGTTAAAGAAGCAATCTGATTGGTTACTATTGGCAACGCAGCAACTTTTCCTCTAGACAGGTTTTGATAAATCTCTCCCTATAACTGGATAGTCTAAACGTGCAGATTTATCACAGTGGCTCAGGCTGTTACAGGCTGTCCAAATTTTTAGACGGTCCAAATTTACACGGTGCAAATTTTTTAAAACTTGTTTATCTTATGTGCATATTTCACATTAGTGTTAAGCTTCGTTCTGTGTCCGTTGTGCCTCGACCCATTTAGGGTCCGTTCGTCGCAAAAAAAAAAAAAAAGAGCTAAACGGACTGAACAGGTCAGAGCACAGTAGTTTTTTTTTTTTTTTTTTTGGGGGGGGGGGGGGGGCACTACAGACAAAATAGTATGAACTCAAGTCTAAGTATAGGCCAACTATGAGTTGGCTTAAAATGGCAATTTCATTGCCTCATGATGGCATAATTTATTTATATATGGCTAGAGGTAGTGTGAAAATAATGATACTAGCCTAATCCCCTGCAGCTTTTTTATCAAATCTGTTTATCATCTTTTCTTCCTGCCTCAGAAATGAGTTGTCTCAGCAAGAAATGCTTGCTCAGCCAATCACTGCTCACAGCAGTGTCCCGCCTCAATCAATGATTGGCTGATGATGATGAGAGCAGTTTCTGCCGAGATGGCTCATCTCAAAATAAGGAGGCTGTGATGAGTTGGGACCTAATAACGTCAGGCCAGCAGCTACGCTGAACCAGTAGAAGATATGACATTTTTACACTTGTCATGGCGTGTTAAGGGGTTAAAGCTAGCATTTATTAAAGGTGAATTTCCATCACAGATATAACAAGGGAAAAGTACGAGCATTTCCTCCTCTAATCTACTCCTTTACTTTGATTTATTTTGTCTCATTATAAAGAGACCCTCTCTGTGTATCCAGGAGATCAGCCTTCTTTCCCTCCTGTTTCTGGCTGTAAGACAACTGGTTGGAGCAGAAGCATTCTTCCTCTGTTCTGTCTGCAGCAGGACAAAAAAAAATCATTAAAGGGTATTTGGGGATTTGTATAAATTCCACTGCTCGTCTGTTCTACCTTCTTCCAATATAACGTGTCAGAACTGGACCTGTCCACTCACTGACCGTAGCAAAGTCCTGTCTCAAGACTAAGCAGACAGGTCCTGCTCCAATGCATTATCTTGGAAGCAGGGAGAAAAGACAAGCAGCAAAGGACCAGAAAAACCTGCAGGATATTGGGGTAGGTAAGCATGACTCATTACTTATTTTTCGCTACGAGCTAATTTACTGTAAAAGTTCGCTCGACTCCAGTAGCTTTAACTGCTCCCTGGTGGTGTAGTGGGGTGGATCGCAGTGCGCATGCGGGGGTGATCCACTTCTAAGGTAGCCAGACACTTACCTTACAGGGCGGCTGCTGCGCTGTGAATGATAAAGCCTTGCAGGACCAGGCTTTATCAATCGAGCGCAGAGCACACAGATCAATGTGGTTTTATGGATCCACATTGATCTGTATGAGGAATCAAACGATTGCGCTTTAAAGTCCCCAAGGGGACTAAAAGTGTAAAAAAAAAAAAAAAAGTTTAAAAACACACATTAACCCTTCCTTATTAACCTCTTAAGGACTTAAGGCGTACCTGTACGCCCTAAGCCCGGTGTGAAAAACGGGGTCACGCCGTGACCCCGCATCACACCGAGTCGGTCTGGCTGCTAATGATAGCTGGGACCCTGGGCTAACAGCGCACGGCATCGATCGTTGTGCTGCGCGCTGTTAACCCTTCAGATGCGGCGATCAAAGTTGACCGCCGCGTCTGAAAACGAAAGTAAACGGTTCCCGGCAGCTCAGTCGGGCTGATCGGGACATCGTGATAAAATCGCGATGTTCTGATCAGCTGGGACGCAGACGTAGGTCTCCTTTCCTCTCTCCGCGGCGTCCGATCGGGGATTGATTGCTCCAAGCCTGAGCTACAGGCTTGAGCAATCGAGACCCTATCTGACTGATCCCTGCAAAGCTATGGCTTTGCAGGGATCAGCATAGGAGATCAGTGTGTGCAGTGTTATAGGTCCCTATGGGAGCTATAACACTGCAAAAAAAAAAAAGTAAAAAAAAAAGTTAACAAAGTCATTTAACCCCTTCCCTATTAAAAGTTTGAATCACCCCCCATTTTCCCATAAAAAAAAACTGTGTAAATAAAAATAAACATATGTGGTATCACCACGTGCGAAAATGTCCGAACTATAAAAATATATCGTTAATTAAACTGCACGGTCAATGGCGTGCGCGGAAAAAAAAAACAAAGTCCAAAATAGTGTATTTTTGGTCACTTTTTATATCATGAAAAAATGAATAAAAAGCGATCAAAAAGTTTGATCAATACAAAAATGGTACCAATAAAAACTTCAGAACACAGCGCAAAAAATGAGTCCTCATACCAACCTGTACGCGGAAAAAGAAAAAAGTTATAGGGGTCAGAAAATGAGAATTTTTTACATATAAATTTTGCTGCATGTAGTTATAATTTTTTTTCCCAAAGTACGACAATATCCAACCTATATAAGTAGGGTATCGTTTTAACCGTATGGACCTAAAGATAAGGTGTTATTTTTACCGAAAAATGCACTGCGTAGAAACGGAAACCCCCAAAAGTTACAAAATGACATTTTTTCTTCAATTTTGTCGCACAATGATTTTTTTCCCGTTTTGCCGTGGATTTTTGGGTAAAATGACTAATGTCACTGCAAAGTAGAATTTGTGGCACAAAAAATAAGCCATCATATGGATTTTTAGGTGCAAAATTGAAAGCGTTATGATTTTTAGAAGTTGATGAGGAAAAAATGAAAATGCAAAAACGGAAAAACGCTGAGTCCTTAAGGGGTTAAAAGTTTCAATCATCCCCTTTTCCCAAATTCCATATAAAAAAAATATATAAACATAAAAATAAACATGTGGTATCGCCGCATGCGTAAATGTTTGAACTATAAAAATATAAGGTTAATGAAAACACACGGTCAATGGCGTACACGTAAAAAAAATACCAAAGTCCAAAATTGCGCATTTTTGATCACTTTGTATACCCTATAAAAATGCATAAAGACCGATAAAAAAGTCCCATCAAAACAAAAATGGTACAGATGAAAACTTCAGATCATGGCGCAAGAAATTTTTAACCTACTAATTTTCGTGCATAAAGTTATTTTTTTAACAGAAGTAAAACTAAATCAAACCTATATAAGGCTGGATTCACATCACGTTTTATGCAATATGGGACTGCATACGGCTGGGGGGGGGGGGGGGCTAAAACTGGGCACTCCCGTATCCCAGCCGTCTGCGGCCCATATGTAATGTATTTCAATGAGCCGACAGAAAGGTATGTGAGCAGCTCCCTAAACTAAAGGTTAAACCAGCACTTTTGTTTCTTAGAATCACCACAGGTCCTCTTTAACCCCTTAAAGGGTAGCTCCCACCATCCTATTTTTTTTTTTTTGCTAGCCCGTTAAACCCCCGCCCCGTATACCCCGTTCCCTCATTACACTTGCAGTTACTGCAGAGTCCGGCAGCGGGCGTGCAGGGACAGCGGCGGCAACGAGGCGGAGGCGGCGGCGGCGATGTGCGGGAGGAGTGGCCTCCCAGCCAGTGGCTCCCTGTCTGTCTGATTGAAAAAGGACTGATTGCCAGGCCAAAATCAGTCCTTTTTCAGTAGCTGGTTTTTAAATGTAAATTAAACCTTTTTAATGAAAAAATAAATAAATAAAAGTATATTAGAGATATGTTGTAGTACATAAGTACTACAACATATCAAAAAATAAATTTGGTGACAGTGCCCATTTAAGGACCAGGCGTTTTTCGCACTTTCGTTTTTTCCTCCTTACCTTTAAAAAATCATAACTTTTTCAATTTTGCACCTAAAAATCTGTATTATGGCGTATTTTTTGCGCCACCAATTCTACTTTGTAATGACATCAGTCAGTTTTTGTCGGTACCATTTTTGCATTGATCGGACTTTTTGATCGCTTTTTATTAACCTTTTCATAATATAAAAAGTGACCAAAAATACGCTATTTTGGACCTTGGATTTTTTTTTGCGCATACGCCATTGAACGTGCAGTTTAAAAAGTGGTATATTTTTATAATTCGGACATTTCTGCACACGGCGATACCACATATGTTTATTTTTATTTACACAGTTTTTTTTTTATTCTTGGAAATGGCGGGTGATTCAAACTTTTATTAGGGGAAGGGATCATTGAAAGGGTTAATGTTTTTTTTTACACTTTTCTTATGCCATATTATAGCCCCCAGGGGGGGCTATAACATTGCATTAACTGATCTTTACCACTGATTGATGCATCTCCATAGGAATGCATCAATCAGTGTTTTCGGCGATTGATTGCTCAGCCTGGATCTCAGGCTTGAAGCATTCATTCGGCTATCGGACTGCAGGAAGGAAGGTAAGAGACCTTCCTCCTGAAGTACAGCTGTTCGGGATGCCGCCATTATACCGCGGCAATCCCGAACAGCTCCCTGAGCTAACCGGCACATTTTACTTTCACTTTTACCCACGCGTCTCAGCTTTGAGTGTGCGGATAAAGGGTTAATAGGGCGTGGCACCGCGATCAGTGCCGCGCGCTATTAGCGGCGGGTCCTGGCTTCACTATGACGCCGGGCCCGCAGTGATATGATGCGGGGTTACAGTGTAGCCCCGTGTTATATCATGGGAGCGGGACTAGGGGTGTAAGTTTACGTCCATGGTCCTTAACAGGTTAAAGGGGTATTCCAGGAAAAAAACTTTTTTATATATATCAACCGGCTCCAGAAAGTTAAACAGATTTGTAAATTACTTCTATTAAAAAATCTTAATCCTTTCAGTATTTATGAGCTTCTGAAGTTAAGGTTGTTCTTTTCTGTCTAAATCCTCTCTGATGACACCTGTCTTGGGAAACGCCCAGTTTAGAAGAGGCTTGCTATGGGGATTTGCTTCTAAACTGGGCATTTCCCGAAACAGGTGTCATCAGAGAGGATTTAGCAGGGGTGTGGAAATAAAAAAAAAAAAACTACTTGTCCAAGGGACTAAAGCGGAACACAATCTACTTGTCCCTCAAGAAAATCCACTTGTCCTGGTAGATAAAATAATTTCAACTAAAATAGCACGATCCCCCCCACTAAACCACCTGGGATGGATATAAGATCCCTTTAGACACTGCTGTCAACTTAGACAGTGGTGATCTAATGGTTTAATAGCGGCCACGGTGATCGCAGCATGCCGGGCTATTAGCGGCGGGAGAGCTGTAGCTCCTTTTACACCAAGGCAAGCCCCCCCCCCCCCCTATAACTTATGTGCCGTGATCTGTAGTTTTTATCAGAACCATTTATTATTGAAACTTTTATTAAGAAAGGGGCTTATTCACATATTTACGCACTTTATAAAATATTTTAATCACTATTTTTCAGTCTTCATAGGGACTTATATATGGAGACTTTTGGTTGGAAACCACTGAACAGCGCTGTGTTACTGGGGGGCGGGGGGTGTTCTGCTTCTCCAGTTTGTATGCTGCATTTTATTTACTATAATTTATGTGTCAGAAAATGCTGGAAGTTGCATTTAGTTACTAGAAAGCTACAACTCCCAGCATGCACTGATACAGTCTATGGTTGTGTGGGTGTTGCAGCATGTTGCACTGTATAGTAGGACAGTTAAGGTTATTCTGTAACATGCTGGGAGTTGTAGTTTTGGTTTGTGTCAGCTGCAGAGCCATAGTCTGTGTCAAGTAATACTGGGAATTACAGTTAGTAACTACAACACCCAGCATGCCCTGATGCAGCCTATAGCTCTGCAGCTGACCCGAACCAAAACTACAACTCCCAGCATGTTACACTTTATAGTTCTACAGTTCAGGTTATGGTGCAACATGCTGGGAGTTGTAGTTTTGGTTCGGGCGTGTTTGCGTGCATCCGTGGGGCTCTTGGTTGGCGGGTGAGTATGAAGGGGGCGGGATTCTGGGGGTGCAATTTAGTGTGGGTGACCAGAAACCACTAAAAATAAATGTAAAAAATTAGATAGCACAACTGGCAGCAGCACTTGTCAGTCCGCCCCTGAACAAAACATACATGCATACACATATCATACATACACATATACATACACAGGCCACTGCCCCCTATATCATACATTACATACAGACACATCACACATACATACACCCGCCGCTGCCTCCCCCCCACATCATACATTACATACACACATCATACAGACACATCATACATACATACACCGGCCACTGCCCCCTATATCATACATTACATACATACATCATACATACAGACACATCATACATACACCGGTCACTGCCCCCTATATCATACATTACATACATACATCATACATACAGACACATCATACATACACACACCGGCCAATGCCCCCTATATCATACATTACATACATAATACATACAGACACATCATACATACACCTGCCGCTGCCCCTCCATCATACATTACATACACACAGACATCATACACACATCACACATACACTCAAACCATACATATACACCATACATATGCACACATACATTACATACACAGACATCAAACACACAACATCTATATACACAGACATCATATATACACAGACATCATACAACATATATACACAGACATCATACACAGATACACACATCATATATACACAGACATCATACACACATCACATATACACAGACATCATACACACATCACATATACACAGACATCATACACACATCATATATACACAGACATCATACACACATCATATATACACAGACATCATACACACATCACATATACACAGACATCATACACACACATATATACACAGACATCATACACACATCATATATACACAGACATCATACACACATCACATATACACAGAGATCATACACACACCATATATACACAGACATCATACACAGACATCATACACACATCCCATATACACAGACATCATACACACATCCCATATACACAGACATCATACACACATCACATCGACATCATACACACATCACATATACACAGACATCATACACACATCACATCGACATCATACACACATACACATCGACATCATACACACATCACACACATCGACATCATACACACATCATATATATACACAGACATCATACACATATCACATATACACAGACATCACACATACATCGACATCATACACACATCATATATACACAGACATACACACATCACATATACAAAGACATCATACACACACAGACATACACACATCACACATACATCATACACCCATCACACAGACATCATGCACACATCACATATACACATCATACACACATCACATATATACATCATACACACACACATACACATCACACATACACAGACATCATACATACATCACACATACATCATACACACATCACACATACATCATACAAAGACATCATACACACATCACATATACACATCATACACACATCACACACACATACACCATACACAGACATCACACACACATCACACAGACATCATACACATACATCACACCATACACACATCACACACACACAGATCACAAATACACAGACATCATACACAGACCACACTTACATACATCACACATACACTCACATCATACATACACCCGCCGCTGATACACCCCCCCTAATTATACATTACATACATATTCAACCACCCTTCCCGCCGCCTGCATGCTCGGCCTCCTCACCTGAGCTTCACACCCCCCCGCTCTACATTACACAAGAAGCAGGGGGAGAGCGAGGACGTCCACTGCTTGGTACACAGCTCTATCCCCCTCCCCCTGCTCTGTCTCCACAGGACCTCATCTACCACGGGGAGGCTGCAAGTTTGCACGGGGAAAACACAGAGCATGGGGGGGGGCTGGGGAGGATTTCTGTGTGTGAAGGAGGACAGACTGCACTGCACGGGCTGGTTCGGAAATCTCACCTCACACCGGCACCTCAGGGGCTAAGAGCAGACTTGTGCCCCCTCCATACACCCTGAGTGCCGGTGTGAGGTGCAGACTTGCATCGGCTCCTGCGCCTCACACCTAAAGAAAAATATGGGGGAAGTCGGTCTGTCCCTGCTTGCCGATACAGGGCTAAATCTATGAAAAATTCACCTGCACGGCGCCCAGAACTACTTGTCCCGGGCATCGGGCGATAGGATTTCCACATCCCTGATTTAGACAGAAAAGAACAACCTTAACTTCAGAAGCTCATAAGTACTGAAAGGATTAAGATTTTTAATAGAAGTAATTTACAAATCTGTTTAACTTTCTGGAGCTAGTTGATATATAAAAAAAAGTTTTTTTCCTGGAATACCCCTTTAACCTCTTCAGGACACAGGGCGTATGGATACGCCCTGCATACCGAGTCCTTAAAGGGGTAGTCCAGTGGTGAAAAACTTATCCCCTATCCTAAGGATAGGGGATAAGTTTGAGATCGCGGGGGGTCCGACCGCTGGGGCCCCCTGCGATCTCTCTGTACGGGGCCCCGGCTCTCCGCCGAGATAGCGGGTGTCGACCCCCGCACGAGGCGGCGGCCGACACGCCCCCTCAATACATCTCTATGGCAGAGCCGGAGATTGCCGAAGGCAGCGCTTCGGCTCTGCCATAGAGTTGTATTGAGGGGGCGTGTCGGCCGCCGCCTCGTGCGGAGGTCGACACGCCCCCTTCCCGCGGGCTGTCGGGGCTCCGTACAGGAGATCGCAGGGGGCCCCAGCGGTCGGACCCCCCGCGATCTGCAACTTATCCCCTATCCTTAGGATAGGGGATAAGTTGCTCACCACTGAATCACCACTGGACTACTCTTTTAAGGACCGAGGGCGTATCCATACGCCCGTGGGAAATCCGGTCCCCACCGCTAGCCGGTTGGGGACCGGAGCCGGATGCCTCCTGAGACCCCCCCCATGTCGGCGATCGGAGAAAATCGCATGTCAATTCAGACATGTGATTTTCTCCAATTCCGGGCTGATCGGGTCTCTGGTGACCCGATCACCCGGAAAATAGGGCTGATCGGAGTTGTCAGCAACAGCCCCGATCAGCCTAAAGGATAGGAGTGAGGTCGCAAAGCTGCGATCTACTCCTATCCCCTGGCATTAGTCAGAACGGAGTTCTGACCAATGGCAGCGCAGGACAGGGGGTTGCCATGGCAACCCCCCGTTCTGCCCGCCCCTGGATGTCGAGGGGCTCTGGAAAGAAGATGGAGGCCGTACCTGCAGGAGAAGATGCCTGGGGACCTGGGATCTTCGCTGGAGCCTGCAGGATCCTTATCAGGTATGGAATCGACGGGGGGGGGGGAATTGAAAGTGAAAGTAAATCGATCTTTACTGTGGCAACCACTAGGGGGGGGGCAAACTGCAACTCCCAGCATGCCCAGAGAGCCAAAGGCTGTCTGGGCATGCTGGGAGTGGTAGTTTTGCAACATCTGGAGGGTCACAGTTTGGAGACCACTGTTACAGTGGTGCCCAAACAGTAGCCCTCCAGATGTTGCCAAACTACAACTCTCAGCATGCCTCGACTGCCTAGGCATGCTGGAAGTTGTAGTTCTGTAACATCTGTCCCTTCAGATTTAGCAATTTTCATGAAATTTTAGAAAATTGCTGCTCTACTTTGAAGCCCTCTAATTTTTTCAAAAAGCAAAAGTATGTCCATTTTATGATGCCAACATAAAGTGGACATATTGTGTTTGTGAAGAAAAATTAAATTTATTTGGAATATCCATTTTCCTTACAAGCAGAGAGCTTCAAAGTTAGAAAAATGCTAAATTTTCAAAATTTTCATGAAATTTTGGGATTTTTCACCAAAAAAGGATGCAATTAATGCCAAAAATTTACCACCAAAATAAAGTAGAATATGTCACGAAAAAACAATCTCAGAATCAGAATATTCGGTAAAAGCGTTTTCGCGTTATTAATTTGTAAAGTGACGGTGGTCAGAATTACGAAAAAGGGCTCAGTCCTTAAGGTGAAAAAGGGCTGCATCCTTAAGGGATTAAGGACTCAGCCAATTTGGGCCTTAAAGGGGTATTCCGCCCCTAGACATTTTATCCCCTATCCAAAGGATAGGGGATAAGATGTCAGATCGCCGCGGTCCCGCTGCTGGGGACCCCTGGGACCCTGCGAGTTCGCTCTGTGCGTAATGATGGGCGTATCGCGTGACGTCATGGCGCCGCCCCTCGTGACATCACGGCCCATCCCCTTAATGCAAGTCTATGGGAGGGGGCGTGACGACCGCCACGCCCCCTCCCATAGACTTGTATTGAAAGGGGCGGGCCGTGACATCACGAGGGGCGGAGCCGTGATGTACGATGCTCCGGCCCCTGTACCGCCCATCATTACGTGCAGAGCGAACTCGCTCTGTGCTGTAATGATAGCGCGGTGCCGCAGCGGGGATCCCAGGGGTCCCCAGCAGCGGGACCGCGGCGATCTGACATCTTATCCCCTATCCTTTGGAGTACCCCTTTAAGGACTCAGACAATTTTATTGTTAAGTTTTTGTTTTTTCCTCCTCGCCTTCTAAAAATCTTAAATTTTATATTTTCATCCACAGACTAGTATGAAGGCTTGTTTTTTGCACGACCAGTTGTCCTTTGTAATGACATCACTCACTTTACCATAAAATGTATGGCGCAACCAAAAAATACTATTTGTGTGGGGAAATTGATAAGAAAACCGAAATTTTGCAAATTTTGGAAGGTTTCGTTTTTATGCTGTACACTTTATGGTAAAATAGACCTGTTTTCTTTATTTTGTGGGTCAATACGATGCCCATGATTACATACTTTTCTATTATTATATAGTTTTAAAAAATCTGCAAACTTTTAACCAAATGAGTGCGTTTAAAATCCCTCTATTTTGCTGACTGATAACTTTTTCCGTATAAGCGGCGGTAGAAGGGCTAATTTTTTGCACCGTGATCTGTACTTTTTTTTTTATACCACATTTGCATATATAAAACTTAGTAAATTTTTTATCAATTTTATTTGGAATAAAATATTATAAAAAAGCAGCATTTTTTAATGTACATTCACGCTGTTCACCGTACGGGATAATTAACATTATGCATAGGCCATAGCACTGATCAGTGTTATCAGTCATCTTCTGCTATGGTCTCCTTGATCTCAGACCAGAGCAGAAGACCCGTGGAAGGCAGCGGAGGCAGGTGAGGGGACCTCCGTCTGCCGTTCTGGATGATCGGATCGCCGCGGCAGCGCTGCGCGCAATCCAATCATCCCTTTTAGTGACTGCAGCGCTGCAGATGCCGTGATCTGTATTGATCATGGCATCTGAGGGGTTAATGGCGGACATCAGTGCGATCGTGGATGTCCGCCATTACCGGTGGGTCGCTGGCTGCTATCAGCAGCCGGGACCTGCCGTGCATGACCCAAGCATCGCTCCAATGCTGGCGGTTATATATAGGACGTAAATGTATGTCCTGGTGCGTTAAGTACCACCGCGCCAGGATGTACATTTACGTTCTGCGTCATTAAGGGGTTAAAGGGGTACTCCACTGGAAAACATTTTTTTTAATCAACTGATGCCAGAAAGTTAAACAGATTTGTAAATTACTTCTATCTAAAAATCTTAATCCTTGCAGTACTTATCAGCTGCTATTTGCTCCACAGGAAGTTCTTTTCTTTTTGAATTTCCTTTCTGTCTGACAACAGTGCTCTCTGCTGACACCTCTGTCCATTTTAGGAACTGCAATAAAGTGGAGGAAAAAAGCGGAGGTAGTGCCGGGTGCGGTGTAGGTCTTTATCCGGTATAGGTAGGTACCCAGGTGGGGGTAGCGTGTTCCTTGCCGGTGATGGTAGCTTGGTATGCAGGCCAGCAGCGTGAGGACGGAGCCCAGAGGAGAGTCCGTAGAGTAATGTAGAAGTATTGGAGAGAAAAAGCTGCGTTGGCGTGGGTATTGATGCAAAATAATTTATTCTTACAGCATAAGAAATCAAAGAAAATAATAAATATAAAGCAAGACGCGCTTCGGGAGTCACAGCTCCCTTTTTCAATTGCAGGTGGTTGCTGTATGGCAAGGTAACAGGTATGTGTGTTTAAATACATGAGAAAATGGCGCCAAAACCAGGTGAGCTGGTGACGTCATGTGGGGTGGATGCCGGGGCCAGGTAGGGGCCGGGCATTAAAGACCTAAATAATAAAACATATTCAAAGAAGGGGCATAAAAACCACATAAAGCATGTAAAAAATCATAGGTATAGTCTTTTACAGGAGTATTTGGAAGTTCAAACTGAACCGCGAGAATTGTCCATGGTGGCGACCAATCAGGAAGCTGACGGTGTCTGTGGGACCAATCAGGAGGCAGTAGGAGGAGGCTGTCATCGCTGTGCAGGGTTGCCGCTGTGGGGAATGAATGGAGACGAGCCCCTTGTAGCTGATTGGCCGCTTGCTGCGAGAGGTGAGGAGGCGGCCAATCATGAGCGAGCTGTACTATGCTGAGTACAGTTACGATGTCATAGGGGAACATGGGCCGCGTGGGGATAAGTCCAAAGAGAGTGGGCGGGGTGCAGATTGGCTCATCAGCACCCCGCCCACTCTCTTTGGACTTATACCCACACGGCTCATCAGCACCCCGCCCACTCTCTTTGGACTTATACCCACACGGCCCATGTTCCCCTATGACATCGTAACTGTACTCAGCAAAGTACGGCTCGCTCCTGATTGGCCGCCTCCTCACCTCTCGCAGCAAGCGGCCAATCAGCTACAAGGGGCTCGTCTCCATTCATTCCCCACAGCGGCAACCCTGCACAGCGATGACAGCCTCCTCCTACTGCCTCCTGATTGGTCCCACGGACGCCGGCAGCTTCCTGATTGGTCGCCACCACGGACAATTCTCGCGGTTCAGTTTGAACTTCCAAATACTCCTGTAAAAGACTATACCTATGATTTTTTACATGTTTTATGTGGTTTTTATGCCCCTTCTTTGAATATGTTTTATTATTTAGGTCTTTAATGCCCGGCCCCGGCATCCACCCCACATGACGTCACCAGCTCACCTGGTTTTGGCGCCATTTTCTCATGTATTTAAACACATACCTGTTACCTTGCCATACAGCAACCACCTGCAATTGAAAAAGGGAGCTGTGACTCCCGAAACACGTCTTGCTTTATATTTATTATTTTCTTTGATTTCTTATGCTGTAAGAATAAATTATTTTGCATCAATACCCATGACTTGGGTTACTTCCTTGAGAGCGCCAACCAAGATTTTTCTCTCCAATACTTCTACATGTCAGGAACTGTCCAGAGCAGGATAGGTTTGCTATAAGGATTTGCTCCTACTATGGACAGTTCCTAAAATTGACAGGTGTCAGCAGAGAGCACTGTGGTCAGAGAGGAAATTCAAAAAGAAAAGAACTTCCTGTGGAGCATACAGCAGCTGATAAGTAAAGGAAGGATTAAGATTTTTAAATAGAAGTAATTTACAAATATGTTTAACTTTCTGGCATAAATTGATTTAATCAACTAAGCAGGGACAGGAATGGGAGTGTGGGCTAGAAGGCATTCCCCCCTCAGAGGTGGAAACACCTCTTTTACATTTGGTACAGGAGAATAAAATATTTTTTTTATGTTATGGAAGCAAGCAAATAAAAGGTAGGACGTGTCACCTTGCCCTTACAATCATCTAGCAGTGCCAGCTGTTTGGAACATAAATTTCAGCTGACAGATTGTATTTAAAGGGTTATTCCCTTGTCCAAAATTTATAGACCGGATAAGTCAGCAATAGATGATAGATGTGGTTACTACTCCTAAAATACACAAATTTGACTTGTTTGTGTAAGCCAGAGGTGGCTCACAGCACTTCGCCCCACTTATATCACAAACTTCTCATCCTATTGATGGACACACAGGGCTCACCTGCCCGCAGCAGCCCTTACTTACCCAGTACTTGTTGCTTGCATGCGCAATAAATGTGTAATACAGCGCATGCTCGTGTGTCCTAATAGGTAAAGCCAGGAAGTATTACTTTACTGAGAGTAGTGGATGCATGGAATAGTCTTCCTTCAGAAGTGGTCACTGCAAATACAGTGAAGGAGTTTAAACATGCATGGGATAAGCATAAGGCTATCCTTCATATAAGATAGTGGAAGTTGAATGGTAAAAATTACAAGGTATCTGGTGCAATCCACATCAGTAAAGTTGTTCCAAACAGGCATTGATAAAAGGTATCTTTATTAGCCGGTGAACAGATGCGTTTCGAGGTGGCAACCTCTTTCTCAATGTGAATATGGCCATGTCCGGATCATCCGTGACACCGATCAACGGGAGGCAGCACCACAGATAAGGATAATCCTCTATGCTTTAAAAGTTGTTGTGTCTTGCAACACACAAAAAACAGAAGGTGAGCAAACTAATTCATTGCATTTTGTTTTGCATCACCTTACCCTGCAATACTACTCTAGGGGAAGCTCTGCGCTCCTTTGTTTTTTGTCTTATATTGTCATATAAGATAGAGATAGGTATAAGGCTATCCTTCATATAAGATAGGGCCAGGGACTATTGATAGGATTCAGATTATTGGGCAGACTAGATGGGCCAAATGGTTCTTATCTGCCGACACATTCTATGTTTCTATGTTTACTTTTAGTGTAAAACAGGGAAAAGGGGCAATAACATTTTTTATTGGGGGAGGAGTTTATTCGCTTTTTAAAAAAAAAAAAACTTTTTTTAACCATTTCTTTTAAAATGTTGTGTCCATGTAGGGAACTATTTATAGAAATCATTAGATTGCTAATACTGCTATGCAGACCAGAGAAGAAGACTGAGAATGACCGGTGAGGAGACCTCAGTCCACCCTCTTGGCTGATTTGATCCCGTGGTTGTGCAGCAGGTGATTTAATCAGCTATCAGAACTGCCGCATTGCTGCTATCAGTACTGATTGAAGCATCTGAAGGGTTAATGACTGGCATCTGCACGATATGAAGCAAGCCGTGTATGAAGCATGCGCACATTCTGTGCTCTCTTCATGTACAGGATGTAAATGCACTTCCTGGTGCGCTAAGTACCAGTGCGTCAGGACCAACATTTACATCAAATGATCTGAAGGGCTTAATGAAACCATACAGTGAATGGTGTAAACATAAAAGAAAAATACCAAACACCATAATTGCAGTTTTTTGATCACATGCGCTGCGATCCCTTAAAGCATGCGGGTCCTGGCTCCTATTAGCACCCGGGGACCCATCGGCAATGGCAGACATCAAGATTTACACTGATACCCACCATTTACCCTTCAGATGCCGTGATTAATTGTGATCATGGTATATGAAGTATAATCTGGGCTTTGTTAGTCTTACCATACCATACCACCCACGGCGCAATCGTTGGGGTCCAATGAGTCAAGATGGCAGCCGGAGATCTCCTCACCTGCCTCCTGCTGTAATGTTATTATGTGGTCTTACAAGTGGCAGACCAGAGAAGTTTATCGCAGGTGCTACTGATTTGTGTTATGCCTATGCATAGAACAGTATCAGCAATCAAGTCCCCTATGGGGGACACAAATGAAAAGTTTGTTAAAAAATAAATTTAAAAAAAGTGAATAAGCCCTCCCCCAATAAAAATTATACACATCCTGGCATAAACGCAAAAAAAAGGCCAAAATTGCTTTTTGGTCACATCCCAGAAAAATAAAAATAAAAAATTCACATATAGTGGTACCAATAAAAAAATACAGATCACAGCGCAAAAAAATAGCTCTTATACAACCCTGTACAGAAAAATGTGAAAGTTACAGGGATTAGAAAACGGCAATTTTAAACATACTTATTCTAAGCAGTACAATATTAACCCCTTAAGGACCGATAGTTTTTCAACTTTCATTTTTTCCTCCTTATATTTTAACCCCTTAGGGACTCAGCCTATTTTCACCTTAAGGAGTAGGACTCAGCGTTTTTCCGTTTTTGCATTTTCATTTTTTCCTCATCACCTTCTAAAAATCATAACGCTTTAAATTTTGCACATAAAATTTCATATGATGGCTTTTTTTTTGCGCCACCAATTCTACTTTGCAGTGACAGTCATTTTACCCAAAAATCCACGTCGAAATGGAAAAAAAATTTATTGTGCGACAAAATTGAAGAAAAAATGTCATTTTGTAACTTTTGGGGGCTTTCGTTTCTACGCAGTGCATTTTTCAGTAAAAATAACACCTTATCTTTATTCTGTAGGTCCATACGATTAAAATGATACCCTACTTATATAGGTTGGATTTTGTCATACTTCGGAAAAAAAATCATAACTACATGCAGGAAAATTTATATGTTAAAAATTCTCATCTTCTAACCCCTATAACTGAGCCGGTATGAGGACTCATTTTTTGCGCCTTGATCTGAAGTTTTTATCGGTTCCATTTTTGTATTGATCAGACTTTTTGATCGCTTTTTATTCATTTTTTCATGATATAAAAAGTGACCAAAAATACGCTATTTTGGAACTTTTTTGCGCGTACGCCATTGACCGTGCGATTTAATTAACGATATATTTTTATAGTTCGGACATTTCCGTACGCGGCGATACCACGTTTATTTTTATTTACACTGTTTTTTTTTTATGGGAAAAGAGGAGCGATTCAAACTTTTATTAGGGAAGGAGTTAAATGATCTTTGTTAAAGGGGTATTCCAGGCCAAAACTTTTTTTTATATATCAACTGGCTCCGGAAAGTTAAACAGATTTGTAAATTACTTCTATTAAAAAATCTTAATCCTTTCAATAGTTATTAGCTTCTGAAGTTGAGTTGTTTTCTGTCTAACTGCTCTCTGATGACTCAAGTCCCGGGAGCTGTGCAGTTCCTATGGGGATATTCTCCCATCATGCACAGCTCCCGGGATGTGACATCATCATTGAGCAGTTAGACAGAAAACTTCAGAAGCTTATAACTATTGGAAGGATTAAGATTTTTTAATAGAAGTAATTTACAAATCTGTTTAACTTTCCGGAGCCAGTTGATATATATAAAAAAAGGTTTTGCCTGGAATACCCCTTTAACTTTTTTTTTTTTTTGCAGTGCTATAGCTCTCATAGGGACCTATAACAATGCACACACTGATCTCTTATGCTGATCTCTGCAAAGCCATAGCTTTGCACAGATCAGTGAGATAGGGGCTCGATTGCTCAAGCCTGAAGCTCAGGCTTGGAGCAATCAATCGACGATCGGACGCCGCGGAGAGAGGTTAGGAGACCTCCGCCTGCGTCCCAGCTGATCGGAACATCGCGATTTTATCACAATGTCCCGATCGGCCCGAATGAGCAACCGGGAAGCATTTACTTTCACTTTCAGACGCGGCGCTGTTAGCCCAGGGTGCAGCGCGCCGGGACCCTGGGCTAACAGCGCGCGGCTGTTAAAGGGGTACTCCACTGGCAAACAAAATTTTGATCAACTGGTGCCAGAAAGTTAAACAGATTTGTAAATTAGATAAGAGGTCTAAGCACTGGAGAACCCCTTTAAGGACCAAATGGGCTGTGTCCTTAAGAGGTTAAAGAGAATAGTAGTCTTACCAGAGTACATTCTAATCTTTTTATGAAAAATCAGATGTGATTGATAATGCTGACATACAGCATAGGGATAAGTCATATGCTAGATATGCTATCATAGCAAAAACATTTTACTCAAGCGGATACATGACTATTAAAGTTCCTTAGTAAACATGACCTCACACTTGGGTGGGGTTTGATGTTCTCTCTACTCCCATGTCTGGTGTCACTGCCTATTCAGCACTCACTTGCACTCTATTAATACAGCACAAAGAAAAACGCAGTTAAGAAGTTTGGCTAGGGTGAACATCCTTCACTAAATCTCTATGGCAAAAGAATGTACGAAAATACTAAAGCCATGGAAATTATTTCTTGAATCTCTGGGTTTTCACAGTACCATAGATAGGCAATACAAGTCTGGAAATGTAGCATCCAATGCCAAAGGAAACCAGCAGAAGATATTGAATTTTACTCCCCTCCCCCGCATTTTCTCTTTATCCATGTGTACCCTTCACAGCTGCTGAAAATACTACCAACTCATCAAGCAGGCTCGGACTTGTAGTTCCACACAAGAAGGGGACATGTGTTCCACTCTGTTATGGATGAGCTGTGACTTTATGTTGTGTGTATGAAAGCATGTGACTGGTGTCTTGTCTGTCCATCGATTTTCACAGCCCTCAGAGGGTATGATATGCAGCGCTGCCCTTGTTTATATTTGTTATCTGATAGCTATCCCCCTGGCCCCCTCCCTGCGGGCAGACACCTCAGGCCACCAGGGCTGATATTACACTACTCTGGTTTATTAGACTTTTAGTAAACCTCACATTGGCCATATACACCTTAATAATTCAAGCAATTAATGCAGTGTTTCCCAACCAGTTCGCCTGTTGCAAAACTACAACTCCCAACATGGCCAGACCAGGTCATGCTAACAGCTGAAAGCGCACTGGTTGGATAATACTAAATTAACAGTTCATTGAAACTAAGAAAACTAAGAACATACACACACACACACATATATATTTTTAATCTTAGATCTATTTTTACTCCAGACAGGTTTACATTCACTTACTGTGGATTTATCAAAACCTGTCCAGAGGAAGAGTTGCCCATAGCAACCAATCAGATCACTTTCATTTTGCAGAGGCCTTGTTAAAAAGGAAAGAAGCGATCTGATTGGTTGCTATGGGCAACTCAGCAACTTTTCCTCTGTACAGGCTTTGATAAATATCCCCCTATGTCTGCTGGAAGTTTGTGCCACGCATCTACTATAAGTAAAATAATATCTTCCAACTGGGGTTGAGTGAACTTACAGTAAATTGGCTCACAGCGAACTTCGCGGCTCCACCGTTGATAACTTTAGTCTGCATAAATTGGTTCAGCTTTTAAAAGAGCTCTGATTGCCTGTAAAAGTCAAGGATGACAGTCTTAGGTCTCCTAAGACTGTATTTACCTTTTCCAGGTAACTGGAGCCCTTGGAAAGCTGAACAAATTTATGCAAACTAAAGTAATCAATGGCGGAGCCGCGAAGTTCGCTGTGAGCCAATTTACTGTAAATTCGTTTAACTCTACTTTCACTTGGATTGTGCCCCTATTTTTCTGGATTAGGGTCTTACTAAGATCACTTCCCTCCTGAACCTTATGTAAACAATGTAGACTGTAAGCCCTCGCAGGCAGGACACTCTATATTAGTCATTCACTGTGTCACGTCCATTATACTTGCATTTGTGTTATATGTATTTTAGCCCGATTATACGTACAGTGTCTTGGAACCAATTAAAATAAAGATTTTGCTCATGTTCCCGTTCCACGTGAACTAGATTTATTTCTTTATAAGGTCTTTCACAAGTACAATATGGGCTTTCGTGCCTCCGTTCATGACCGATACAAACCTACAGATTACTGCTGCCAGATTATCGGGTGCACTCACAATGCAGCACTACTACTAAGGCACCAACATACGCTCAAAAATCTCTCTCGGGTCCCAGTGCAACATCTTTAATGTGACCCAACACCCTAGGCCAGTGTTTCCAAACCAGGGTGCCTCCAGCTGTTGCAAAACTACAACTCCCAGCATGCCCAGGAAACACTGCACTAGGGCCAATATTACACTACTCTGGTTTATTAGACCTTTATTAACCCTTTCCATGGCCGTATTCACCCCAAAAATTCAAGAAATGAATTAATCAGTGTACCTAAAGGTGGTTACATAACTACAACTCCCAGCAAGCCCAGACAGCCCAAAATATAAAAAATAAACACATTCCACAGTTCATTAGGTATGCTTAAGATGGCTACTACCGTACCCACAAAATAGCAATAGCTTTAATGGGTCCAACCCCTTTGGCTAAGGCTGCATTCACATCTCGTTTTTGCAATACGGTTCCTATCTCTGGTTTCAGTGTAAAAACTGTATGGAATTGTATTGCAAACCGTATGCCAAACGTAGCATCTGGTTGTGTACGTTTTAGGGATCGACCGATTATCGGTTTGGCCGATAATGCCCCGCCCAGAGATGACCATCGCCGCCGCCCCATCCCCGGTGTTATAATTACCTGTTCCCGGGGGTCAGCGATCCTTCTGGCTCCTGCGCTATTGCTGTGCGCTGCGTAATGACGAGTGAGGTCCCCAATGTGACGTCACCGCTAGTGTGCACAGTGACAGCGCAGGACGCCGAAGGATTATATTCTGGTATAAATTATCGGCTATCGGACTGAAAGGTGACAGATTAATCGGTATTGGCCCTTAAAAAAATAAAAATCGCTCGGTTTTAGCTCTCCCCTGCTGTATGCACTCCCGTATGGGGGAAAACGTGGTGTGAACCCAGCCTTAGAGGGCCAATATTACAATACGTCTTTAATGCCCTCCTCATGGGCCACTTATACCTGTGGCCTTGTATGTGGAAAATGAGTTTTGGGGCTCTCGGGCCCTGTGGGCTATAACTACCTCTACACCCCCTATAGCAGTGTTTCCCAACCAATATGCCTCCAGCTGTTGCAAAACTACAACTCCCAGCATGCCCAGACAGCCAACGGCTGTCAGGGAATGCTGGGAGTTGTATTTTTGTAACAGCTGGAGGCCCCCTGGTTGGGAAACACGGTCCTATAGTTACCCCACTGAAAACCCATTTCCTACTGAAATGTTTTTACCCGATTTCCGGTGGAAAAATCTTCCCCATCGTAGTCACTACCTCATCGTTTACCCCTTACTATAGGAGCACTAGCCGACAAAACAACCATGAAGGCGAGGCGTTATATAAAACGTGCCCCCTCAAGGACACTACAACACAGCCCGTCGTCCGCGTCACTCTATAACCTCGTCGACGTTATTCTATACCCCCGCGGACAGAGAACGGGAGAAGCCTTTATGTAACAGCCTCGTGTGAGGACACAGCGACCCGACAACCGCCTCCACCACCACCGAACATCTACTGAAGGAAAATCACTAACGACGACGCCCGTTATAGACGCGCTCCCTCGCCGCGCGCCCGCTTCTTCCCGCCCATCCAGAGGCGCGCTGAGCTCCTCCCCCCACAGCCGCCCAACGCGCGCTTCTTTAACACCCTCGCGCCTGCTAGGCTCCAAGCCTTCGCGTTGACGGGGAGGGGGGGTGCGCATGCGCAGCAACGGAAAGAGTTAACCGCCGAGCACACTCACGCACCCCCCTCGCCTAATGAATATGCTTAGTAGGCGCAGCACGGCAGCCAATGGGAGGCCCCGCCGCCGCGTCACGTGGCCCATGACGTCTGCATACTAGAATCTCCAGAACCCCTCCTGCTCGCTTTAAAAGCTGCGAGTGCGAAAGGAAGCGCTCAGTAGAGGGAGACAGAGCCTGCGAGAGGGGAAGTAGTGCTGAACTCATTCAAACTTCTGTCACATCCAACCGGGGGGAAGGGGGCATAAACAAGCCAGTGCTGCACCCACAAACACCACAGCAGCCATAGGCGGCCACACAGGGAGTGGTGGTGGTGGGGTAGGTGACCACCTCAGTATAAGAGCCCACCATTACCATTAACCCCTTCTGAGGAGGAGCCCGGGGGCCACAGACTGTCACCACACAAAGAGGAGGACATGGGGCGGCTGTGGAGGAGCCACAGTGCGTAGTGTCAGGGAGGCTCCCCTCCTCCTGCCGCCGCTTCTCTCTGCCGTGTGCCCGTGTAGCAGCAGCACTATGCCCATTTTACTTTTCCTGCTAGATACGTCCGCTTCCATGAACCAGCGCACCTACCTGGGCACCACATACCTGGACATAGCAAAAGGCGCTGTAGAGACTTTCATGAAGGTATAGTAGTACCCTGTCAGTGAGCAGCGCCCCCTGCAGGCAGGCGAGAGTGCAGCAGCTCCCCCCCTCTCTGTGTCACACACATACTAAGGGGGAGCTCTCCCTCACCCCAGCAAGTGCTGCCCCCCCCCCCTTCCCTGCTTGAGTGTGAGTGTGTGCTCTCCTCCCTGTACTCATCCCCATCTCTCTGTTTCCCAGCTCAGATCTCGGGATCCTGCCAGCAGAGGAGACAGGTACATGCTGGTCACTCTGGAGGAGCCTCCTTATGGGATCAAGGTAAAGAGCTCGCCATGATGCTTCATCACTTCCTGCCTGTGTGTACTGCTGCTGTGCCCGGGTCACTCCTGACATCCAGGGGAAGAGCACACACACAGCCACACTTAGGAGCTGACAGGAACATGGCTGACATCCCCCTCCGCTCCCCCCTCCTAACCCAGCTCAGCTGCAATGAACTGTGGGAGATATGGAGACAAGTTATAAGTGACATTCCCGGGGGGAGTTTACATCGCACGGCACAGGCCCTGGGGGGCTGGGGCAGCTTACAGGAGATCCCTCCTGGGGCCCCTGCTGTGGAGCACATTGTAGGCTGCAGCTTCTGCTGTGTGTTTTTATATCTTTCTATGGCCCTGATAACTTGTTACTCCACTTTATTACTGTAGCATTTATTCATGGGGAGTGGCTTGTTACATTTGTATCCATCGTAGGGGCCGGGTTAGTGTTACATGGTCTAAGGCAGTGTTTCTCAATCAGCGTGCCTCCAGCTTTTGCAAAACTACAACTCCCAGCATGCCCGGACAGCCGTTGGCTGTCCGGGCATGCTGGGAGTTGTAGTTTTGCAACAGCTGGAGGCGCGCTGGTTGGGAAACACTAGTCTAAGCCAGTGATCTTCAACCGATTCCTATCCAGCTGTTGCCATACTGCAACTTCTTGGCTGTCCAGGCTTTGTGGGAGTTGTAGTTTTGCAACAGCTGGAGGCACGCTGGTTGGGAAACACCAGTCTAAGGCAGTGATCTCCAACCGATTCCTATCCAGCTGTTGCCATACTGCAACTCCTTGGCTGTCCAGGCTTTGTGGGAGTTGTAGTCTTGCAACAGCTGGAGAGCCACAGTTTAGGGGGTCACAGTCTGCAGCTGTGGGGGCATGCTGGAAATTGTAGTTTGGCAACAACTGGAGAGCCACATGTTGGGCATTAGTCTGCAGCTGTCCGGCCATTCTGAGAGTACCAGTTTTGCAACAGCTGGGGGAGACGCAGGTTGTCAGTCACAGTATGTAGCTTTTAGGGCATGCTGATTGTTGTAGTTGTGCAACAGCTAGCGAGCCACACTTTGGGGATCACAGTATGTGGTTGTCAGGGCATTCTGGGTGTTGTAGTTGTGCAACAGCTATAGGGCCACACTACGGGGATCTGCGACTGTCTGGACATGCTCTGGCACTTGTAGTTTTACAACAGCTGGAGAGCCACAGGTTAGACATGAAAGGTGTTAGTAATATCACTAAATGTGACTACTTTTATCTGATATGAACAAAATTAAAGGAAATCTGTCACCTGCACTTACCTGTCTGTACATGGGATGGGGAGAGTAGCAAACATTTAAAATGTATGGGGGAGGTGTAGAAATATAAAAAAAAGTAAAATCAAATTCTTCTGTCCAAATTTGCCACAGACAGCTGCTGTTCCAATAGCTCCCAGGTCACCACTTCTTCTAGTTTCTGTAATACGTAGTTCAGCTCAGCCGCTCGCTGACGTTGGTGTCCCACCTTAGTCAGTTCTTTTAGGGATGATTTGTCACAGAACCCCAAGCAATGGTGACGACGGGGGCCAGGAGCCATTAGAATAGCAGCTGCATGGTTCAGGGTGGATGAGTATAGACACTTTTATTTCACCAACAGCGATGGATAGATAATTATTTTTTTTCTTAAAGGATTACTATCATCAAAATTAAAACTTTTGATGTCATGCAGTCACAAATGTTTTGATCAGTTGGTGTCTCAGTGCTGTGACCCACACCGATCTCTAGCTATAGCCGGGCAAAGTTCCAGGCAGCATCTTTCTTCACAACACCCCCACCCTAGCAAGCCAGAGATCCCATACACTTCTCTTGACTATATCCAAAGATCGTGAGCAATCAAAACTTTTGACATGTCTACATGACCTAGAATAAGAAAGTCCAGCATGTTCTCTATGCATCTTTTTTTTTTTTTTTTTCCCCAGCAGCCTATACAGAATAAGCAACATTTCAACCTATATAGAAAGTGTGGATCCTTGTTGAGCTTGACAAGGAATCCCCTTGCTATCCTGGTCGAAAGGTTGCTGGACTTTTTCTTATTCTATTGCAGAATCCATCTAATTGTCGGGGCACCCTAAAAATTTGGATGTAGTGGTACGTTCTCACATATAGTATTTGCGTATTGATCTCTGCGTGACGTGTCAAGGTGTTTTTCAATTTTTTTTTTTTTTTTAAATCCCAGTAAGGCTTTTATATGGAAATTCTATAGAAACCTAAAATGTGTTGGCAGATAAGAACCATTTGGCACATCTAGTCTGCCCAATATTCCACCTTTGTGTGGAAGGGTCACTCTCATTAAAACTAATTTTTGCTATTGCACTCCTTATGGTAAATGAAAAATATTTCTAATATACTTTGTTTTAAAAAAAATGAGATTTTTTTAAGCACAAATAAAACAAAAAAAACTTCAAGAGCACATTTTCCCCCAACTCATACACAGACTTTGGACCAAAGTCCAAACACAGGAAGTGCCGCCTGGAGTGCTGAAGGGGGGGGGGGTCCAGCCTCATCCAATCATAGCTCCTCTCACACATAACTGCCATATGCTGTTTGTTGTACACCCCCCCCCCCCCCTCAGCACTCCAGGCAGCACTTCCTGTGTTTGGACTTTGGTCCAAAGTCTGTGTAGGAGTTGGGGGGGGAAAATGTGCTCTTGAGCTTTTTTAAGCACAAATAAAACATAGAAAACTTCATATTTTTTTTAAACAAAGTATATTAGAAATATTTTTCATTTACCATAAGGAGTGCAATAGCAAAAATTAGTTTTAATGAGTGCCCATTTAATAAAGCAGATGCCTTTCAACTATGATTTCAGTGACAGAATCAATGTGGAAATCTGCATAAATTGGACATCACTTTATTATTTTATTTCTTTGCACTAAATATCCATGATGCAGTTTTTGAAAATCGCAGACTTTCAACATGGTGTGGAGTTTCCCACTAAAATCAAAAAGAGGTGGCTTTTTGTGCAGAGCTGCACTGGGTCTGATGTGAAAACTGGCTCAGATTCTGAATCCAAATCTGTACAGATTTTAGTTGTGTAAACATTATCAAAAGTTGATCAGAGCCCTTGGGGTAGGGTCACACGTGCTGTATTTTACTGTTGCATATTTTCCTCCCCATTTAAGTTAATTGGTAGCAAAATCGGCTGCATATTTTACTACCCATTGTCTTCTATGGGTAGGAAAATATGCAGCAGCAAAATATGGAATGTGTCACCTTTAGTGAATGTGAATTCATGGTCTGAGCACACAAATCATAATCCTGATCAACACCTCTTGACGACAGTCACAAATTGAATGTAAGTTTTTACGTTTGTCCGTATATGTGGCATATGCCCATTGGAATCTCAGTACATATCTTCTCTTCATGGGCTGCTTTGTGTAAGCATTGTGCCTCAAGGGCCCATTAATTGAGTTCTCAGATCGGTGCCATGGGGACTGACCGTTCACAGAATAGAGTAGAACTATAAAAAAAATGCAAAAATAAAGGAGTTGCCAATAGCAACCAGTCCACTTTATAGGATCTCTTTGTTAGGTTATCTTGACAATGAGGTAATCAGTGTTTCTCTGCTGGGACCCCAGCAATCAGTTCCTTATAGGAAGAGACCTGGCAGCAAATGTATAATTTTCCTACAGCACCATCAGGAGTAAAATGAAACCATGCACAGTGTCTTTCAACTTAATGGGTTATCTGTAATGCAGCTTTATTAAAGGAAATCCCTGCACTCCAGATTGCCATCAGATAGTGTCTATTAAATTTCAAGTGACTATATAAAAAAGTCAGAGAAATATAAAAAAATATGATTGGTCAGGGGCTGTGTGTTCAGACCTTAGAACAATCCAGGTAAAGGGAGTGCTTGGGACACTCTACCCACTCTAGGACAGTCTTGGTCACATTACATGGACAGTCATTCATATGAATTACTGCCATATAATACTATAATTTCTCTGCAGTGGGAATTGCCTGGCTTATCAAAACTTTTCTTGGCGAAATGAGCTGTTTGCCAGGATTGTGTTCTGAGCACGATCACCTGATTGCCCTGGTAGCCGCATTTAGGGAGGGGTTGTCAAGGTTGAGACAGCTGTTAGGTATTCATTTCATAATTGTTGATCCTGTAGCAGGGGGGAAAAAAAGGAAGTACTACTGGATGTGGCATCTTCTCCTGTGGGTGAAACATTCAGCTGAAAAAGGTAGCACCACACTACTCCACCCAATCTCGCCCTCATCTCCAGCACACATAACAAGACTTTGGCTGCACAAAATCTACAGGAAGAAAATTCAATCCAGTAAGCATGGAACAAAATTCTTTATTCAGAACTAGAGATGAGCGAATTTACAGTAAATTCGATTCGTCACGAACTTCTCGGCTCTGCAGTTGATGACTTTTCCTGCGTAAATTAGTTCAGCTTTCAGGTGCTCCCGTGGGCTGGAAAAGGTGGATACAGTCCTAGGAGACTCTTTCCTAGGAATGTATCCATATTTTCCAGCCCACCGGAGCACCGGAAGGCTGAACTAATTTACGCAGGATAAGTCATCAACTGCCGAGCTGAGAAGTTCGTGACGAATCGAATTTACTGTAAGTTCGCTCATCTATTCAGAACATAAGACAGGCAATGCAGTATTCTGTAAACAGAAGGAACAAACACGTTTCAACTGCAGCACAGTCCTAATCGTGGCCATTTTCTTCTGTGAACAGAATACTGCATTGCCTGTCTGTTCTGAATAAAGCATTTTGTTCTATGTTTACACCTTGCTGGATTGCATTTTCTTCTTCTGATACAACACTGATGCCTGCAGAGTTGTAATCCAGTACTTTCCGTTTTTCTTTTTGCTAGACTATCCACTGTGGGAAAGGAATGTTGGTCTTGCACGGAAGACCCTTCAACATTTACAATAAAAGGGGGTTATGCAGGAAAAAGAGAACTTAATTTCTTGGTCGCTTCATTAGGGCACACCTTACTGATGGGCTCTTGCCACTGGGAGGTGCTGACACTAGGAAAAGTCAACTCCTCCATGGCAGGATATACCCGCCCACTGGAAGTGAGATAATCAGTTTTAGCTGGTGTCAATAGGAGGCAAGACACAGGTCTAGGAGCTCCCCAGACCTGGTACTTTTTTTATTTTCTAGTAAGGGCTGTTTAGTTAGGTTTTCTTTTTTTTTTTTTTTTTTCCTTTTTCAGGTGGGGGTTCAAAAGCATGGTGCTACCTGTTCCCTTATATATGCGACAAAGGGGCACAGAGTATGTACTGTCAACCCCTTCTAGCCAACGGCCAGTGTCTGGAGGTTGTACCCTTGGTCCGGGTCCTCCCTTCCCCTGCTCACACAGTTATCTTAGCCTGGTATGATGCAGCGTGTCCATAAGCTGGAAGACACCTGGGTGAGTATGAGAAAATGAAGTATGTTGGTGAGTGTCTAACATCCTCTTCCCTAACCCCCCCTCCCTTCTGTACTCTGCTAGGGTTTCTCCATCCTGGTGTCCTTTTTCCACAGTGCCGGCTCCTCATCTGCCATTACACGTGGCTTTGCTGGACTAACCTTGTGGTCCCCCCCCCCCAACGCCCACTTTTACCCTGACAGGGGTTAATCTTAAGGATTATTGGGGGTTGTTGTTGGGGGGGGGGGGGGGGGGGTAATATGCCTGACAACTTTTATTGCGACTCTCGGGTGTGGGGGCTCGGTGGGCTGTGCGGCAGCTCATTCTCTTGCTGCACAGCGGTACTGTACACATATAGACAGCCGGCTCTGCTCCTCTGCCGGCCGCCACTGTGCGCTTCTCATGCTCTGCCCCTCTTCCTCACCTTGTTCCCGGGGTGACGGGAGGCCAAGCACTTGGATGACGGGGCCCGCCATTCGGCTTGGCATCTCCTCACAGCGTGCATGATATCCACTGCTCCCTGCTTGGCAGATACTGGGCACGCTGCAGGGGTCAGGGGTGCTCCGTCGGCAATTCTTGGCCTTTCTCTCCTGGAGGAGTCCGGCGGGTTCTTTCCTCGGGGTCCCTGCGCAGCGCACTGCTTCCTGCGCTCTTTTTACTTACAAATAAAATTAAAAAATATTTAGTTTCTCAGTCCATGTTCTTACCCCGCCCCCTCTTGTGGCCATTCAATAGATTGCAGCCCCTACTTTCTGGTCCTTTGGCTTCCCCTTGTGGCGGCAGACAGCTATTGTAGTCTTCTGATGTCTTTTTACTGGTTTAATATTGCTGGGTATCCGGTCTGGGGACCATATATTAAATGTTGTTTTTGGGGGCCGCTTTAATATTTGCTTCTGCCACCCTGTCTTATCACCTGAACAGGCAAAGGTCTTTTTGCCAGCTCAGGGATAGTGTGTGTGTGTGTGTGTGTGTGTGTGTGTGGAATTTCTGCCATGACATGTCTGCCACAGCTGCATTCCAGCCCCTTCCCCAGGGCGGGACACCAGTAGGATGCCCCTTCAGATGCATCCACATCCTTGACCTTAGCTGAGGACCTTTCCCAGGGCAACGGGGATACAGTCTATGGCTCCTTAGCCTCCCCTGATCTCCCAGGATGGGGGTTTTCTCTATTGATAAGCCAGACTGTTGTCTGCTCGGTTTCTGCCACCACTGCTCTCCCATCATGGGCTGCCATGTGCTTGGCTGGAGTTCCTGTACCCCTCTTCTTTGAGGAGTCCAGAAAGGTGTCGTTATAGGTACAAAGTTGAGGTAAGCAGGAAAAGGACCCCTGAAGTCGGCGCTGCTGGCTCTTGTAAGAAGGATGAGGCGGATGCCAGAGAGAGTGGTAAAAAAAAAAAGTAAAAAAAAAAGGTCCTCAGCATTTTTCTCTGGCATCCGCCTCATCCTTATTACAAGAGCCAGCAGCGCTGACTTCAAGGGTCCTTTTCCTGCTTACCTCCACTTCCAAACTCCATGACGACACGGTCTTCTCCTGCAACCCTTTGGCTCAGCTGCAGCTCGTACCATCAGTACTCAGATTGTATCGTGGGTTACATGTGCAATTATCATCATCACAAGATGAGCAGCCATCTAATAGCTCCGTGGGGTTGCCCCCATTCACCACTGATTTGCCTTAGGGTAATACACAAGGCGCCGTCCGTCTGTCTTTTCCCTTTTATTTCCACTGTTATAGTTACAAGGCGACCCTGTGCCAGTAAGCTGGACAGTGATCTTCATGGTCTCCTACACCTCTAGGTCACCCTTCAGGAGTTACGGTCCCACTGCTATGGCGCAATGTCTGAAGAAGTGACCCTACGTGTCCTTTCAATCCTTTTAAGAGTGACAGGGATGCATGCAATTCAGCTCTCCTCTCCTGATCTTCCAGGGTGACGGAGATTCTATCCACTGGGCTGCCACGTGCTTGGCGGTGTTTTCCCGTACCTTTATACGTGGGAGGACTCTGGACGAGGGTTCCTGCAAGTGCACAGGGATGTCAGCCAGACTTTGTCTGGATGATCTTCGGCACCACCAGGTCTGCCATCGGATCGGCTGCACTCCGGTACCCCACTTTCTGTGGGAGGGTTTGAAGGAGTGATCCTGTGCGTTCAGGAATCCATGATTTACTGCTATGATAGGTCAACTACCATACACTTCCCACTCCATGGATGGAATTCAGGTATCCCACTGCTGAGGTGTAGTTCTGAGTGAGTCAAACCATGTTGCTCCATGTGCCCTATGCAATGCACCACATATCTTCATCTCTTGCATTTGCGACCGCAGTCCTGGTGTGGGCCACCATTAGGAAATGGGGTGTGGGCATTTCCTACAGGTTCCATGGCTTTTCACAGCAACTGCAGCCCTCTGTTCCCCTTTCAGAGTGCAATGTTGGTCTGCTAGGGGCATGGCTTTGACACACTATTGGGTACTGAGCCTGTCTTTCATACTGCAGACTTGGATGTCTGTGATTCCTTTTGTGTCTGCATTCTTGGTTCCTCACCACTATTGAGGTATCGATGTCTGTGTCCCTATGTATGTTAGGTCCCTCTGCACGTGTAGAGTCGACCTTCCCTTCTGTCAGTGGGGTGTGCTTTGGACCTTCCTGTAATCTTGTTTCCACAGGTCTGTGGTGGTTGAGCACCTCTGTTCTGGCATGGGACCTGGTGGGGCATCGCAGACAGTTCAGCCCCCCCACCCCCCATGCCTCCAGGTATCTTTCTGGATTTCTGGATTCTTGTGCAGGATCGCTCAGGCGCCTGCTCAGTTGCCTTACACACTAATTGGCTGGCTCTGTTGATGCCCCTGGCCCGGAGTTTCACCCCGATAGGGTGTTCCTCTCGACACTGGTTGCTGTGTGTGCTGCTTCCTTGCATTTGTAGTCATGTCTTTGCATCTTTGCCCGGCTCCAGTGTCCAGGATTCCAATCCCTCTGTGGACACAAATTGGCTCCTTGATATGTTCTTGCAGAGTTCTTGGGGGCTCCGTGCACCCAGTACTTTGTCTGTTGCTGCAGGGCGGCTTGTCCCTGCTCCTACAGTGCCTGGTGCACTTAGACAATCCTCCTTCCACGGAGTTTCATCTCCACCACCCCTTGTTTTCCCCTCCACTATTTCGCTGGTCGCTTTCTACTACGGAGATGGAGTCCTCTCTCTTCCCACTTTATAGGTGGGATATCTGGCTGGGCCCTTGTTTTCCGCTGAGAGCATTCAGTAGAGCTTTTCACTGTCTCTGCCTGTGTGCTTACTGCCCACCAATGCAGCCTGGCTCTCATCCTGTTTCTTGGTTATCTACTGCTGCTCAGGCAGCCTTGGCACTCCCCTCTATCGGAGGGGTTTCTGCTATCGTGTGGCTCGGCGACAGCTGGTCTAGCCTCAGTCTGTCATTTTGGGTCCTGCCATTGTTCTCCTCCCCCTCGGCACAATCTCCCTGGTAGGGTGTGTTCCTCCTTCCCTTGACTGTCAGTAGTGCTACACTGACTCCACAGTTTCCTAGAGTTACTGTTTCTGTGCCCAGAGCCTGGAAGTCCCAGCCAGGTTCCCTTTTGTTCCCCCTCCATTCCCGTCCTGACGGGTTGTTGCTCCAGAGTGCTCTGGTCCGCTCAGACCTCTGGGGGCCCACTATTGTCTTGGCCACTATCCTGGGATGCTGTGGCGGGCCTTCTTCTCTAGGTCGGCCCTCCTGGTTCTTTTGGCCTTAGTGATGGTTGAGGTCTCCCGCATGTGGTCCTGCCCAGTTCTCTGCGATCTCATTTATGGGGCAGTCTTTCTGTACCGCACTACTTCTCTCAGCAACTTTTTTTTGTCACCTGGAGCTTTTCATGGACGTTGGGTTTCCTTACCCTTTAGGTGTAAGTTTTCCGGGAGACCCGGAAACCTCAAATTCCCATGTCTGCCTCTCCGGTGTTCTGGATACTCCTTTTTAGGGTCTTTTACTACTTTCTTGGCCATTTATTCTTCTGTGTCCATCTTCCAGGTGACTCAGAAACCTCAATTTCCAATGTCTGTCGCTCTGGTGTTCCGGGATGCCCCTTTTCTGGACATTCTGCTTCTTCTTGGCCATTATTCCATTCCATCTTCTCCTTCAGGATTCATGTTCTCTTGAAATGGAGGGTGTTCCGGACGTCCGGATTACACCAGGTGAGCTATGTCACCTCCCAGGTGCTCCTGGGTTTCCGGTTTCCGTCTTTTTTTTTTTTTTCTTTTTTTTTTTTTTTCTTTTTGTTGTGCCATTTTTGTTTCCCAGCCGGGCTAGCCCTCTGTCTGGTTCTGTGTTCCTTAGAGTTGATTTCCTACCTCCTAGCCCCTCTGGAATCCTAGTTGACTTTCTGGTCTCTCTATGAGGACCGTAGGTTTAGAGTCCCTGTGAAGGATGGTCCGTTCCTTTTGGCAGCCCAGTCCATCTACATGGCTGGGGTAGCTTCCTGGAGCTCTGTTTCTAGGCCCCGGATTTCTCTGGCCTGGGGTCTTATCCACAGGCCTTATGGACAAGTGGGTTCGGTCTCGGGACTGATTCCCTTTTGCTAGTGGTTATTCCCACCCTAGGGGACTGCTTTGCTACGTTCCATTAGTATAGGTGTCCCCCGATGAAGAGCGACCAAGAATGGAGTTTTATTTTATTTATTTTTTTTGTACTCACCGTAAAATCTCTCGTAGCCTTCGTTGGGGGACATCGCACCCACCCATTTTTTTGTCCGGATATTATTTTTTTATTTTTTTAAGCCGGGTTTCTTTTCTAGGGTCACTGCTTTGTGACAAAACTGATAACCTCACTTTCAGTGGGAGGTTATATCCTGCCAGGGAGGAGCTGACATCTTTTTCTAGTGTCAGCGCCTCCTAGTGGCAAAGGCATATACCATCAGTATAGGTGTTGTTCCTGAACGGAGCTGCAATACCACACAACCGGAGGAAAAGTTATCAGCTCTCTTTAATTTTTTTTCTAATCCTGTATAACCCTTTTTAGGTTTTACCTATACAACACATTTAAAATATATAGAAATGTGAATTGGTTCCTATGGTCTGCGAATTGCTTCTGTTCACAGAAGAACGATAACAGCTATGTTCAATTCGTTCATCTTCTCTCCTTTGTTAAACTCTATAAACTTTAGAAGGGCCCATCAAGGTTTCAGTATTTTGACTAAGAATAGCAACGCAGGCTGCAGCCAATTGTAGTGCTCCATGGATGTTAAGTGCTGCCATTTGAGAAATGATGCCAGAAATTAGGTTTGTTTACATGCCATGTTTTTACCACTTTTTTATTTTTTGCAAAGCTGCACCTTTTTAGTGACATCATGTTAAAGCACCTTTTAGGTTACTAGTTGCACAGCACCTGTTAAGCCCTGTGTATTCCATTGAAAAAATCATTACTCCCATCACCATTGATTTTGGGCAAGTATGCATGTTCTGCAAAAAATGACAAAAAAAAAAATCTTATTGAATTCGATGCTTCAATAAACCACTTTTAAATTTGAAGTTTTTGCTGTGCCAGAAAAAGTACCTAATATTGTCAAATATATTAAATGTATACAATTTTTTGATGTAAAATATGATGCACCTCTTTTCTAGCCACAAGGTGCTACAAAGTTAAATGTCTTTTTATATGGCTAAAGGGTTGCATCAAATTTAGATAGCAACAGGTGCCTCTGAGTGAACAGATCTTATGTCTCTAGAATGGCCGTTTTTGCTGTAGCATTGTGTGCCGACTTATAACAATTCAGGGATTACTCTGTCGTCTCAAACTTGACAAAATCCCCCAGGATAAATTGGAAGCCATCTATAAGCCACTCTTACCAAGCATCCCTGATTCTCTAGAAGAAATGGATAAGTATCCCTCCAGCCATGATTTAGTCTGTTAGAAAGCTGCCTTAGTGCCACATCAATTTCATGCCCACAGACTGGTACCTATATTTACTATGTCTGGTTTCATATCTTTACTACATACACACTGATCAGTCATAAAATAAAACCCTCACATTATAGAGATCCCCCCTTGTGCCTGCAAAACTCTGACCTGTTGAGGCATGGGCTCCTTCGATGGCATCCTGAGGTATCTGGCAGCAAGGCATTAACAGGAGCTCTGGTGTGAAGTGAGGTATGTTGTGACTTGTTTTTCCAGCATATCCCACAGATGCTCAATCTGATTAAAAGCCAGGTCACTTGTACTCGGTCATGTTCCTGACAGTTTTTGCAGTGTGGCTGGGGCATTCTACTGTGGAAAGAGTCCACTGCCAACACGGAATGCTGTTTTCATGGAGTGGTCTGCAACTATGTTAAAGGAGCTGGCACATCTCAGAGACACGAATTTAAGGACTTAAGGTTTCCCAAACATTGCACAGAGCATCACACTGCCGGCTTCTGTTCTGCCCATAATGGTGCCATCTCTTCAATAAACACTTTAACATAATGTAAAAGAGAACATGGTTTATCAGACCAGACTGCGTTCTTTCATTGCACCATGGTCCAGTTTCGAGAGCCTCATTTACAGCAAGCTGCAATACATGGGGCATTTGGTGACCTTTGTATCATAACCAGCATTAAGTTTTTCAGCAATCGCAGTAGCTCTTCCTAGGGGTTAGAGGAAAGAATGTGGTCATCTGACTGCCTTCCATATACACAAACACATTCCAAGTGAAGGCCTGCCTGGCAAGTACTCCTGCTGAACCTGTATCTTTTAAACTAATGATAGGTGTGTACAACAGAAAAAATAAATCCAAAATTCTCTGTAGACTAGTAGAATTATCCAGGCACCAAAAAAGGTTATAGTTAGCTTTGGAGTTGCAAATAAAAAAATAAATAAAAACAGAAAAGGGGAAAGAGAGACACACACCTACCTCAGTTCTCTGCTGACATCATTTGGTCCTGCTACTTTCTACTCTCGACACTTGGCTTGTTTAATCAGGAACTGCTTGCTTACATTCCGAGTTGTTGGGGTCTTAGCTGGGTAACTACATGTTTCCTTTTTATTTTTTTTTATTTTTTATTTGTACATAAAAATCTAATGGAAAACGCTATGGCTCTTGGAAGGATAGAATCAAATTTGGCTGCGTAGTTCAGATGTTGTGGCTGACTGGTGTATATATGACAAATATTGTACACTGCATGTAATGGACTGGCAAATTAATTTGGGAAGGCTGACCAACGAACACTCATATTTGTATAAAGTACAGGAAATAAAAGCTTAGCCATTAATGAAGGCCTGTCAGTTTTGTAATAACACTGAAAAAGTTGAGTTTAATTTTCTACGTCATGTATTGGCCAATGTTTGGTGTAATTCTCTAAAATCTTTTTTTTTTTTCTAATGTGGCGTGTCTAATATGTAATTGAGACAAAACTAGCAGGGTTAGTCACCTATTAAGAACTACAGCTGGTCATACACTGTATTAGGGATTTCAGAGGGCTGAATCTCTCTATACACTTTTATTCCTTGTTGATCTGTGAAGGTTTTAGTTTGGCAGATGAGTGTGCCATATGATTGTCAACTGATCACAGCTGTAATTTTTGGCCCTTTCGTGGGCTTTTATTGATTGGATGCAGATCTGTCATTTAACAAAATTGGTTTTCAACTAAAGCACCCAACCAAAAATTAGATGGTCAATTTTTCCACCAATTGGTCTCAATCCAGCAATTGTTTGGCTCTGGATTGGGGCAAATTGTTTCTCCCAATCCAGCAATTGTTTGGTGTGTAAACGATTTATCAAAGGAAAACTGTCAGCCGGTTCACCTGCACCAAGCCCAATACATGGTTATAGTACAGGTGGGTAATGGCAGCGGAAGCTAGCTCTGAGCTTCTCTGCTGCCATATGCCCATCAATCTGTGAATGATGCATGTACTCTTCAGAGCTGCCATGTGGGCCGTCAATTAGCACATGACCACTCTGAAGACATAATACATATTCACAGACAGGCAAATGAGCATATTTACATATTAGCAACACAGGCTCTAAGTTTACCATGGGACTACGGCTCGCTGTAAGTAATACAAAGTCTAACTCATGTTCACCCGCAGTACAACCCTGTGTATTTATTGTGGGGGAACTGGCTTATCAGTTTTCCTTTTTTAAAGGAGTGTGAATCTGCTAGATTGTCAATCGTTGTAGGGCATAGGCCTGCCCATATAAGCGGACGCCCAAAATAATCAGTGTTATCAGCTATGTGCAGGGTGAATATCACTGTATAAACTGGGAAGGAAAGGTGTTGGGTGGTGTAGTTTATCATGGCCCCTGTCAAGAAAAGAACTTATCTTGCCAAGAAAAATTTACTCTAACTTTGGTTCTAACTTATTTTTCCTTAATAAATCACTGGCAAATATTCCTACTATTTATTGTAGTTTTATCATTGTGTGACATTGTATAACATGTTTGATGTGGTGTTGCAAATAATCTCACTGATCATTAGGAAGAAGGGGCATTTGGCAGACTACTGTGCCCAAGGGGTTGTGCGGGGATAAGTGTCAGAGGGGGGGGGGGGGATGGGGGTTCGTCTGATTGCTGGGATATCACCTCTGAACTCCTGCACAAGCCCCAGCTCTCTGACAGGAGTGCGTGTTGCAAGGATGGCACACACTCCATTTATTTCTATTGGAGCACCAGAGATGATGGGGCACAACAACAACACTTGGGCCTCTTCAGCGCTCCCATAGAGAATGGAGTGCATGTCTTCCCCAGAAGGCACCGCGGGAACGCTAGAGCGAATTCAAGGTTTTTTTTTTTTTTATAACATGCTCAATGGGCAAAGTTGTGAATACACAATTTTTAAATAGAAGTGATTTACAAATCTGTGGGAATCTTAATGCCTGTACCAATAGTTTATGGTTTATGGATTTTTGGAGTGTGAGCACAACCTTAGTAAGCTATAGTGAGTACTGTGAAATGCATCACTAAAACTTTTTTCTTTGTTTTTTTTTTTTTTCCTGGAGACTCAAACTGAAAGCATCATGGTGATCTGTGATGCTTTCGGTTTTGCTCATTAGACCCGTGGTTGAATGCAAACGTCATTTTTACACACATTCTGAACACTGGCAACTCCAGTTCTTTCTAACGCTGTGTTCGCACCTGTGCACGATCATAATGGTCAATTCTATGGGACTTTGAGATTATGGTCAAAAGTACATAGTTTATCAGTTCTCTCATTGATCCATTTTTGTTATCATTGCAGTCAATGTTAGATGGATAGAAGGGAAACAAAATAAATATTAGATAAATGACGAATTAGTTGCAATGTTAGCAAAAAACATACTGCAGGGTAAAAAAGGTGTGAAAGTGGCTATATTTAGTACTTGGAGGATATGGCACTTGGTTCATTAGTACAGTTTGAAGAGTATGTGTCCTTTTACTTTCTTTACAGGCTGGATGGAAGGAAAATCACGCTACTTTTATGAATGAGTTAAAAAATCTTCAAGCAGTTGGACTCACCAGTCTTGGTCAAGCCCTAAGGACGTCATTTGATTTGTTAAATTTAAATAGATTAGTAACTGGCATAGACAACTATGGACAGGTAGGTTGCTTCATGGGAAGGAAAAGGCTTTCCTTCATTCATGGTTATTTTCTTTATTTTGAAAATCTCCTATTTAAATCAAATCAATTTATGTGCTGTTCCTACAACCTAGTTAGAGGTTGAGACAGGTATATAACCTGTAATATCTTGTTGGTAGTATTTTTCCTTGTGGTTTCTCCTCGTTTCATTATTCAAGAATTCACCTTTTTCTGCTTAAACATAAAGCTTCATTTTTAAGGTAAGAATAATCTCCATTATTCCCAGTACTTTCATGAAAAATCACTTTGGTCTGAAAAACCCATGCACTTGTTCTGCTACTTTATTTATTTATTAATAATTTTCTTTTTCTTTTCTTGGAAAATAATTCAAGTTCTGAATTCCATCTTCCCTATGTGGGAAACGTGTATGTGAACCCTCAAGATACAAGGGTGTCAACCTATATATTTAACATAGATTTTTTTTCCTGAACCATTGTAACTTAAAACCATACTCGACATACATCAGACAGTTCATATCCGAGGTACATATGAGTAGGTGGAAGATGTAACCAGAGTTGAAATTTTATTGCTTAAACTCCTGTATTACTGAATTTCATGCACTTATTGGCTGACTAGTAGCCCCTCTCTACAGTACCATGCACTACATGTCATACTGCCCTTTATCTGTGCCAGGATGAGCTGATGCCTTTGACACCAATAGATGATATCCTGTATGTGTACTTTATGGGACCTTGCTCCTGTACTGTTCAGGAAGCTCCTGTCCATGTATAAAGCGTTTTATAGCTTCTAGCAGCTATAACTCACTTGCTTTAGCTAATACACTTTTTTCTTTTTTTGGGGGGGGCTTCAGAACCAGTTACCAGTTTTCCATAAAGTTTTTTGCAATAAAGAATAATTTCAATCAAGCCAATCAATATTGTAACTCAATGGACCACTGTATCATATTATATTTCTATGGGCACTGACTGATCACCTGTAAAGAAATAGTGATATTGCAGTTTTTGTATGATAAGGATTGATGGCCTTTTTGTAGTAAAGTGTTTTTATTTAGGGATCGACCGATATCGTTTTTTTAGGGCCGATACCGATAATCGGTGGAGGTTAGGGCCGATAACCGATAACTTATACCGATATTCCGGTATAAGTTATCGGCTATTTTTCCCCCCTGACACCGCTGCAGAACATTGATTTAAAGCGGGCGCTTTAAATCAATGCACTGCAGTGGCTTTTGTGGTGTCATAGGCCGCCACCACCCGCTTCTCTCCCCCTACCTGTCAGGGTGGTCCGGGCCTTCCTTCCTGTAGTGTCCGGCGGCATTCCGAGTGGAGGGTGAACCGATCCGGGCTGTCCTTCTTCTCCGGGGGTCATCTTCTCCACTCCGGGCAGGCTCCGGCCTAGTACGCTGCATAGACGCTGCTGCGCAGTGACGCCCGTGCGCAGCGACGCACCTGACGTCACGGCGTCTATGCAGCGTACTAGGCCGGAGCCTGCCCGGAGTGGAGAAGATGACCCCCGGAGAAGGAAAGCCCGGACCGGTTCACCCTCCACCCGGAATGCCGCCGGACACTACGGGAAGGAAGGATGGATGGATGGCCCGTAGTTTTCAAAATAGGCAGTGTTTTTTTATTTTATTTTATTTTTATTTTTTTCTTCTCTGTTCTGGCACCATAGGGGCTTCCTAAATATGACATGCCCCCCAAAAACCATTTCAGAAACTCTCTCTCTCCAAAATCCCATTGTCGCTTCTTCCCTTCTCTGCCCTCTAGTGCACCCACAGAGCATTTGACATATACACGAGGTATTTCCTTACTCGAGAGAAATTGGGTTATACATTTTAGGGTGATTTTTCTCCTTTTACCCCTTGTAAAATTCCAAAACTGTGTCTACAAGAACATGCAAGCGTAAGAAATGAAGATTTTGAATTTTCTCCTTCACTTTGCTGCTTTTCCTGTGAAACACGTAAAGGGTTAACACACTTACTGAATGTCACTTTGAATACATTGAGGGATGCAGTTTTTATAATGGGGTCATTTATGGGGTATTTCTAATAGGAAGGCCCCTCCAAATCAACTTCAAAACTGAACTGGTCCCTGAAATTCTGATTTAGAAAATTTTGTTAAACATTGGAAAATTGCTTAACTTAGAAGCCCTCTGATGTCTTCCAAAAGTAAAATTGTATTGTGTATATGTGAATCAATATATACCGTAATTATCGGCGTGTAAAACGCACTTTTTAGGCTAGAATTTTTAGCCTAAAGTCTACCTGCGTGTTATACGCCGATAAGCCGCTGCAATTCAATGATTTAAAGCGGGCGCTTTAAATCAATGAACTGCAGCGGCTTTGCAGGTGCAGAGACTGCCACCGCTGCCGGCTTCTCTGCCCCTGCTTGTCCTGGGGTCTAGAGCCCTGCTGCCAGCCCTTCTCTCCCCCTGGCTATCGGCGCCGCTGCCCCATTGCCGGCACCGCTTCTCTCCCCCTGGCTATCGGCGCCGCTGCCCCATTGCCGGCACCGCTTCTCTCCTCCTGGCTATCGGCGCCGCTGCCCCATTGCCGGCACCGCTTCTCTCCCCCTGGCTATCAGCGCCGGCAATGGGGCAGCGGCACCGATAGTCAGGGGGAGAGAACGGGCAGCGGCGCAGATAGCCAGCGGGAGAGAAGCGGCGGCAGCAGGGCTCTAGACCCCAGGAAAGGCAGGGGGGAGAGAAGCGGGCAGCGATGGCCTCTCTCCCCCTGCCTTTCCTGGGGGTGTGTCGGGGTATACGCATGCACACACACACGCACCCACATTTTACCAAGGATATTTGGGTAAACTTTTTTTACCCAAATATCCTTGGTAAAATGAGGGTGCATGTTATAGGCCGGTGCGTGGTATACCCCGATAAATACGGTCATTTATTTGGGATGTCCATTTTACTTTTAAGCAGAGTTTCAAAGTAATAAAAGCAAAATTTTAAAATTTTTCATAAAATTTGGGAATTTTTCACTAACAAATTATGCAAGTATCGACAACTAACATAAAGTAGAATATGTCCTGAAAAAAACGGTCTCGGAATCAGAATGAAAAGTAAAAGCATCTAACAGTTGTTCATGCTTAGTGACAGTGGTCAGATGTGCAAAAAACTTTCAGGGTCCTTAAACCCTTCCCGCAAATGGACGTGTATACACGTCCAATACATTTTCTATCACCATGTCTGTTGGCATGGTGATAGAAACGTCAACTCAGCTGTTCTGGACAGCTGACCGATGACACTATGCAGCTGGGGACCAATCAGACTGGTCCCCTGCTGCAGATCGTTGTCATTAGTCAGTCAGTGACTGACTAATGACAAGGACTTGCGGGGTTCCGGGCTGATCGGGTCTCTGGTGACCCGATCGCCCAGAAAATAGGGATTTTCGGAGTGGTCAGAGACCACTCCGATCATCCTGAAGGGTTAGGAGTGAGGTGGCAGCTGCCACCTCGCTCCTAAACCCCTGCCATTAGTCGTTAGGGCTAGCGACCAATGGCAGGAGGGGGGTGGGAGGTGGGAGGTTAAAGGTGAAATCCCCGCTCTGCCTGCCCCTGAATGTCGGCGCAGAGCGGGGGAAGATGGTGGACGGTTCGGAAATCTCACCTCACACCCGGACCGACGATTGCAGCGGGACCGGCGGCAGGATCGGGACAGGCAGCACGGGACCGACGGAGGCAGCGGCGGACACAGCAGTAAAGATCAGCCGTAAGTGATCTTCACTGCTGCGTTCCAGGAGTTGCCAAACTACAACTCCTAGCAAGCCCAGACAGCCAAAGGCTGTCTGGGCATGCTGGGAGTTGTAGTTTTGCAATATCTGGAGGCCCACAGTTTGGAGACCACTGTTCAGTGGTGTCCAAACTGTAGCCCTTCCAGATGATGCAAAACTACAACTCCCTGCATGCCCAGACAGTCCAGGGATGCTGAGAGTTGTACTTCTGTAACATCTGGCCCTTCAGATGTTGCAGAACTACAACTCCCAGCATGCCTTGACAGTCTGGGCATGCTTGGAGATGAAATTTTCCAACGTCTGGAGGGCTACAGCTTGGACGCCACTGAACAGTGGTCACCAAACTGGGACCCTCCAGATGTTGCAAAACTAACTCCCAACATGTCTTTTGGCGGTCTGGGCATGCTGGGAGTTGCAGTTTTAAAACAGCTGGAGGCACCCTTTTTGGGAAACAGAGTTAAGTAACAAACTCAGTGTTTTGCAACCAGTGTGCCTCCAGCTTTTGCATAACTACAACCCACAGCATGCACGGACAGCCAAAGGGCATGCTGGGAGTGTTGGTAGTATGCCTCCAGCTGTTGCATAACTACAAGTCCCAGCATGCCCTCAGTTGTCACTGCATGCTGAGTTGTAGTTTTTGCAACGGCTGAAGGCACACTGGTTGCGAAGTTTGTTACCTAACAGTGTTTCGCTACCAGTGTGTCTCCAGTTGTTGCAAACTACAACTTCCAGCACTGATAGACCGTACATGCAGGGAGTTGTAGTTTTGCAACAGCTGGAGGCACACTGGTTGTGGAACACTGAGTTAAGTAACTCTGTGTTTTGCAAACCATGTGCCTCCAGTTATTGCATAACTTCAACCCCCAGCATGCACGGACAGCCAAAGGGCATGCTGGTAGTGCTAGTTTTTGCCCCCTCCCCCCCCCCCAATGTGAATGTACAGGGTACATTCACACGGGCGGGGGTCTACAGCGAGCTTCTTGTACAAATTTGAGATGCAGCAAGTTTTCCGCCACAGCTCAAACTCCCAGCGGGAAGCTCGCTGTAGACCCCCGGCCGTGTGTGTGCCCTAAAAACACTACACTATACTACATTACACAAAATAAAAAATAAAACGCTACATACACATACCCCTACAGTCCCCTCCCCCCCCCCCCCAAATAAAAAATCTAAAATTTCTCGTATGACTGTTTCCAAAACGGAGCCTCCAGCTGTTACAAGACAACTCCCAGTATTGCCGGACAGCGATTGACATTCCAGGCATGCTTGAAGTTTTGCAACAGCTGGAGGCACCCTGTTAGGAAACACTGCCATAGGGTATTTTTGGTATCGGAGGCCAGTATAATTCTTGCATCCGGTTCTGTCCTTATGCAAAGCCCTTATTTAGTCTTCAAATGCGCATGGCGCTTTCTCACTTCGGAGCCCTGTCGTATTTCAAGGCAACAGTTTAGGGCCACATATGAGGTATTTTCGTACTCAGGAGAAATTGCCTAACAAATTTTGGGGGGGCTTTTTCTCCTATTACCCCTTGTAAAAATGTAAAATTTGGGGGGAAAACGAAAATTTTTGTGGGAAAAAAAATGTATTTACACATCCGACTTTAACGAAAAGTCATCAAACACCTGTGTGGTGTTAAGGCTCACTGGACCCCTTGTTACGTGCCTTGAGGGGTATAGTTTCCATAATGGTATGCCACAGGGATTTTTTTTTTTTTTGCTGTTCTGGCACCATAGGGGCTTCCTAAATGCGACATGCCCCCCAAAAGCCATTTCAGAAAAATTCACTCTCCAAAATCCCATTGTCGCTCCTTCCCTTCTGAGCCCTCTACTGCGCCCGCCGAACACTTGACATACACATATGAGGTATTTCCTTACTCGAGAGAAATTGGGTTACACAGTTTCGGGGGATTTTTCTCCTTTTACCCCTTTATAAAAATTCAAAAACTGGGTCTACAAGAACATGCCAGTGTAAAAAAAAAATCTAATTTTGAATTTTCTCCTTTACTTTCTGGCTATTCCTGTGAAACACCTAAAGGGTTAACACTTTCTAAATGTGATTTTGAATACTTTGGGGGGTGCAGTTTTTATAATGGGTTCATTTGTGGGGTATTTCTAATATGATGGTCCTTCAAATCCACTTCAAAACTGAACTGGTCCCTGAAAAATTCAGATTTGGAAAATTTTGTGAAAAATTTGAAATTTGCTGCTATACTTTGAAGCCCTCTGGTGTCTTCCAAAAGTAAAAATATGTCAACTTTTATGATGCAAACAAAGTAGACATATTGTATATGTGAATCAATATATAATTAATTTGGTATGTCTATGTTCCTTACAAGCAGAGTTTCAAAGTTCGAAAATTGCAAAATTTTAAAATGATGCAAGTATCGTCGAAATTTTACTGCTATGTTAAAGTAGAATGTCACGAAAAAACAATCTCTGAATCAAATTCATAAGTAAAAGCATCCCAGAGTTATTAATGCTAAAAGTGACAGTGGTCAGATGTGAAAAAAACGCTCTGGTCCTTAAGGTGAAAATGGGCTGGGTCCTTAAGCTTTAAACTGTTCATTACAGTAAAAAAAAATGTACTGTGACTTTAGTTTTCTACACACAGTACAACTGTAATAGAAGGGTATTATATTCTACGGTAATCTGTATTACTTGCTTTAGGGGTGAAATATTTGCCCTTATTCAATATGGCTGCTGTGTAACTTCCTGTTAGGACTCACGGTGACTCATCGATTATTTGTACAGCTGCTGCTTCTAACAACCCCAGGTTTTTATTTATTTCATTATTTTGTTTTAGTAAAGCGTAGCAAGTTGCGTCATATTGCTTTTTAGCTGCTTAGATTATTTAGGGAATATAAGCCTTCATAGTCAGCTTAGTAAGGGTTCTCCTTATTAAATTGATCAGGTTTTTAGTTGTCACTTGCAGTTTTTTTTTGTTAGCTTTTAACTGTGGCTTCTAGTTGTGAAAACAATGTATGCAGCATATGTACACTTTGCCTTTTTTTTTTTTTTTTTCTTGAAAATAATGAAAAGGTGAAATAAAAGAATACATATCAGTCATATAAAATGATCCTTTTTAAATCAGTGTTTGCAATATGCTGTCACGGCAAGAAACGTGTCGGCCCCATAGAATTGCTGTCTGAATGTTCTGCAAAGCACAGGCTTCCAAATTGCCTACGACTATAAAAGGCTTTTAACGTGTTGTATTGCACAATTTCCTCTGAAATTGTAGGAACATAATATTTTGTCCTCTACGAGCTTTAGCCACTAGGTGGCTTTTGTTATACAAGAAATGTAGCCTGTTGTCCTTAAAGTAGTCGGCTTGTTTAACACCAGATCTACTCGTAACAGAATATTACAGGGGGCTTATATATGCAGTTGATGCTGGATCTTTTCTTCCTTCATGTCCGCCATACAGGTGTCATAAGATTTTTTCAGCTAGTACATAAGGTTTTGTGTTATCAGTTAGGTTACAACTGACCCTTACAAAAATCAAAACCCTATTCTTGGTCACATTTTCCTTTTGGACAGTGAATGGAAAAAATATTAGCATTATAGCCATCTCCACCAGACAAATGAAGCAACACCTGTGGTTGTCAGGACATGTAGCTTTTCCACAATTAAAGAACCACCGATTGAAGACTATTCTAGGGCATGATGGGTTTTTATGTCCCTGTCCACCGTGATTAAATCATAATCTAGTGTATATCTAATAAATATAAATATATAATTTTTTTTAAGGTGGCTGTATTTAATACACTGAACTGCAAAAGTGAGGCTCTGTTCATACCTGTTAAGAGCCTTCTGCATGAAGTATACATGTGGAGGGTCTACTATGTTCTAAGGACAATCTTGGCGTACTCTGGGTTAATGGGGGAAAATGGAAACCTTCTGGAGAAAGCTTTCACAATGCAAATGACTACTGTTGGGTGAGAAGATTTAAAAAGGCCTTAAAATTCACAGGAGTAAAAGGACAGGATGTGATTTTTGTATAAACCTAGTGTTTCTAGTAATCACCAGGCTACATGACCCCAATAAAAAGGTCAGAGGGTTGCTGCAACCACATGTCCTGCTGCAGTAGAAAGAGCAGCTCTGCTAATTTGTCATATGAATTTGATGCCGATGAAGATCAGTAACAGTTAAATGGGCACCGTCAGATTCAAAAAAACATTTTATATGTTGTACATCTTGGCAAAACGACCTATGGTATCTAATAACCTTTCTAATATAATTCATAAGAAAATGTTGTTTCCTTATTTAAATCATGGCTTATAAAATCATAGCTTTGTCTAAGCTGAAGCACAGGCTTGTAGAGCGTCCAGTAAGTGAGGGTGGGCTAGGACTCCTCTGTGCTCTCTCCTGTCTGATAGCACTCCTCTGTGCTCTCTCTCCTGTCTGATAGCACTCCTCTGTGCTCTCTCTCCTGTCTGATAGCACTCCTCTGTGCTCTGTCTGATAGCGCTCCTCTGGGCTCTCTCCTGTCCTATCATACAGCAAAGAGCACAGAGGCGTGCTTTACCTCACTGGACTTAGTCCATGCCTGTGCTTCAGCTTGGAAAAAAAGCCATTTTATAAGCAATGACGTACAACATTAACATTTTTTTTTTTTTTTGTATCTGACAGTTAGGGCTGGGCGGTATACCGGTTCATACCGAATACCGAATTTTTTGGGCTGCACGATATGAATTTTCCCCCATACCGCAATACCAGTTGGGCCCCTCCCCCTTGAATGTATTATCAGCCCAGCGCAACGCTGTGCCCACATCGGGGAACTAATCCTATGTGACCCGCCAGCACTGTTCTGCTCCCCCCCCCCAAAATAAATTATCAGCCCAGCGGGGTACTACTCACAGATGTCACCTTCAAGTACTGCCCTCCTCCTCTTTGTTGGGGGGCCGCCGGGCGCTGGAACTCTATACTGTACGCTAGTGGTCTCCAACCTGCAGACCTAGAGATGTTGCAAAACTGCAACTCCCAGCATGCCCGGACAGCCTATGGCTGTCCGGGCATGCTGGGAGTTGTAGTTTTGCAACAGCTGGAGGTCCGCAGGTTGGAGACTACTGCTGTATGCTGTATCCCTATGCCCGGGCTGCAAAAGATACAGAAAATAAACTTTAAACTCACCTTCATGGGCCACACGCTGGGGACTGGAACGTCGGACAGCCGTTAGCCTATCACCGGCCGGAGTGATGCCCCGGCCTGTGATAGGCTGAGCCCACTGTCATGTAAGAAGCTCTGGCCTGCTTCTTACATGACCGTGCGTTTAACCTATCGCTGGCCGGGGCGGGACATCACTCCGGCTGGTGATAGGCTAACGGCTGTCCGACGTTCCAGTCCCCAGCGTGTGGCCCATGTAGGTGAGTTTAAAGTTTATTTTCTGTATCTTTTGCAGCCCGGGCATAGGGATACAGCGTACAGCAGTGGTCTCCAACCTGCGGACCTCCAGCTGTTGCAAAACTACAACTCCCAGATTGCCGGGAGTTGTAGTTTTGCAACAACTGGAGGTCCGCAGGTTGGAGACCACTGGCGTACAGTGAGTTCCAGCGCCAGCGGCCCCCCAACAAAGAGGAGGGCAGTGCTTGAAGGTGACATCTGTGAGTAGTACCCCGCTGGGCTGATCATTTGGGGGGGGGGCAGAACAGCGCTGGCGGGTCACATGATTGGGGGGGTGAAAATTACGTTAAAATTACGTTAAATTACGGTTCCGTGAAACCGCCGTAAGTTAAAAAATACCGTGATACACATTTGGTCATACCGCCCAGCCCTACTGACAGTGCCCATTTAATGTTGGGAATCTGTCAACATATTTTGCTGCGTATTTGGTGCTGCGTATTTTCCTACCCATTGACTTCTCTGTTGAAGTCAATGGGTAGGAAAATACGCAGCACCAAATACGCAGCAAAATACGCCACGTGGGAATGCACCCTAAAGGGTCAAAGCCAAACTGGAGCTAATGACTTTTTATCTCTAGTCAAGAAGGTGCAGCTTAGCTACACAAGTGTATCAGATTTGCATAGCTCCACCCTTGCCCTCACCTTTCAGCTGCTCCTTGACTGATGTACAGGGCTCTGCATTTCAATCAAGGAGGGGATAGAAAGTGAGGGCGTTTGTGTGCCAGGTTGTGGTGCTTGAGCAGCTCCGTGCCACCTCCTTGACACTTGGCTGACAATGTGATTTTTATAAATTTTGCAACCATCTTTTAGCTACAGGAATGGTACAAAAGGGCTCCTTACCTGCCTCATCACAAGCCATTCGGCAGCCTGTACTAATGGAGCACTGATAACACTGACCAATGCTGTTTTATGGAACAGCATTGTTCAGTGTTTGCTATCTAAAGTCTAAAGACTGCATGTAATAGTCTCCCATGGGGACTGAAAAATAAAGTGTGAAAAAATGTAGAGGGAGAAAATAGGTTAAATGTGAATAACCCCCTTACTTAAAGTTTGAATAGCTTTTTTTTTATTTTTTTTTTTTAAGTAAAATAAAACACAACCTGTATGAATTTGAATGTAGATAATGTGATTTGTACCAAAAATTGGACTGCGTGGAATTGGAAGTCTCAAAGAGCTGCTGCAAGATGTGGTGTTTTTTTGTTTTTCGTTTTTCAACTCTGCCCTACAAATTTTTGTTTCAGCATAGATTTTGTGGTAAAATGAGTGTCATTACAAAGTATTACTGGTGACACAAAATAAAAAGCTGTCATATGGGTCTGTAGGTGGACAATTAAAGGGGTTATGCCTATTAGAAGGTGAGGAGGAAAATTTGAAAGTGCAAAAATAAAAAAAAATCTATCCTTAAGAGGTTATACTCTGTTATAGGGGGGAAATTTGAATTGAGAAACAGACTCACTGACAAAGTTAATGTAAAATCAGTTGCTGTGCCACTTTATTTTCTTCCTGTAAGGAAGTGACTGTGACTATGCATTTCCCAATGTGAAATAATAGAAGCCGCACCACATTAAAAATAAAAGCAGATTGGTTTACAAGGCATCTAGAGAATTTATGAGCAAATGCGGTCATTGCCGTGATGACCCTGTAGGGGGAAACTTTTGCGAGCACGAGTTACTCCTGCTGCATATTTATATCCTGTCTGACATTGTCAAATACTCTTGTGTATAGCACACCGAGAGATCATTTAGGTCTTATCACCATTCTCTTATAATCTACTCCTCTCTTATCCTTTTATCTCAGTAGTGACCTTGCAATCTCATATCTGATATTTAAAGGGAATGTCAGGTCCTCGGGATCTGATTGGTCAGAAAAACAGTTCTCAAATATTGTTCTCCTCAGCTCTTTTCCATGCATTGTGGCAGTGGTTTTACAGTTGCAGAACGAACTGCAGATGGCTGGGGAGACATCAGTGCAGTCTGTTCCATGTTGGGTAGTGTAGAGCAGGGGCTGAGGGATTTATCGCATCGGGTCTCACTTCTGAGACCCCATGCGATCAGAAGTTAAGCAGGGGAGCGGGTGGAATGCTCCGCTCCCCTGCGATGTATATAGGGGAGACTTATTGCTTTATAGAGAATAATTTTTTTTTTCTATGTTTTGCAACAGTTCAGGGGTAAGAGGCATATTTAGCGACTTCTGAGTCTTTTAATATAGACAGATTCACTCTTTGCCTAACCGTAGAACTTTTTCATTTTGACCATACAGTGGTCACGTGTTTATCACTTGCGACTTTGTCAAAAGTCGCTATTTTGTGCGCAAAGGTCCTTTTTTATTTATTTTTTTAAGGCGCAAAGCTACACCACCTACCATTTGGCGTGAGAATCACTTCTACCTTCTGCAATTCAACCTTTAACCTCTTATGGATGACAGCGTCTCACTCCCCTTCTATGAAACGCGCTCAGGAGCTGAGCGCTGGTCATAGCTGGGTGGTCCTGGCGGCTATCTGCCACCAGGACCCATCTCTGATGCCAGACATCACCAATCAGGGTGATGCACGGCTTTAACCCCCTTAGACAGCGCAATCAAACTTGATTGTAGTGTCTAAAATGCAAGTAAAAATGTCACAGCAGCTCTGTGAAAGTAAAAACCTAACCTGCCAAATTCAGGACTTCAGGAAAGTGTCTACTTCCCTCCCTCAAAAGCATCTAGAAAAAGTATGTGGTTAAGCTTTTCCCAACACAGCAGAGCTGCGTAAAATTCATCAACCTGCTGCACCATCTTGATAAATAAGATGCATGCTAGTCAAACCCACCACCCAAATAAATGTGGGAAAATAGCTCTACAGTAGACATTATTTGATAAATCTGGGCCATAGTGTCTTACATTTTCAAATTTCTCGCCGGGAGCTCTGAATGGCTGGTACAGTGTGTCTATTCAGAGCTCCCGGCGGGGTTTTTAAACTTGCCCCGTGCAAATTCACAATTCATTCCCTTTTGACCCCTCCACATCTTCTAGCGCAATTAGAGCGCACAGCAAGAGCATGTCACTCCATTCCCCGCTGTCCATCCCCATATGGGATGAGCAGTGTGGAATGGACTGACATGTCCCTGCTGTGAGCTGTTTTTGCGCTCCATTCCCACTCATCTTCTATCGCATTCAGAGCGCACAGTGGGGACATGTCAATCTATTCTTCACTTGCCCGTCCCCGTCAGGTATGGGGTAATTGAGTGCAATAGCAGCACACAGCGAGGACGTCAGTCCATTCCCTGCTGCTCATCTGTTAGGTACAGGGATGAGCAGCAGGGAATGAACTGACATGTCTCCGCTGTGCGCTCTAATTGCGCTAGAAGATGCGGAGGGGTCGGAAAATGAATTGTGAATATGCACAGTACAAGTTTAAAAGCCCAGCCGGGAGCCCTGAATGGACACTCCAGGTCCAGGGTATTTGAAAGTAAATACACTCTCTACATTGCAGGGGAGTGGAGCATGTCGCCCGCTCCCTTGTTTAATAACTGCTGATCGCATTGGGTCTCAGAAATGAGACCCGGTGCAACCAAATCCCAGCCCCTGTACTAGTACCTCCAACATAGAACAGACTCTGTAATGGTTCAAAAACGGATATTAAAAAACAGATGCAAACGGATTTCATTAAAGGCTCATCCGTTTGCCATAGACTTCAAAGTAAAATTTCTTGAGTCTGTTTATTTTCCATTATTTTGGACGGGAGAAAAAATACTGCATGCAACGTCTTTTCTCCTGCCAAAAAATGGAAAGAAAAGCAAACGGCTGACAGGGTTGTAAAAAAAATAAAAAAAATTTAAAAAATCCCACTGACATCAATGGGATCTGTTTTACAACAGTTTGAAAGCTACTTGAAAGAGCTATGAACGGAACATTAGATTGGAGGAAAATTATGGGGACAGATGGCAGTGTATACGAGCCCTTAAAAGAACCTTAATTCAAAATTGGTGTAAAAAGATAAATTTGTAATTTTTATAACTAGGCTACATGGGCTTTGTTTGGAACAGTGAATCTCAAAACCATCTCAAACCAGAATTCTTTAATTCTTGCTTAAAAGTTGCTAAACAAAACAATTGCCACTGTACATGCCATCCTTTCACATTTATCATGTGTGTAAGGTGTTTTTACAAGAAGTCTTGGGATCCAGAGCCAACTCAAATAGAAACACTGAACATAGTGCACCTGGTTTCCCTTCCGGGCCCGTGGGCACCTGTTAACTCGCTGCATGCAAAGGTGTTTGGTTTTGTGTTTTTTTTATTTTATTTATTTTTTTTGCGCACAAGCACACTTCAGGGAAACTATGGTGAATCACTAGACCTGTATGACACTTTCTGAGCCACACTAAACACTTTCGCAATAGAATTTCAGATTTCTTCTAAAAACAGCACCACATCTGTCCTCCGCTTGTGTGGAGTATTGCTCCTCAGAGCCACCCTTCTTCATTCACTTCAATAGAACTCTCTGGATAACCCCTTTTAATGTTTGTCAATTTTTAGGTGCAAAATAATTCTCTAAATTTGTCCAACCACAAGGTGGCATAAAAGGTGTTTAGTATGTCAAGATGCATTACGTTTATCACCATGATAAATTGATGCTTTTTGTGACTTGTCTAGACAGGATTCATACATTTGTCCCAGTGTTAGTTTGCATGTTCAGCATATATGCTAAAAGACACTCCTTGCACTAAAATGAACAGGTGAAGCCTCCTATACACATGCACTGGCAGGATTTATTTTCTGTATTAGAAAGTGTAGCCCACTGATCTTTCACATTTAGTTGAATAGTGCAAAAATAATCTCCCATACAGCTTGGAACGTTTGCCGTCAATTAGAATATAATGGAATATATTGTGGATTTAAATTCATCCACTGGACATAGCTTCCCATTCATAATGTGAAAAGAGCTTTAATGATCCCAGGGCCTGTCAGCAGTTTTTCGACAGTACTTGTGCACCTTTTTGCTCTTTATTATTGGTGGTTGTACTGATTTAAGAGCACGACCTGCATGAATGGTGTTAACTAAAATCTTAGATGAAACCATTTTAAGTTGGTCTCTTTAAAGGGGTACTCCGGTGGAAAACTGGTGCCAGAAAGTTAAAAAGATTTGTAAATTACTTCTATTAAAAAATCTAAATCCTTCCAGTACTTAGCTGCTGGATACTACAGAGGACATCTGTCCATTTTAGGAACTGTCCAGAGCAGCATATGTTTGCTATGGGGATTTTCTCCTACTCTGGACAATTCTTAAAATGGACAGAGATGTCAGCAGAGAGCACTGTGTTCCAAAAAGAAAAGAATTTCCTCTGTAGTATTCAGCAGCTAATAAGTACTGGAAGGGTTAAGATTTTTTTTTAATAGAAATAATTTACAAATCTTTTTAAAGGGGTATTCTGGGCAAAAAAAACATTTTATCCCCTATCCAGAGGATAGGAGATGAGATGTCTAATCGCGTGGGGCCCGTTGCGGAGACCCCCCACCCCCCACGATCTCCCTGCAGCACCCGCATTCTTTGCTGGACCCGCATAGAATGTGGGTGCTGCAGGGAGATCGGGGGGTCTCATCAGCGGGCCCCCTGCGATCAGACATCTTATACCCTATCCTTTTAGATAGGGGATAAAATGTTTTTGCCCAGAATACCCCTTTAACTTTCTGGCACCAGTTGATTTAAAAAAAAAAAATATATAAAAAATAGTTCACCGAAGTACCCCTTTAAGGACATTACTTTTATTTTAGCTTGTCTTTCAGCTTGAATGTGAAACGTTACTTGATTAAATCTTTTTATTTTATTTTTTTTTCTACAGGGAAGGAATCCATTTTTCTTGGAGCCTGCCATCATCATAGCAATAACCGATGGAAGTAAATTAACTACAACAGGTGGTGTGCAGGACGAAGTAAGTAACTTGTGCGCTGTATGTTTCATTAGCACAGCAGAGCTGTGTGTATGGAGCCTGTACATTACAACTGTTTAGTGCTTCTTCCTTATACCACCACATAAGCGGTATATTCTTTTAAAAGCAATGCTTGTAAGAGATATTTTCTCCTTTTTAATGTGGCATCAAATGGCACTTATTTTATAATTTTTTTTTTACTGTGATATTCCATATTAATGACACATGGAGGTAGCGAAGGGCTCCGTACACTTCTTAAGTTGATATGTTACAGCTTCATGTAACTTTGAGTTTGTATAGAACTACACAGATATGTGCATAAGTTGTATATTATCTCTCCCTGAATATGACCAAAAATAAATCTGTATGCTATTGGAAACCCCCAAGACACATAATGAAACCTCTAAATTAAATCTGCAAAAAAGGGTAAAATTTAAAACCAGTGCAAAGGAAAAGTGTAACCAGTAGCCCATAGCAGCCAATAAGTTTAAAGCTTTCTTTTAGAGTGGGAATCTGCTCATGGCTATGGGAAGAAGCTCATTGGGACCTTGCACCAGACCAAAATCTCTCTCTCTATTTTGTTGTTACCCTGTGTTTTTAACTGTGTTTGTACTTGTCATTTGTTTGCATCTCATTGTGTATTCTTATTTAGCTCCACTTGCCTTTGAATTCTCCATTGCCTGGAAGTGAATTAACAAAGGAGCCTTTTCGTTGGGATCAGAGACTTTTTGCTTTAGTTCTGAGGCTTCCTGGTGCCACACCTGTTGAACAGGACCAGTTGAATACTGTTCAGGTTGATGAGTCTCCCATCACTCCTATGTGTGATGTCACAGGCGGTGAGTATTTAAGCAGGAAGCACAGAAAACCATGGCCTATTTAAACACTAAAACTGACCAATAGATGCATACAAGTCTATAGTATGGTTTTTAGTATAGTTAACCGAAGTAAATGATCTGCCTAATGTTGTAGTTTGAGCTTTTTGATCAGAACACTACCACTGAAGTTTTGGTGACCATCCCAAAACTGTACTGTGGTGAACACCAACCAACAGCAATCTCTATAAATGTACTGTGTACACAGACCTAGATCTATGTAGCACTTTCAGATTGCCCTTCAGATGAATCATGCATAAAGCCTGGACCTCCTGTGGTCCTGCATTAGGGCCCTTGTTTGTCCCTGCATGGATGTGTCAGCATGACATTTGCCAATGTATCTGCCATGGAGGACACAGCTCTCTGCCATGTGGCATAACTCATTTAACAAACCCTTAGTGCATAATAAAAGCCCAGTTTTCCATGTAATCTGCTGTAGCTTTTACTTTCCCTTTAGATTACATAACTAGCTTTTCACCTACTTAGAATTAATTAGATATTGCTAATTGTGACATTTCAGCATGAGGCAGGGAGTACTGTTTTGTTTAACGGACATCTAGGGTAGAAGTGACAGAAATCTAGGTTTCCATTAACCCCTTAAGGACCAAGAGCGTACAGGTACACCTTCGCTCCCTGGTACTTAAGGTCCTGAGATCCTTCCCCCCCCCCCATGTGAATTCACACCGCCGATTTGCCACGATTCTGGGTCATACGGGACTCTGGTGACCCGAAAAATAAGGGGGATCGGGGTTGTCCACCCCTCCTATCCCTGCTATTGGTCGTCTAGAAGTGGCGACCAATAGCGAATCGGGGGGGGGGGGGGGGGGGGGGGGTTGGATAACTTTCGGTTTCCCCGTTCTGCCCACCCACTGTAGGCTGGGCAGAATGGGGAAACCGACAAGGACCCGCGCCAAAGTCCACTTAGCCATTGGCGGCGGCAGAAGAGGACTGCGATGTGGCTCCCTGGATCCTACGGAAGCCCGTGAGTTGCCTAGCAACATCTGGAGGGCTACTGTTTGAGATCACTATACAGTGGTCTCTAAACTGTAGCCCTCCAGATGTTGCAAAACTACATCTCCCAGCATGCCCAGACAGCTGTTTGGGCATGCTGGGATTTGTAGTTTTGCAACATCTGTAGGGTCACAGTTTGGAGATCACTGTGCAATGATCTCTAAACTGTGGCCCTCTAGATCTTGCAAAACTACAACTCCTAGCATGCCCACACAGCAGTTTGCTGTCCGGGCATGCTGGGATTTGTAGTTTTGAAACATGTGGAGGGCCACAGTTTGGAGGTCACTGTGTAGTGGTCTCTAAACTGTAGCCCTCCAGATGTTGCAAAACTGCAAATCCCAGCATGCCCAAACAGCTGTCTCGGCATGCTGGGAGTTGTAGTTGCGTACCTCCAGCTGTCGCATAACTAAATCTCTCTCCCAGCATGCCCTTCGGCGATCAGTACATGCTGGGAGTTGTAGTTTTGCAACAGCTGGATTCGCCCGTAATCGGACCCGGAGCGAACACGCTTCGGGGACTGATTATAAACAGGGTGCCACGTGCATGATCAGGGGCGTCCCCAGCGATCGGGGATAAGATGTTTAAGCACTGGAGAACCCCTTTAAGGTGAAAAATGGGCTTTGTCCTTAAGGGGTTAACAGCTCTTCACAGTATAATATTAATCAAATATTCACATTCAGACATAAGCTGGTGACATGTTGCCTTCATTGTTTACCAGGCACAATTCTTTTAAGGTGCGTTCAGATATGCATATGCACTGTAAAATAATCTGTAATCAGCACTTATGTCTACAGCAATTTGCTGCGGACATGAGCACCATCCCATTGAAAAAAAAAAAAAACTTACCTGGCAAAAGTCCTGTTGAGTTACTTGAGAAACAGAACTCCCATTGAAATAGGAGGCTACTGCGGTTGGAATCTGTGCAGAATCTCCGTACTTGGGAAGGGGCTTTAGTATCAGATGTTCCTGGTATTACAGCTCAGCCCCAATATGTGACTGGGCTGCAGTAGGCTATAATACTAGGCACTGCCAGTACTAATGGTGTGAAGCTGTGCCTGGTAAACAATGATGGGATTGCATCCCTCACCTGGGTGACGTGGCTCCTTTAAAAACAGCTGATTGCTGACAGTGCTAGACTCCAACTGATGTAATGTTGGATAGGCCATTCATTTTAAACCACTGCATCCTGTTGCTTATAGAAGTTCCACATAGTTAAATGGAGTTTTGTATTTCACACAAAATCTAATTAACTACATAACACAACAATCAGCCATAACATTAAAACCACTGACAGGTAAGATGAGTGACATTTCATCTTATAGCAATGGCATCTACCAGTATGAAGAAAGAAGTGACCAGTTGGTTCTTCAGGTTGATGTATTGGAAGCAGAAAAAATGAACAAGTGTAAAGATCTGAGTGACTTTTACAAGGACACAATTGTAATAGCTACATAAATGGCCTCGTCGCAAATAGAATTCACACCACACAGTAACTTTCCTTTTTCAAAAGGTATGCTTTAGTGAAACTTCATTCATAGAAAACATAGTAAGATACTTGAGAAAGGAGACGTGACCTCCGAAACGTTGTAAGTGTTCGACGCACGCTCTACTACTGTCTCTTTCGTGAGAGGAAGGAACCTCGGCTGCAGGATGCCTGGGAATGGGCTGAAATAATCCATTATAACGAGGAGTGTCATGTGCGTCTAGATGGTGCACCTTGGGGGAATTTTATGTTCTGATCACTTGATACTTTTTGGACTAGGTTTTCCACGAATGAAGTTTCACTAAAGCATACCTTTTGAAAAAGAGAAGTTACTGTATGGTGTGAATTCTATTTGCTACAAGTATACTGCGTGGAGAAAGAGCCTCCATATAACCCGCATCACAGAACCCAGGTGTGAATAGGTTCCTAGCTTGTTTCAATTGGACATCTCCAAAATGGCAGAAGAGCTACTGTAGCCCAGATTGCTGACTCTGGTCCACTGCTGAAAGCACCTTCTGTAGTCCCTATACGGCAGAACTGGACCATGGAGCAATAAAAGGAGGTGTCCTGGTCTGATAATTCACCTTTCATCTTACATTATGTTGGGGGCTGAGTGTGTGTCTCTGGAATGCACCAGGATGCCCTTATGTGGGAAGAAGGCGAGCCGACAGCAGGAGTGTAATACTTTGGGCAAGCTTCTGCTGGGAAATGTTACTATACCACCTACTTACCCATTCATGGCTGTAGTATTCCCTGGGGGCAGTGACGCAGCAGGACAATACCCCAGCCACACACACCTCTTCAGGAAATGTTTGGGGACCATGACAGTGTAGGGTGTTGCTTCTGACCTCTAAATTCCCCAGATAACAATATGACCATCTGATGGTGTGTGAATGAGAAAATTACTTAATTAGTAAAATATTTATTTCATTTGTCATTGTTATTGCTTATTATGCCATGTTGTCTACCCTTTTCCTGATTTTAAAGTAGACCATAATTAATTGTGTATTGCATTTGGAAGTATTGTCATGTTGGGTATCTAGGGAATATTTACTGCATACACCAAACAGGCCACTACTGGGACTCCCTCCTATCATGAGGACAGAGGTCTGTTTGCTCGGCTCTTTAACATAATTAATATATATATATATATATGTATACAGGGGTGTGGAAATTTTATAAAAAACTACTTGTCCATGGGACTAAAATGGAGCAAAATCTACTTGTCCCTCATGACGATCCACTTGTCTGGGCTAATTTTCGCTTTTACACTCTGTTTTTTTTCCTCCTCGCCCCCTATAATAGTCATAACTACCTACTATAATGATACCTTTTCATTGTTCCATAACATATTCTCTGGACCAAAAAAAAGATAGATAGTTATAGAGAGAGAGGGTGGTTTTCTGTTCTACGCCATTTACCTTGAGGTCAGATAATATGTTAGTTTCATACTTTAGGTTGCCTGATTACAGTAATACCAGATTTGTATAATTTACGTCATGTTTTACTAATTTAAAAAAACTCAGAACTTTTTCGAACTTTCTAAAAAAAATTTTACTTGCCATTTTTTTGACCCCTGTAACTTTTTTTTTCCGCATACCAGGCTGTATGAGGGCTATTTTTTTTGCACCATAATCTGTTTTTTGTATCGGTACCATTTTGGTATTGATCTGACTTTTTAAACTCTTTTTAACTTTTTTTCTGGGGATATTATAAAAATTGCAATTCTGTGGTTTGGTGTTCTTTTTTTACATTTACCGTACGGGATACATAATGTTATATTAGATCGTACAATTATGCATGCAGCGATACCAAATATGTTTTATTTTTATGTTTTTATATAGGAAAAGGGGGTGATTTGAACTATTAACATGAAAGGGGTTAATGTGTGTCTTTGAAACTTTTATTAAAACTTTTTTTTTTTTTTTTTTTTTTTTACTTAGACTTTTAGGAGGAATCATTAGATTCCTCATACAGATGAATAGAGTTCTATTGAACTCAATTTTTCTGCAAGCTCTGCGATTCATTGATAGAGCCTGGTCCAGCCAGGATCTATCAATGACAGAGCCGGACAGCAGGAAGCAGAGGTAAGTCCTCGGCTACCTCTATAGTGGATCGCCCCCCTGCGATCACGCTGCGGGGGAGGGGGCGATCCACCCCACTAGCCCACCAGGGAGCATTCACAGGTTCCTTTGGATGCCGCTGTCGGCTTTGACAGCGGCGATCTAAAGGGTTAATAGCCAGCTGCAGCGCTCGCCGCATGCTGGCTATTAGCGGCGCCCCCCCCCCGGCTACTGAAAACAGCCGGGGGCTGCAGAGTATGCAGCGGGCAGGAGTCCGGAGCCCGCTCCATACATACTGCTGAGCGCCGAATGCTGCCGATTAGCGGCGGTGTGAAACTTGTGCCCCGTGCAGACGTGCGACCGCTCCTCAGCTCTCCGAACGTTTCTGAAGCTAGAGCTGGGGGGAGCGAAGGCAGAGGATGCAGGTATGCACGGGGAGCAAGAAGCCATGCCCCCTCATCTCCCCCGCAGGTCTGCATTGCAGAAAGAAGGCAGAGCAGGGGGAGTGAGGATGTACACAGCTTCTCATCTCCCCTCCCCCTGCACTGCCTTCAGAGGACGCAAGTTTCCACTGCCGGGGGCTGCAGAGTACGGAGCAGGCAGGAGTCCAGAGCCCGCTCCATACAGATTGCTGAGCGCCGCAGCACTTGTCAGGTCCGGCCCTGCTTGCCCGAAGCCGGGCTAAGGGTCGGAAAAATTCACCTGCCCAGCGCATATATTATATTATATTATATTAATAATATAATTAATATAATTAATAATATAATTTAATATATTATATATATTTTTTTTCATACTCAGTGGGGGAAATTTATCAATGTTTGTGTAGGTAGAAGTTTTATGTAGATCGTTTTGGTTGGTCTAAATTTGGTGCAATTGCACCAAATTGTCCATACTTATGCAAGGTTTATGATACATTTTGTGCAAAGTTCTAAATCTCTGCACAGTTCTATTAGTACACCTGAGCTGAACCTCACAGGAAAAGTGGACACAGGGATTTTGTTCTATTGCTTTGAGGCCAGTTTTTTATTTTTTTATTTTTTTGTGTCCACCAGCAAAAACGCCAGGAAAAACTACACACCAATCACTGCTTTTTCCTGCGTTTTGGCAAACAGTCATTTTTGTACTCTGTGGCAATTTTTTTTTCACTGCCTTCAGGTACCACTCCATGGGTTGGATGCAGAGCACCCGACCCATGGAGTGAAAGGATGGAAGGAGTGATGTATAAGCATATACAGGGTGCAGAGCATCACCACTTACCTCCGCCGGCTGTATAATATACAGGGGTGCAGTATATAGGAGACCAGCAAGGATAGAGGTAACCCACGCTGCTGCTGAACACTTCTAGGTTAAGTCTTTGTGCGCTATCCTGTATATACAGCTTTCTATAGATGACTATATACATGATACTATAGGCAGACGTCACCAATTGGAGGCTCATTGTTTAAGAACACACTGCAGTAAGGGCGCTCTCCCCAGGGAAGAGCGCCAATAATTTACTAACCTTTTTTTCTTATTTCAGATACGTGAATGTGGAAGACTGTCTGTCTGATTCGATGGATTGCGATGACCAGCGTTTTAAAATTTCAATAAAAGGGTTAATGAGGGCTGTGGGGGGGTGTTTTTTTTATATTTTCTCCATTTTTCATTTTTTTTTTTTTTTTTTTTTAGGCTTAGTAGTGAAAGCCGTCTTGTAGACAGTCCATCACTAAGCCAGGGCTTAGCGTTAGCACCCAAAACAGCTAGCACTAACCTCCAATTATTACCCCAGTACCCACCGACACGGGTGCCGGGAAGAGCCGCAACCAACAGTGTCAGAGCGCCCAAAATGGTGCTCCTGGGCCTAGGCAGTAACAGGCTAGTGTTATTTAGGCAGGGGAGGACCAGTAACAATGGAAATAGGGGAACCCTATCTTTTTATTTTTTTTTATTTATTTTTTTATAAAATGCATAGGGTTTCCCTCCGTATTAGCCAAATACCAACCAAGCAGCAAGGCCCTCCTCAGCCTAAATATGCCAGCCTGTTAAAGCCTAGGCGCGCCATTTTTTGCCTGTTGGTAGCTGCTCTTCCCAGAACCCCTGTGGCGGTGGATATCTGGGTTAGCACTAGCTGTTTTTGGTGCTAACGCTAAGCCCTGGCTTAGTAATGGATTCTGTCTATAAGACTGTTTCCACTACTAATTATGAAAATTAAATAATTAAAAAAACACATTGAAGAAAAAAACCTCTACCCCCCCCCCCCCCCCCCAGACCTTGTAAACCCTTTTATTGACATAAAAAAAAGCTAGTCATCCTCGCAATCCACCAAATCTGATGTAGTTCTCAGAGTGTTCCTAAACAGGGAGCTGCTAAACTAAAACTCCCAGCATGGGGGGGCTGTAGTTAAGCAACAGGTGGAGTCTCCCTGTTTGGGAAGACACTTGCATAATGGGAACAAAGCCTTTCTGGCAAACGCATAATGAGAACAGCCATACTTACCACCCTGGCTTCAGGCCTGAACTGTCGGCACCGAGGAGCTATTCAGGGCCCCCGGTGTTTTTTGTTTTTTTTTAAACTACCACTTTGACCCCCCCCCCCCCCGTGTTCTTTTCCTTGGAGCAGGGCAGCAGCGGGATATGTCGGGAACTGGCGGCAATGTAAGAAGCAGACATGTAGGCTTCATTCGTTGCCGCAGTCAGCACACCGCCGGGACATGTCTTTTCTCTGCTGCTCATCACAATCGGTTACTTCCTGGACATGTCTGCTTCATTCATCACCACAGTTTCCCAACATGTCCCGCTGCTGCCCTGCTCCAAGATGAGGAGCAGGCAGTGGGAGGACACTGGGGGGGGGGGTTAATAAGGATAAGCACACTGGGGCCAATTAATTATTATAAATATGCATGCTGACATAAATTTGGGGGTCACAGTAGTAGTTTAAAAACCCTGCCAGGAGACCATTAAAAATGAAAGTGTACACAGTAAATCGCAGGGGAGCGCAGCATGCCGCCTGCTTTATTACTGCTGATCGCATTGGGTCTCAGAAGTGAGACCCGATGCGATCAATCCCTTATCACCTGTACTACAACCCCCAACATGGAACAGAGTCTGGTCCATGATGGGGGTAGTAGTACAAACACTAATGTAGCCTCCCCAGCCACCTGCAGACTCCCACAGCCAGGGAACTACTACTCCTATCATGGAAATGACTTTGTTCCGTGAAGGGAGTAGTAGTAGTCCCGGCTTTGGGAGTCTACAGAGCAGATACTAATGGATGAAAAACTGATGCCACTAAATGGAATCTATTTTGCATCAGTTTGCATCAGTTATTGGAATGGTCCGTTTTAGGAGGCTATAACAGAGAACATATGGGTGAGGGACAAAGGCCGTGTGAATGTAGCCTAACTTTACAAGCTGGCGGCACAGACGGGTAATACTGTATACAGCTCTCACAATTCATAATCCCCGCCGACGGGAGCTCTGATTGGTGAATAGCTAATCAGAGCTCCCGGCGCGGGGATTATGAATAGTGAAAACTGTTTATGGAGCTGGCAGAGAGCCATAGTGGAGCCGCATGTGCCGCTGGCTTGTTAAATAAATAAATGCGGATCGCAACGGGTCTCTGGAGAATGACCTGCTGCAATCTGCCCCTCAGCCATGGACTAAAACTCCCATCATGGACAGTCTGTCCATGAGGAGAGTAGTAGTCCTAGAAGTCCAAAAGTCCTGCAGCCAGGGAATGTGCAAGTGCCATCCCACAACACTGCAGTACTAAAACTACTCCCATCATGGGACAGACTCTGTCCATGATGGGAGTTATAGTCCAGGGTTTGAGGGGAAGATCGCAACAGGTCATTCTCTAGAGACCCGCTGTGATCTGCCTCTATTTACTGTACAAGCCGGCGGCACATGCGTTTCCCTGCCGACTCCTGTATACGGCTGTCATCATTTATAATCCCTGCCGCTGGGAAATCAGAGCTCCCGGCGGCGGGGATTATGAATAGTGAAAGCTGCATGGAGCTATATACTGTATACAACTTTTTAAAATTTACGCTACATATAGAAAAGAAAAAGCATCTACCATTAATGATTAATCCCCCCCCCCGTGTGTGTGTGTGTGTGTGTGTGTGTGTGTGTGTGTGTGTGTTCGTGTTCCAGCATCACTTCCAAACGGCTGAAGATATTAACATGAAACTTGGCACATATGTTACTTATGTCAACTACAAACATAGGATCGGTGATTTAACCCTTATCCACCCCCATCTGCAAGAGTCTAGTTTTTTTTTAAAGTCCCATAAGTCTGAGAAATGTTTTTGCATAACTTCCAAACAGCTGGCGATATTTCCATAATATTCGGTCACATGTTACTTATTTCCACTAAAAATATAGGATAGTTAGTTTAACCCTAACCTACCCTCATTTGCTAAGGTTTGTGGTTTTTGTTTAAAGTCCAATGCAAATCTATGGGAAATGTATGTTCTAGCATAACTTCTGTATGGCTGGAGATATTTTGATAAAACTTAGTTAAATTAACATGTGACAATCATATTTTTATTTGACATATCATTAACCCTAACCTACCCCATGCAAATATATATTACATTTTGATACCTGTCTCCACAAGCTCCGCTCTGCATCTCCTGGTAAATGTGTCAGTCCGGCTGGCAAGCCACGCCCTCCACACATTCCATACCCCATCTTTAAAATACATGCCAAACCCGCTTTAATTTTCAGCTTACAATATCTTTATCACAACTTAGCCCCTGGCGGCGCAGCAGGAGGGAACCAGCCGTCATCAATTGGCTACCCTGACAACCACTCCGGGTTAAGGACTGTACCAGTGAGTCTGAGTGGTCCTTATCGGACCTTATATCTAACTTAAGCTGGCAGCGAATACTGACCAGCTGTATCATACTTGGTTATTGCTTCCTACTATCTATATCCCCTGATGAACCCCGTATTGCTCCATTTTATCTGTTTTGGAGGGGGGGGGAAACGCATCGGGACTGATTACTTCTTCCTAGTGTGTTATTGCACAGGTTGCATATTGTAGGATAATACTGTTGTGATAGGTGATGGTATTGGAACCCCATTGATTTGTCTTGGCTCTCCATCCATCTGACCTATACCTTATTTAAACTTGTATTTGTTTTTTGAGGAATACTTATCTTATCACGAAATACTATTAAAGGTTAAGTTTTAATTGGAATACCCTTTTACCCCCCAACTACTGTGAAAAGTGTGTGACATTGGTGTCACGTTTATGCTAGATTGTTTGTCCTTCCCTTTTGTAACTTTTAACCTATTTAATCCTTTTTTTTTCCTTTTTCTGTCAGGTCGCTCATATTGTGTTTTCTCGCAGCGGACGTTAAACCAGTGCCTGGAGTCATTGGTGCAAAAAGTTCAAAGTGGGGTTGTCATCAATTTTGAAAAATCTGGTCCTGATCCCCCACAGTCTGAAGGTCAGCAGATTTCTTTCTTTTGCATCAGTTGTTTAAGTTTAGCTATTCATTTCGTAAAGATTTACACCTCAGCTCTTAACCAACAGATATAGTCCCCCATGAAACCTGATAGAAAACAAACTTGTCTGTCAGAGCAGAAGCTTAACTTCGTCTGTTAATACGGACCTATTACTACGTAATTTATTGTCTTAAGAGTTTAGATTGTTGTGTAGCATGTACTGATGTGCATTATGCACGTGGCAGAACCCATACCATGGCACGTAGTCTCTGCATCCCTAAAGAGCCGAAACTCCTACTTGTCTCTGTGCAGCACCCAGTTAAAGGGGGATTTCCTCTTTATGCATCTTATCCCCCTATCCAAAGGATAGGGATAAAATGTATGATCGCCGCTGGGGACCCCCGCGATCTCTGTGCAGCCCCAGCACACGCGCAGTGCACTCGGACATTGCGGCTGTTCCACGATGTCAGAGTGGACTGTGACTAGCAGGCTCTCTGTGTGGTTACTCGCAGCGGTGGAATGCAGGCTAGGGAAGGGGGGGGGGGGGGTTTGCAACCGCTGGAGGCACAAAATGGTTTGGGTCATCGGCAGATCTACAGTGTGAAATCCACTGCGGATCTGTTACGTGTGACTTTCCCTTAAGGATTTTCTTGCCTTGAAGCAATGATTACATAGATGAACACCTCCTGGCATGCTGAATGTGATTGTATTACATGTCCAGGTGCATGGAGACCTAGACAGATGTACTGTATAAATGAAATATTATAGAGCTTTTAAGTATATTTTATTTTAATTTTATACAACTGTCAAGATTTTTTTTTGCTATAATTGAATTAACTTTTTTTCAGATACATTCTAGACAATGCTCTGGATGATACATTGTAGACAATTTATCAGATATTTGCACAGCTTCAGATGTGCTAGGTGGTGTAAAGTTGTATAACTTTTCACTTATACAGTGATTCATTTTTGTGCTTCATCCAAATAAAGCTGACTCTATGGGGGAGATTTATCAAAACCTGTCCAGAGGAAAAGTTGCCCATAGCAACCAATCAGGTCTCTTCTTTCATTTTGCAGAGGCCTTGTTAAAAATGAAAGTGGTGAGCTAATTGGTTGCTATGGGCAACTGGGCAACTTTTCCTCTGGACAGTTTTTAATAAATCTCCCCCTATGGCCTGGTTCGTTATTCGGAGTTCTGGCAAGAACGGAAGTTTAGGAGAGAAAAAAAAGCACTTTTTTTTTTCTCTGCTAAATTCCTGTAAAATTACCGTATCCAACAGACCCCATACAAGTGAATTGAAACCTTGGGGACCTGATAGTAGCAGTTTGAGTCCGACCTGTTTTAGGGTCCGATCGGGGCAGAGAGAAAAAAAAGCAGATCTGTCTCAACTGGTGGGATGTGATCGGTAATGTGAACCTAGCCTAAGCTGAACATACCTCAGTGAATCTGCCACCAGTCCAGTAGAAGATGTTTTTCACAGAATGCTTATCTGCTTCAGGATATCTGCAATGATGATCATAATAACATTCTCTGGAAAATTGCTCAAACACTTCTATTTGTAGTGCATTGTTGCATGAGTGTTCTTGTATAAAACTATTTTTAGTTGTAGCTTTTATATGTAGTGTCTGAAAAAGTCAGAAACTCTTTGTAAATACTGTTATAGGCTGTCAGTCTGATCCAATTGTTGTAGTAAGTGATTTATCGTGAATGTGAAATCCTCTCTAACTTTGTATTAAGTATTAACTTGCATAGATTGAATCTATCTTTGTAGTGATTAGTAGATTGTCTGCCAGGATTCCCAAACATATTTTTATTCCTTTTTTTTTTTTTCTGGAAAAAATTGAAAAAATGGAGTATGGAAAATGTTTTATATATTTGCATACATTGTTATAAACATATTTTCTCGGTTGGCTCCATTGGGCGACACAGAGATCGTGGGGTAGATCTTGCTGCCCTAGCAGGCTGACACTATACAAATAGAAAGTCAGCCCCTCCTGGCAGGATATACCCCGCCTAATGACCATGAGCTAATCGGTTTTAGCTTTGTGTCAGTAGGAGGCAGACACAGGTCTGGAGCTCTCTCCATACTTGGTCTTCTTCTTTATCTTATAAGCTAAGACCTGTTGTAGGTTCTTTTCTCCTTTTTTGTTTTTTAGGTGGGGGTTCAGGAGCATGGCGCTACCTGTTCCCCCATATGCGGTTAAGGGGCACGGGGCATAGTGTGCTCCGTTATCACCTTCCTGCCAACGGCCACAGCCTGGGGTTGCAACTTGGGTCCGAGTCCCCCTATCCTCCCTGCTCGTCCTGCTGTCTCAACCTGACGTAACGCAGGTGACAAATAGCTGGCTGAAGACATCTTAGGTGAGTATGTGCTGGTCACTGAGTATCTCTCTCCCCTCCTTCTCTCTTCCTTACTTAGGGGGCCCCTTATACTGGGGCCCTAAGGAGATTCTTCATTCATTTTCATTATTATAGGGGGCAGGGATGCGGGCTCTAGTCTTATATATGCAGTGTCGGGAGTCTGGGGACCGCAGGGCAGCTCTCATCCCCATCCCCTTTGCCATCCCTGACACTGCTTACTCACTTCGGCTCGGGCGCACTGAATGCAGCACCTTTCAGCAGGACTGCAGTTGTGCGGCCAGCTCCACGGTTTACTTTAATTTTCGCCCACTTCTCTGGCATGTTGTGCGTCGGTCAGGAAATTAATTGAGGCTGCGGCCTTGTCCCTCACTTAACTCCGCACACTCTTCGCATCGGGTTTGTCTCCGATCTGGCTAGGGTCTCCAGATCAATGGCCTCTGCTTTGGAGCGGTCTTTCCCGCTTCCAGCTCTCTTGCAAGCACCCTAAAGTAATTTCATCTGGCTCTTCTCCAGAGTGGCGTTCTCGGGATAGACATTCTTCCCGTATGTCTCTCTCCTCTTCCTCAGCTCACCGGCAGCACCCCCTCTCTAGGGGCCCCTCCCCCAGTGACCCTCCAAGGTCCCTGACTCCTTGTTCTAGGTCTAACACACCTCAGTCTAAGGCTACCACCGCATGCTCACTCTCCAGGGAAAGTAGCGGATTATGAGTCTGAATCCACCTCTGATCATGAGGACCACTCTGCCGTGTCTGATATGGTGGACAGCTTGGTGTCGGCCATCAGAGACACTCTTCATCTGGAGGACCCAATAACTTTGGATCCTGATCCAGAAGTTTCTTTTTACCGCTCTCGGCGTTCTCCCAAGGCTTTCAGCTCTCATGCGGAATTTGACGCCTTATTGGATGCATCATTGAAGCATCCGGACAAACTATTCCAGGGAACCAAGAAGATTCAAGCCGTTTCCCTTTTCTCCGGATCTGGTTTCCAAGTGGACGACACCACCTGCAATTGATCCTCCAGTTTCTCGTCTGTCCAAATCTACTACCCGCCCTTTGGCGGGCGCGGCATCCCTTAACCTCTAACGACGCCGGACGTAAATGTACATCCTGGTGAGCTGGTGCTTAACGCACCAGGACGTACATTTACATCCTATGCATAACCGCGAGCATTGGAGCTATGCTCGGGTCATGTGCAGCAGGTCCAGGCTGCTGATGGCAGCCAGACATCCGCCGGTAATGCCGGACATCCCCGATCGCGCGGATGTCCGCCATTGACCCCTCAGATGCCGTGATCAATACAGATCACGGCATCTACAGCATCGCGGTCGCTAAAATGGATGATCCGATCACTCGCGGGGATCCGATCATCCAGAACGGCAGACTGAGGTCCCCTCACCTGCCTCCGCTGCCTTCCACGGGTCTTCTGCTCTGGTCTGCGATCAAGCAGACCAGAGCGGAAGATGACCGATAATACTGATCAGTGCTATGTTCTATGCATAGCGCTGAACAGTATTAGCAATCGAATGATTGCTATAAATAGTCCCCTATGGGGACTACTAAAGTGTAAAAATAAAAGTAAAAAAATTGTGAAAAACTCCCTCCCCCAATAAAAACGTAAATAGTCCCATTTTCCCTATTTCACCCCCAAAAAGTGTGTAATAAATAAAACAATTTTATATACATATTTGGTATCACAGCGTGCATAAATATCCGAACTATTAAAATAAAATGTTAATGATACCGTATGGTGAACGGCGTGAACGTAAAAAAAAGTCCAAAATAGCTGCTTTTTTATAACATTTTATTCCCCCAAAAATGTATAAATGTATTAAGTTTTTTATATAAGCAAATATGGTATCAATAAAAAGTACCGATCACAGCCAAAAAAATAAGCCCTCATACTGCCGCTTATACGGAAAAATGGAAAAGTTATAGGTCGTCAAAATAGGGGGATTTTAAACGTACTAATTTGGTTAAAAAGTTTGCGATATTATTATTATTATTATTATTTTTTTAAAGCGTAATAGAAAAGTATGTTATGGGTATCATTTTAATCGTATTGACCCAAAGAATAAAGAACACGTCATTTACCGTAAACTGTACGGTGTTAATACGAAACCTTCCAAAATTTGCAAAATTGTGCTTGTCTTTTTAATTTCCCCACTCAAATAGTATATTATTGGTTGCGCAAAAAACAAGCCCTCATACTAGTCTGTAGATGAAAATATAAGTTATGATTTTTTTGAAGGAGAGGAGGAAAAAACAAACTTAAAAATAAAATTGTCCTTAACCCCTTAACGACCAAGGACGTATATTTACGTCCTTGGCCGGCTCCCGCGATATAATGCAGATCACGCGGTGACCCCGCGTCATATCGGGTCGGTCCTGGTATGTATCTGAAGCCGGGACCCGGGGCTAATAGCGCGCGGCAGTGATCGCGGTGCCGCACGCTATTAACCCTTTAGACGCAGCGTTCAAAGTTGAACGCCGCATCTAAAACGAAAGTGAAAGCTGCCGGCTGCTCAGTGGGGCTGATCGGGACCACTAGTGAAAATGCGGTGTCCCGATCAGCTGGGACACGAGCAGAGGTCCTCTTACCTTCCTCCGGCGTGTACCTTCGGCGATTGATTGCTCCCATCCTGAGATGCAGGCTTGAGCAATTGACCGCCGATAACGCTGATCAATGCAAAGCTATGGCTTTGCAGGGATCAGGGTAAGACATCAGTGTGTGCAGTGCTATAGCCCCCTATGGGAGCTATAACACTGTAAAAAATAGTTAATGTCATTTAACACTTTCCCTAATAAAAGTTTGAATCGCCCCCCCCCCCCCCTTTTCCCATAAAAAGAAATGTAAATAAATATAAACATATGTGGTATCCCTGCGTGCGTAAATGTCCGAACTATAAAAATATATCTATTTAATCCGCACGATCATTGGCGTACGCGCAAAAAAATTCCAATACCAAAATGGTACCGCTAAAAACTTCAGATCACGGCGCAAAAATGAGCCCTCATACCGCCCCATAAGCGGTAAAATAAAAAAGTTATAGGGGTCAGAAGATGACCATTTTAAACGTATACATTTTTCTGCATGTAGTTATGATTTTTTCCAGAAGTACGACAAAATCAAACCTATATAAGTAGGGTATCATTTTAATCGTATGGACCTACAGAATAAAGATAAGGTGTCATTTTTACCTAAAAATTTACTGTGTAGAAACGGAAGCCCCCAAAAGTTACAAAATGGTGTTTTTCCTTCAATTTCGTCGCACAATAATTTTTTTTCTTTCCCGTTTTGCCGTAAATTTTTGGGTAAAATGATTGATGTCACTGCAAAGTAGAATTGGTGGCGCAAAAAATAAGCAATCATATGGATATTTAGGTGCAAAATTGAAAGGGTTATGATTTTTAACCCCTTCATGACCCATGGTTTTTCCATTTTTGCACTTTCGTTTTTTCCTCCTTACCTTTAAAAAACCATAACTCTTTCAATGTTACACCTAAAAATCCATATGATGGCTTATTTTTTGCGCCACCAATTCTACTTTGTAATGACATCAGTCATTTTACCCAAAAATCTACAGGGAAACGGAAAGAAAATTCATTATGCGACAAAATTGAAGAAAAAACACAATTTTGTAACTTTTGGGGGCTTCCGTTTCTACGCAGTACATTTTTCCGTAAAAATGACACTTTATCTTTATTCTTGAGGTCCATACGATTAAAATGATACCCTACTTATATAAGTTTGTTTTTATTGTACTTCTGGAAAAAATCCTAACTACGTACAGGAAAATTTATACGTTTAAAATGGTCATCTTCTGACCCCTATAACTTTTTTATTTTTCTGCGTATGGGGCGGTATGAGGGCTAATTTTTTAGTTTTTAGCGGTACCAATTTTGTAATGATCGGACTTTTTGATCGCTTTTTATTCATTTTTTCATGATATAAAGAGTGACCAAAAATAAGCTTTTTGGGGACTTTGGAATTTTTTTGCGCGTACGCCATTGACCGTACGGTTTAATTAATGATATATTTTTATAATTCTGACATTTCCGCACGCGAAGTTACCACGTTTTTATTTTTATTTAGTTTTTTTTTTAAATAGGAAAAGGGGGGTGATTCAAACTTTTATTAGGGAAGGGGTTAAATGATCTTCACTTTTTTTTCCACTTTTTTTTATTTTTTTTTTTTTTTTTGCAGTGTTATAGCTCCCATAGGGACCTATAACACTGCACACACTGATCTATTACATTGATCACTGGTTTCTCATAGGAAACCAGTGATCAATGATTCTGCCGCTTGACTGCTCATGCCTGGATCTCAGGCACTGAGCAGTCATTCGGCGATCGGACAGCATGGAGGCAGGTAGGGATCCTCCGGTTGTCATGTAAGCTGTTCGGGATGCCACGATTTTGCCGCGGCGATCCTGAGCGGCTCCCTGAGCTAACCGGCATTAGTTTACTTTCACTTTAGAAAGGGTTAATAGCATGTGGCACCGCGATCACTGCCGCGCACTATTAGCCACGGGTCCCGGCCGTTGCTAGGTGCCGGGCCTGACCCGCTATGATGAGGGGCCACGCCGTGGCTCCATGTTATAGAATGGGAGCCGACCCATGACATACATGTATGCCATGGGTCGGGAAGGGGTTAAAACGAAAGTGGAAAAACCAGTGGTCCTTAAGGGGTTAAGGCCCAAATGGGCTGAGTCCTTAAGGGGTTAAGGATCCTGCGGACTCGAGAACTTGGCAAAATTTTGCCTTTGAAGCGGCAGGTTTGTCCTTGCTACCCACCTTTGCATCCACTTGGGTGGCCAAGGCAGTTTCAGTTTGGGCTTCTCAGTTACGGCAGGGCATCCTGTCAGGCGCACCTCCTGAAGGACTGTGCGGATCTCGCTCACCATCTCTCTCAGGCCGGAGACTTCCTCTGGTTGCGATTCGCCGCACATGCTGCTTCTAAGAAGTCTCTAACAGATTTGCCTTTCTCTGGTTCTCGGCTCTTTGGGAAACGCCTAGATGAAATTATTTCCAAAGCTACTGGGTGGGTATAAGTTCTCTGCCACAGAACAAATTTTGCCGCCCCTATTCGGGTGACTGCGCATTCCACACGTTCCGTTGGGGCTTCTTGGGTGCTCGGCAATAGGGCTTCGGCCTTGCCAGTCTGTTAGGCGGCCACCTGGTTGTACTTGCACACTTTCGCTAAATTCAATCAGGGGGATATGTTGGCGTCAGCTGATGCTGGTTTGTGTCGCTAAGTGTTGCAGGCGGCAGTGGCTCAGTCTTCTGCAGAGACTGCTTTGGTACATCCCATGGTCTCTGTCCTCAATGGAGCTGACCGAGAAAAGTAGAATATTTTTTTTAAATTTTTTTTTTTTTTATGCTTACCTTAAAATCTTTCTTGAAGGATCCATTGGGGGACACAGCACCCACCCATTGTGTGTTGCTTTTGGCTCAGTTTTCTGTCCGAGGGGTTGTTTTCGTTCCCTTTTTTGTCTGGTTCCCTTGGACACCTGCTAGTTTCCTTCTCAGTCGGTCCTCTCCAATGCTTTGGGACTAAACTGATTAGCCCAGGGTCAGTCGTCGGGGTATATCCTGCCAGGAGGTGCAGACTTTCTTTTTGTATGCTAAGTTTCAGCCGCCTAGTGTCAGCCTCCTAGTGGCAGCAAGATATACCCCACGGTCTCGGTGTCCCCAATGGATCCTCGGAGAGAGAGAGATTTTTCGGTAAGCATAATAAATAAGTAGATCTTTTATCATATGAACCTTTATGAAAGACCTCTAAGGATCCTTACAAGTTCTCAAATATCTATTAATTTTCTATCATTTATTTAAAGGATCACTCCAAAGTTAAACCTCACCATTAAGCTTGTTCAAAAAATAGTTTTAGGGTCTGTTCACACGTACAGTATTCTGTGCAGATTTGATGCGCAAGATTTCAAGCTGTGTTCAGTTTACATTGAAATCTGCATGTCAAATCTGCACAGAATACCATGCGAATAGACCATTAAAAAGCTAATTTAGTTTCACTGTTTAAGCTGTACTTTTATTTAAATTATAATGCTTTTACGTACACTGCAATTTATGTTCCAGTGTAACAAAAGGACTTTCAATCTGTAAAACTATTCTACTCTGCGTTTAAATAAAATAAAAAATGTTGTACCGCTTTAGTTGCGGTTACATAACTTTTTTTTTTTTTTTTTTTTTTAATGCAACTTTCGAAAATGCTTTTGAAATAGCCTTGTTTTCACAGTAATTTCTGAAGCTGTGGCAGCAAAATTGCAAGGTTACATTAACACAACAGTAATGTGTAAACACTGCTTCCGTTTTTTAAATCTGCTATAGAAAAATACCAAATAATTTAGACTCCTTGATTGATCTTATTTCCTTTTTTAACTTTTATTCTCGAACTACATTTTTTTTTTTTTTTTTTTGTAGCTCTTGTAGCAAAGCCCAGGAGTCCTATTTTTCGCCAGTTAAGCGAGTGTTTATTCAGTGATATCCCTTTTGCTGATGCATGCATTGTAGTAATACGCATCGGCAGGAAGCAGATTGTATTTTGTTATAGGTTTTATATTGCAGTGCCCAATCCTCCTGCCAAATTAACAGGCTCCCACTGCTACTATTCAGATCCTGTTACACATCTTGTGCCTTGGAAGGCTGCATACAGATCTGCTGCAGTGGTGCTTTCGTGCCAATAGGTTACCATGGTGATTGAGCACTCTTTATGAACCTCAAAGAGTAGTTCTTCAACCTGTAATCAATGATTTATATTAGCAAGAGGGCTTTTAAAATACATGTTGTAAAAATTGCCTATCCCCCTGCTGTGTGTCCTGTCAGGCCAGCTGGCATGGAGTTAGAATGATGTGATACGTGAATGGAATCTGCAAGGCTGTGGGAAGTTTAATATTTTCTATGGAGAGAGGACGGTCTTGTCCTTAGTTTTATGCATCACTTCACTTCCTCTGGCTGTGATCGCTGAGGATTCTTTACACTGCTTATCTTGCAGTGCTATCAGTCTTTTACAGCAAACTGATCTGTAACCTACAGGTTATGTGCATTGCATTTTTGCATTATGTTTTTACATTGCTATTTCTCAGACTTGTCACTACTTGTAACATTAGTAGCATTTAAAGGCCACTTTTCTTTAATCCCATGCATCTAATAGATACATAAAGGAACTTTACTAACAGTTTAGTTGATAAATTTGTATGCAGCCCCTATGCTGATATATGGTACAGTAATGTATTACATAAGTTTTGTGGTTCCTATTTTAGGTGAATATTTTCCACTTCTGAACCTGCTGCCTCATCTGATCTCCATGGTTGCGTTTAAAGAAAAAGGTTGTTGTGGTAGTACCATCCCCTTTTCACATAGAAAAATAACCTGGTATGGAAATAGCTAATGGTTGCATAGAGCAATGTGTAGTCTCTAACAATCTATAAGCACAATTGAATAAGTTCCATGGCAGTTCAATCTTTGTCCTGACTGGATATACACTGTCCAGTTCTTGTTTTTGATCTGCAAAAATTTTCTTCTGACATATACTCATTTGGCCAAGCTGTAACCCTGGCATCTTGGAGATCTGCGTGAGGTTTTCATAATCCTTGTTCGCACTGTCAGTTCTCCAGAACAGCATGCTGTTGAGCCCGCTCACATTAACCTTTCTTTCTTCTTAATAACATGTTTTTAGATGGAATTACAGAAGCTAACAAACCAGCTGGACCTCAGCCATGGCACAACTGTCGGAAATTAATTTATGTTAGACCAAATCCTAAAACGGGAGTACCACTGGGCCACTGGCCGATACCCGAATCTTTTTGGCCAGACCAGAATTCTCCGACCTTAGTAAGTTGAGAAGCGTGTTATGTATGTGATATTGCAGAGCATATGGCTTTTTGACCAGAAAGAAGTGATTGTCAGCAATAGATCATAACCTATAGACCAAATTGGTAAACCATGAACAAAATTACATAGATTTAGAACTTTGATTTGCTGGATTTGCATGTTGAGAAAATGTTAGTGTATATTTTATATGAACTATTTACTGTAGTTTCCTTGTAAACCTTGTCCCCTATCTAGCCATATATACATCTGATCTGTGAAAATAAATGTATTTTTCTTTAAACAGCCCCCTCGAGCTGCTAATCCCATAGTGAAGTTTTCTTGCACCAACTCTGAGCCAATGGTTATTGACAAGCTGCCATTTGACAAGTATGAATTGGAGCCATCACCACTGACACAGTATATTCTGGAGAGAAAATCCCCACATACTTGCTGGCCTGTAAGTCCTTTATGTATAAGTTCCTTGGCATTTTTCTCAACAGCAATCACTAGGTCATACTATATAGCTGGCCATAAGCTTTTGGTAGCTGTAGTAGTTACATGCTTGTTGGACCAACAGCAATTCCTTCTGACAACTCAGCTGAGCACGCATGTGTTTTCGATGGGAAGAGGGGAGTAAAACTCTGGCAGACCCCTTTACTTGGCTGCCTTTCTTCTGTGAGCTGGGTTCTTTCTCCAAAATTTGCTACCAGGGTCCATTTGGGAGTTTCAGGATTTTCCCCATACAGATTAGATGGTTGGCCAGTCCCATTGAAATTGGAGTATGGTCATCTGAGACATGGGTTGGCCATTCATAGTTTTGTCTTATTGCTTATACAGTGGTCCCTCAACATACGAAGGTAATCCGTACAAAACGGACCATCGTTTGTTGAAAACATCGGATGTTGAGGGAGAGGCCATCACATGTGGAAATTATCGTATGTTGGGGACATCGTAGGTCGAGGGTACAGTAAAACCTCTCCAAAGACTACCTCCTTGAGAAGACCACCCCTTATCCATTCGTGTGGATTTACTGGCTGTCATACAACATGCATAGTGCCATTTTCTTTAATACGATCACCCCCATATACTCTTTTTTTAATGCAGTTTTGGGTGGTTTTATCAAGGATGTTTCACCATGTACTGTATACATTTTGTATTATATAGGTTCGACGCAATTACATTTAATTTCAGTGCCCATACACCAGTTATGTGGTATAGGACAATCCTTTTAAGTAAACTGTTTAAACGGCATACACTTAAATCAATCTGGCGTATATGACTTTGTAATTTTATTAACTTTTTTTTTTTTTTTTTCTGTCTTTATACAAGGTGTTTGTGGTGAACAGTGCTAAGTACAGTGAACTCGGCCATCCTTTTGGTTACTTGAAAGCCAGCACTGCTCTAAATTGTGTAAATCTCTTTGTGATGCCTTATAACTACCCTTTACTCCTCCCTTTATTAGGTATGTATTTCAAACTCCTGATCTACTCATCTGCTATCCATACATAAATGGCGTTATTCATTGTAAGTGCTGAGAAAATTGTCATAATTTTAGGTGCTCCTTTTCAAAAAGCATTCTTCAGCAAAGGTTCTAGAACTGTAAGGTGCCCAACTAGTATAATGCCGCCTGATATACAGACCCTCATAGCAGTCGGGCAAATGGTATTAAATAACATCCTGCTTTAGGGCAGGAAAAGCTATTGTCTGTTTCCCTATGGTAGTCTAGTTCAGTAAAAAAAAAAAAAAAGTTTAAATAGATATATAGAGATAGATGATATAGATATATATTACCTTGTGGTTTAGGCCACATTCCCACATGCCTGTGAATGCATGCAGCTGAAATCTTGCCCCCATGTGGTTACCATTGGCCATGCAATGTTGAGGATAATCCCAGCAACAGTGTGTGACCATTGAGGAATGTATATGGGAGGAGCTTTATCTGCATGCATTCACCAACATATAGGAATTGGGTCTTAAACATCCAGAATTACCCTGGCCTTTTCCTTCATGCACATATAGAGATAAGAGGACTATAGCTGTATTGCACACAGTTCTCTGATTGGGCAGAGCAATTCGGGAGTGCACTGCCTGGTCTTTATGGTGAGAGTTTGGGGAGCCTACACAGATACACAACTGAGCTTCTTTACTGCTGTACAGCCTAGAGCAGTGGGCTTCAACTTGTGGACTTCCAGATGTTGCAAAACTACAACTCCCAGCATGCCCGGACAGCCGTTGGTTGTAGTTTTGCAACTTCTGGAGGTCCTCAGGTTGGAGACCACTGGCCTAGAGGAAACTAATGCCAGTGATATGAGGAATAATGCAGTCATTGAACTGCATCACTGTCTGCTAAATATTGGCTTATAACCAATGTTTATGATGATTGTTACAATAAAGTGCTTTGTTCCTGGATCCATGGCTCATTTGCCATGGTTTCCTGTATTTCCAGTTACTTTTTTTCTAAACATCTTTGCAAAAAGTCTTAACTTTCGGCAATTATATCTACAGTTTCTATGCTAAGACTGGAAGCAAGCACTGTCTGATCCTGTAGCCATAACCTCTATTCCTTGCTAACAGTGCAAAATGCAGAATGGAAACAAGAAGTTTACTGTGTATAAAGTCTGTTACCATTAGGTAGTTCCCATTGGCACTCCAGACCAATTAAATTGGTAATTTAATTTTCTCTATTGGCTCCATTGGGGGACACAGACCTTGGGCGTATGCTTCTGTCTCTAGGAGGTATGACACTATGGCAACAAAAAAAGTCGGCTCCTCCCAGCAGGATATACCCGCCTCCAGGCCCTGAGCTAATCAGTTTAAGCTTAGTGTCTGAAGGAAGTGGACATGGTCTGGATTTCTCCAGACCAGGTCTTAAGTTTTTTTATTTTCCTAGTTAGGGATGTGTTCGTTTTTTATTCCTTTTTCTTTCATGTTTTCAGGTGGGGACTTAAGAACTGCGGCTCACTGTTTCCCCATTGCGATTGAGGGGGCACAGACATTGCATATATGCGCTGTTCATCCCCTCTCGCCAACGGTCAGCGCCTGGGGTTGTACCTCATGGGTCCGGGTCTCCCTATTTCCCTGCTCGCCTCGCTCGCACATGGTAGCTCGGCGTGATGCAGGTAACAGAAAGCTGACTGAAGACTTCACAGAAGACTCCATTAGGTAAGTTCTTCTGACCAGGTGAGTATATATTTTTCTCCCTTTAGGTTCTGACTTGCAACCTCTGGAGACCCTCATTTTTGGCCCACCTTTCAGGATTTAAGGGGCTGGCCTGTATTGGTGCTCTGTCTTTATTCAAGCAGGGGGCGAGCAATGGCATTTTGGGCAGGAAGGGGTTACCTTATTACTTTATTTTAAGTAAGTGTGTGTTTTTATACTATGCGGCTGTCAGCTGCAGCGCTTACTATGCGGCTGACAGCCACGGCGTTTGTACTGTTCGGCGCACGGAGCGCCGACTTTCAGTTTCGGCAGCAGACAGCTACCGGCGGACATGTGTATCGCCTGCTCACTTCCCCGCGGGCGCAGACGCGACTGACATGTGCGCCCGGGGCAAGGAGCGGGCGCCATTACTATTCTTCTTCACAGGGCCGCCAGAGCTTACTGGGGGCGCGAATCGCGCTCCAATCAGCGCCGTGCGCGCGATTTTCGGGGGCAGAGGCCAATTAGACAGTGCCCCTGCTCCAGGCACACCCTCTATGGCTATTGGCTGGCCTGTTTCTCCCTCTTTCACTCAGAGCGGAGTTCTCCTCACAGCAGCTGCCACAGGGGACACAGACTCAGGTGAGAGAGTTTTTTTCATTATGTCTGTAACCTAGAACTGTTCTTCCCTCTAAACAGAAAACTGGAGCATTAGTTTCCTATTTTGTCTAAGAACTGTAATTCCAAAATGCCTGGTTTTGCTGAACCCACTTGCTCTGCCTGCTCCTCTGCTGCCCCAGACCCCATGGTACCCCCGGATGCTCTTTCAGTTCCGGTGGATTCGGCCGCCCCTGCAGCCTGGGTTTCTTCCCTATCCCAGTATATGGCTGACTTGACTCAAGTCTCCCGTTCGGTGGCTGAGGCCTCCCATGACGTGCTGTCTGCCTTGAAAGTGTCTGCCCTGCGCCGGCCCTCTCCCCTTCTCCCCGGCCCGGACCCGCTCCCCTTCTTCACATACCTCACGCTTTCACAAGCGTACTAGGGGGGCATCATCTGACTCTTCCATTGAGTCATCAGGTAGACGTGGGCGCTCCCCTCGTGGGTCCCGCCCCTCCGGGTCTGGTCACAAACGTCGCTCCTCCAGAGGACGTTCCCGCAGTCGCCACTCTGCCTCACCAGAGCCGCGTACCCGGTCAGGGTCGCCCCCCTCCAGGGCTGCCTCCACTCGTTTACATTCTCCTGGTGAACTGGCGGATGAGGCTTTCGAATCGGCATCTGACTCGGAGGACCGCTTGGATTAAGTTGAAACGGTGAACTCATTGGTTGCGGCCATAAGAGACACCTTTCACTTGACTCCTGAAGTATCCTTTCATTGTGCTAAACCGGCACCTCAAAGCTTCAGCTCTCACGCTGAATTTGACACCCTTCTGGAATCTGCATGGAAACATCCAGACAAGAGGTTCCCGTGAATGAAGAAGGTTCAGGTGCGTTACCCATTCGACAAGGACCTTGTCTCTAAGGTGGTTTCCCCTCCCTTGGTGGATCCACCAATTTCCTGCCTCTCTAAGGCTACCACACTGGCAGATGCGGCTGCTTTGAAGGACCCGACGGACAAGAAGGTGGAGTCCTTAGCGAAGTTTGCCTCTGAAGCAGCAGGCTTTTCTCTTCCCACCTTCGCCTCGGCTTGGGTGTCCAAAGCCCTACTATTGTGGCGCTCAAAGATCCGTCAGGGTATCCAGGCGGGATCCCCCCCAGAGGATCTGTCTGCTTTGGTTCTCCAATGCTCTAAAGCTGGGGAATTTCTGTGCACAGCTTCTATACAGTCAGCCCGTTGTGCTGCCTTTGCTGTGGGTCACCTAGTGGCCCTCCGCCGTTCCATGTGGCTTAAGGCTTGGGATGCGGATGCCGCTTCTAAAAGGTCTCGCCGAGCTTCCTTTTACTGGTACCCGTCTTTTTGGCAAGCGCCTTGACGAGATTATTTCTGAGGCGACGGGGGGTAAGAGTTCCTTGCTGCCTCAAAATAAGGCTCGCTCTACTTCCCAGAGTAAGTCCTCTTCCTTTCAGTCCTTTCGAACTTTTGGCCCCAATAAGGGGTCGGGGCAGGCTCCTTCGCGGGACAAGAAGGCTCCCTCGTTCCGGGCGCGTCCGTCTCGGAAGTCGGACACCAACCGTTCCGGACGTTTTGCGGCCAAATCGGGCAACCGCAAACCCACTTCTGCATGAAGTGATGCCCCCACCCGCAGATTTTTCTCGGGTGGGAGGTCGTCTCTTATTTTTTTCGAGACATCTGGACCACACACATTCAGGACTCTTGGGTCAGGGACGTGGTGTCCAACGGATACCGAATCCAGTTTGCCTCCCTCCCGAGGGATCGTTTTTTTTTTTTTTTCAGTCCCGGGCTCCCCGGTCTCCTTCTCTGGCGAAGCAGTTTCAGGAGGCTCTCTGGTCCCTGCTTCTCCAGGGAGTTATTGTCCCCGTTCCTCCAAGGGAACATTTTCGGGGTTTCTGTTCCAATCTGTTCCTCCCCTTTGGTCTGGCCACTGCTCCTCGGATCTTTACCAAGATCCTTACGCCAGTGATAGCCCTGTTGCGGTCGAGGGGAGTCTCAGTGATCCCTTACCTAGACGACCTTCTCATCAAGGCTCCCACCAGAGTCCAGACCCTGGAGAATGTGGATTTCACCCTCCAGACCCTGGATCGCTTCGGGTGGATGGTAAACAGGGACAAGTCTGTCCTTTCTCCCACACTGTCTGATCTTCCTGGGACTTCAATTCAACACGTCCTCTGCCCGGATTTGCCTTCCGCCAGACAAACGTCTGACTCTACTGTCAGGAGTCCGCTCCCTTCGGGCCCAGTTTCCATCCCCGTTTGCATGGAAGTCTTGGGTGGGATGGTAGCGGCCATGGAGGCCGTACCCTTTGCCCAGTTTCATTACCGTCCCCTTCAACTGGCGATTCTCTCTCAATGGGACAGATCTCCTCTCTCTCTATCGCAAGATTGCTCTCCCTCTTCGGGTCCGTCAGTCTCTGCTCTGGTGGCTCCGCTCCCCCCTTCTAAAGGGGCGATCATTTCTTCCCCTCAACTGGCAGATGGTTACAACGGATGCCAGTCTGTCGGGCTGGGGCGATGTGTTCAGGGACTGGACGGTTCAAGGCCTCTGGTCTCCCCGGGAAACTCTTCTTCCGATAAACATCTTGGAACTGAGGGCGATTCTTTGCCTTCTTCATTGGGAGTCCCTGCTTCAGTCCCGCCCTGTCCGCGTCCAGTCGGACATGCCACGGCCGTGGCGTACATAAATCGGCAAGGCGGCACTCATAGCTCGGCAGCCATGGCCGAGGTGATGAAGATTCTCATCTGGGCGGAAAATGAGCTTTCGGCCATTACGGCGATTCACATTCCGGGTGTGCTCCACTGGGAAACGGAATTCCTCGGCCGACCCCCGGCGAATGGTCTCTACATCCGGAGGACTTCGTGCAGATCTGCGACCTCTGGGGCATTCTAGACGTGGACCTCTTCGCGTCTCGGCACAATCTGAAGATCCTTCCGATTGTGGCGGAGTCCCGGGACCCCCTGGCGCTAGCTGTGGACGCCCTAGTGATTCCTTGGACCGGGTTTGCTCTGCCCTATCTGTTTCCTTCCCTTCCGCTCCTTCCCAGGGTTCTGAGGAAGCTCAAAGCGGAGGGCGTTCCCGCCATACTGGTAGCTCCAGATTAGTCCCGAAGGTCATGGTACGCCGTAGTGGTCAGGCTCCTGGACGACACTCCGCTACGCCTTCCACTTCGGTCGGACCTTCTGTCTCAGGGTCCTCTTTGCCACCCCAATTTACAGTTGCTGCATTTGACGGCGTGGCGGTGGGGACCGCGGTTTTGAGAGCCCGCGGTTTCTCTTCCCAAGTCATTCGCACAGGGCTCCTAAACCCTCCTCGGCAAAAATTTACCACCGTACTTGGCGGTCTTATTTTTGTTGGTGTGAAGCTCAGGTTTTGTCTCCTGTTACTTTTTGGTCTTCTCTCTTTCTTGCAGTCGCGTTTGGAACTGGGGTTGTCTGTCAGTTCCCTTAAGGGTCAGGTTTCGGCCCTTTCTATTCTTCTCCAGCATCCTCTGGCTTCTAATTCTCATGTCCGGACCTTTCTTCAAGGAGTGCTGCCCCTCCTTATCGGTCACCACCTCCTCCTTGGGACTTGAATCTGGTTCTGGGGGTCCTCCAAGGTGAACCTTTTGAACCCCTTAGGGAGGTGTCTCTGCGCCTCCTTTCTTGGAAAGTGGCGTTTCTTGTTGTTATCTCCTCCGTTCGGAGGGTGTCTGAATTGGCAGCTCTCTCCTGCTGTTCTATGTTTCTGATGATTCATCAGGACAAGGTTGTCTTCCGGCCAGATCCTTCCTTTTTGCCTAAGGTTGTTTCGGCCTTTCATCTCAATGAGGACATTGTTCTTCTGTCCCGCTCCTTCTCATCCTAAGGAGCATTTACTCTACAAACTGGATGTGGTTCGGGCTGTAAGGTCTTACCTCTCTACCACTTCTTCGTTTCGTCAGTCTGATTCCTTTTTCGTCCTTACATAAAGTCGTCGCAAGGGACAACCTGCTTCCTAGGCCACCATTTCTCGGTGGATCCGGTCTGCCATTTCGGAAGCCTATCGCTGTAGGGGGAAGGTTTCTCCCTTCAGGGTTGTGGCTCATTCTACCTGTTCTGTTGGGGCATCCTGGGCTCTCCAGAACAAGGCCTCAGCCTCGCAGATTTGCAAGGCGGCTACTTGGTCATCTTTGCACACTTTCTCGAGGTTCTACCGGGTTCATACCTTCGCATCGGCTGATGCTAGTCTGGGCCGTAAAGTGCTGCAGGCAGCAGTGGAACAGCCGTCTGCCTAACTGATTATCTGCCCACCCAAGGGACGGCTTTGGTACGTCCCACGGTCTGTGTCCTCCAATGGAGCCGATAGAGAAAAGGAGATTTTTTAACAATTACCGTAAAATCTTTCTCGAAGGATCCATTGGGGCACATCTCCCACCCTTTTGGGTTTCTCTTTGGTTTTCTGTCCGAGAGTGTGTTCAGTTATATTTTTTCTTCTGGTTCTCGGACAGTTCGTGTTTTTTCCTTGACCTGTCGGTCCTCTGCTATTGCTCTGGTACTAAAACTGATTAGCTCCGGGCCTGGAGGCGGGTATATCCTGCTGGGAGGAGCCAACTTTTTTTGTTGCCATAGTGTCATACCTCCTAGAGACAGCAGCATACACCCACGGTCTGTGTCCCCCAATGGATCCTTTGAGAGAGATTTTAAGGTAAGTGTTAAAAAATCTCTTTTTTTTTTTTATTGATCACAGCCAGATAATGAAACTAGCAAGTCATTGTACAGGGACGGCAGGCCGATCAGTAAGCCACAACGTGTGTGTGTGTGTGCGTGCGCGTGTGTGTGTGCGTGCGCGTGTGTGTGCGCACACCTCTTAACTGTACACTGATGTCTCCTTTCACTGTACTCCTGTCTGTGCTGAGAAGAAAGGTATTACAGGGAAATGATCTGTACAGAACAGGAAGTCTTAGCTTGGTTTTAGGCCTAGTGGCCAGAATGGAAACTGCAAGATTTCAGGATTATTTCAAAATATAGATAGTAAACTGGAAATTTAGAAAAGAATCACTGAACTGTATGGTAAACATAAACCTGATTTAAACAATTAGTAACTTTGTGATAGCAAACTCCCTATAAAGCATTACTGTTATTAAAAACCACTTTTGACATGTCAGACATTTCTAAAGTTAATTGCATCGGTTCTTACTCCTGCAACTGGCTGCAATTGTGAGTTATTAGCCAGGGAAGCTGGTGGCATTGTGCTCTGCCCACATCTGGCCGAGAGATCATTCCATTACTTTGCATATATTTCTAGGCAAAGAAATTGATCTCTCAACTGTCTGGGAGCGGAGCACAATGCCACCAGCTTCCCTGGCTAATAACTCACAATCAAAAGCCAATCTCAGGAGCGAGACCCACTGCGATTAATATGACTGTAATGTGGAAATGTGTTTGTTTGTTTTTTTTGTTTGTGTTTTTTTGAGTTGCTTCTCTAAAGTCTCACATTATTGGAAGAATTAAAGGACAACTGTAGTGCAAAACTTTTATATATTGCTGTGCCCGGGCTGCAAAAGGTAAACAAAATAAACTTTAACATACCTTCCTACGTGCCCCTGTCGGTCCGGTACCGGCCTCACGGTCCAGTGGCGCGAACCTCATTCAACTTCCTGGGGACGGAGACGTCACAGAGCCATTGGCGTATCACCGGCCGATGTCCCGCCTCGGCCGGTGATAGGCTGAGCGCACTGTTAGGCTGAGCTCTGGCCGGCTTCTTACATATCACCGGCCGGGGCGAGACATCGCTGCAGCCGTTGATACACTGACTGCTCTGGAACGTCTCCGTCCCCAGAATGAGGTTCGCGCCGCTGGACCGTGAGACCGGTATCGGACCGACAGGGTCACGTAGGAAGGTATGTTAAAGTTTATTTTGTTTATTTTTGCAGCCCGGGCTCAGCAATATATAAATCTTGCACTACAGTTGTCCTTTAAGTTGTACATCCCATTTGTTTACTTAGTCTAGGGTAAGTGAAAAATAATTACAGCCATCTTCTTTTGTATTTCTTTCCAGATGACTTGTTCAAGATTCACAAGGCTAAACCTTCTTTGAAATGGAGGCAACTTTTTGAGAACTATGTGAAAACAATGCCACCTTACTACATTGGAGTATGTGTCATGTGTGTTTTCTGTAAATGTTTACATGTAGCAAAGTCTTAACATGCTGGTAACTTGAACGCCTTGATTTCCAGCCTCTAAAGAAAGCATTAAGAATGATGGGTGCCCCAAACCTCATACCAGAAAACCTGGAGTATGGACTGAGTTATAGTGTTGTGACCTACCTCAAAAAGCTTAGCCAACAGGTACGGTATGATAAAGTTGTCTAGATCTTTTACTGCTGATCTGAAGCAGTACAGTATTGAGCTGCACGGATTCTGTTACATGGCACTCAGTCGTGATCTAGCTACAAATCTGATCTGTTGCCTCACTAAACCACTGTTGGAATTTCAGGTATCCTTTAATAATCTTTAAAAGGGCAAGAAATTCAGCATGTCACATGGGAAAGTTGAGTAGCTATCGCAAAAAAAGTACATTGATATTATATATATATTTTTTTCTACTTCAGGCAAAAATGGAATCCGATAGAGTGATAGGTTCCATTGGGAAGAAATGTCCGCAGGAGACTGGTATTAAAGTCAGAAATGGCACAAGTATACCGTCATTGGCTGTCAGAAAGGATTTTAAGCAGTTATTACAGGAAATCACAGGAGAAATGCCACAGAGAATGCTTGAACTGAATGTGAAAGAGTTTGCTGGCTTCCAGATAGCCCTGCTGAATAAGGTATGTCTGACATATGTCTGGTGTGTTCTTATGTGGCATCTTATAAACAGTACATTCTCAAGTATACTTTTATCTTTCTGTAGGACCTAAAACCACAGACGTTCAGAAATGCCTATGACATTTCAAGAACGAATCTCTTGGATCACCTTACCCGAATGAGGGCAAATCTCCTTAAATCATCACGTAAGGTCTTCAGTGGTCAAGATGAAGGTGAGTTGGAAAACTTTAATTTTGCATAAGTGATTGTTTAGTTTTTCTGTTCGGTGGCACACTTGCCTACAATTTTTAAACAATTTATTTAGCAAAAGACCCCTATTTAAGAACTTAATACCAAGGGGGAGATTTATCAAAACATTTCCAGAGGAAAAGTTGCCCATAGCAACCAATCAGATTTTTTTTTCCATTTTTAACAAGGCCTCTTTAAAATAAAAGCAATCTGGTTGCTATGGGCAACTGGGCAACTTTATCTTTGCACAGGTTTTGATAAATCTCCCTCATTGTTTATTCTCAATGGGGGAGAGTTATCAAAACTTGTGCAGCGGAAAAGATGCCGATGGAAACAAGATTTCTTCTTTCATTTTTAACATGGCCTCTGCAAAATGAAAGAAGCAGTCTGACTGGTTTCTATGGGCAACTTTTCCTCTGCACAAGTATTGATAAATCTCCAATGACCTTGGCTTGTGTGAATAATATGCATCTTTCTTCATTCTTCCACAGACCAGATACATAGTATACCTATAGTCCAGATGGGGAACTACCAAGAATATCTGAGGAATATCCCTTCACCACTAAGAGAGCTGGATGCTGATACACCTAGGAGACTGCATACATTTGGAAATCCCTTTAAATTGGATAAAAAGGTAAATCCTTTTGTCTCAATACTGAATTCAACAAGGAATGATATACTGCAGCAACAAAACACTGTGCAATGGTTTGTTAAATCAGGTTGGATTAGATAATCGTATAGCTCTTATCAGTTTACCTTTACATTTTGTCTGAAGTAAGCCAACTAATTTGTGTAAATTAAAATTTGACTGTGAAAACTAGTGTACAGATGCGCCATATGTATCAACGGGAGTCACTGTAAAAAATCTGGAACACTTAAAGTCCATTCATCTTTAAGTTTGCACTGTTTAAAAGTTAGTTTTAGGAAATTTCCCAATGACTTTTATGGAAATGTGTTCAGGGCATGCTCTTTGACCTGTTCAGGCGTGGAGGGGAGTTGAGCTCTGATATCACTTATTGTGGATAGTCTATCATGTCTTGTATATTTGTGTCTGCCTGATATCAGAAAGACTGCTGAAACGTGATCTCTACAGTGGCCGCACTGAAAACTGCAAGATTTTAGGATTTTTTTTTTAGAACATGGAAATTAAGGAAAATTCTGCAAAAAATTATTTAAAAGTTTGTGACATAAAAACATTTAAACTAGAAGTTATTTTCTAGTGACACAACCCCTTTCCAATTTTTCAAATGTAGATTGTTAATGTTAAAGCATTGTAATCCATTTTTTAGTTTCTCATTCTACTTGATAGTTCTTGTTACATTGTCAATGCTCTACCTAGTTCATATTTAAAGCTATATTCTCATTTTGTCTCCTCAGGGGATGATGATTGATGAAGCTGATGAGTTTGTGTCAGGACATCAGAACAAGCACAAGCGACCAGGGGAACCTAATATGTTGGGCATCCCAAAAAGGAGGCGTTGTATGTCTCCATTGTTACGTAACAGACCTCAATCTCCAGTTGTGAACAACCACATAGGAGGAAAAGGTCCATCATCTCCTTCAAACCAGGCTTCACCAGAAATGCATAAACCAGGGGCAATAAATAAAGGTATGTTACTGATACTGGTTTATAGTTCTGTAATTAGTGATGGAGTAAATCTGCTATGTATATTTATCTGGGGCACATGGAATGGTCTATCCTATTTTTGCATATAGTACCAAAAAAAACTTTGTCAGCTTGGCTATGTATAATTATGTATAATAGAACAGATTTTAATTACAGGGCTTTTGTATTGTTGTAGGGCTAGATGAGGCAGGATAGCAATATCATATTCTTTAAGCACAATGGGGGAATTTATTGTACAGTGCACATTACAAAAAAGTGCATTTTACAAGTTCCATAACTTGCATCACTTTTCTGAAAAGTGGGCAAGGCCTAATGGTAAGGTTTAGGCCTCCTACATCCCAACAGATTTTATGGTTAGCTCTACCAGAATATGAAATATATATGCATACTTACATTTTTTTTTTTTACTGATTAGAGTTAGATACTGAAAGCCAGATCATTCTACAGTAGAGCGATTCTGTGTTTCAGCTATTGTAAATGGTGTCTTATCTGCTGGTGTCACCTTTCACTTTAATGCTGTACTCCTCACTTTCCAGCAGCCTCCTTCTTATCACAGACCGAACAGAGTCTCACTTTAGTTTTAGGCCTAAGCTAAATTTACTGCAAGATTTTAGGATTATTTTAAAATATAGATGGTAAAAAGGAAAATTGGTGGGGGAAAAAAATCCCCCCAAATTCTTAACATAAAAACTTTATTTAAACAATGGTCCATTTTCGGATAGCACATTACCTTAAAGACTGATGTATAAAATGTCAGTCTTGTCCAAGCAAGTTAAACACTGAACATTGCCTGAGAGATAATGGTTTACTGTGCTGGCAATATTATAAGCTGCAGACTGCGTACTGTGATGTTAATAGGAAGAAGGACAAGGACCTGGTCTTTAGGGTATTTTGTAGTTTTGTAAAATATTGTCTATGTAAAGAATTTAGACTTGTGTTTCAGAAAAAGGAAGTGTTGTGAAGAATACAAACTTGTGATACCTATTCAGAGTAATGTTCCAAGGCACTTATCAATTTTTTTTCTATACATATACTCTAGAACCTGGCATCCATAATAATATATTGCCAAATGAAAATGCAGAGAATCATATTGAAGACCAACTTTCCACAGATGTGTTCATGGATAATTCAGACCAGTTTGAGACCTTGTCTCAAGTTTCTTTAAACTCTCTGGAAAGTGCAGAAGATTCCTCAGAAGACGGAGACCCCGACTGCTTTGGTTCTAATAACTCTGATGTGTTTGTTGGAAATTCAAAAACCTCTGAAGATGCAGGAAATTGCTTTGAAAATGACACTGCTGTGTTTTCACACAAGATGAGGAGGTTGCGGCCTTGTCGTAGCTATGAGGAGGTCAATGTTGATCTAAAAATCAGAATCATGAAGGAGATCAGGAAGCCTGGAAGAAGTAAGTAACTATAGCATGTAATCGCCTTAAACCCTACAGTGGTGGACTGCATGCAGATATGTAAACCACCTTTTGAGTACCTACGTGTCATAACTTTTGAAACTGACATTTTGGGGCGGTCTCAGATTTCCCGGTTTGGTCAATGTTTTTCGCATAAAGGCAGCAGGGAGTCGTCACTCGTCACGGTGGCGTGGTGCCCACGGACAGGTAATCAGGAAGGTGGGTAAAGAAATCCTGGCACTCACAAATGATGCTAGATCACCTTGGGTGTTTATTTATAATTCTGCGAGTCACGACACCTTTTCTTTGTGTGAATAAACACCCAAGGTGATCTAACATCATTTGTGAGTCCCGGGATTTCTTTACCCACCAGGAAAACTTTATTTTTTTATATATCAACTGGCTCCAGAAAGTTAAACAGATTTGTAAATTACTTCTATTAAAAAAAATCTTAATCCTTTCAGTACTTATGAGCTTCTGAAGTTAAGGTTGTTCTTTTCTGTCTAAATCCTCTCTGATGACACATGTCTCGGGAACCGCCCAGTTTAGAAGCAAATCCCCATAGCAAACCTCTTCTAAACTGGGCGGTTCCTGAGACATGTGTCATCAGGGAGCACTTAGACAACCTTAACTGCAGAAGCTCATAAGTACTGAAAGGATTAAGATTTTTTAATAGAAGTAATTTACAATTCTGTTTAACTTTCTGGAGCCTGTTCATATATAAAAAAAAAAAAAAAATTTTTTCCTGGATAACCCCTTTAATCTTTTTCGCATTGCCAGCAGTAAAGCAGCTTGCTAAGGAAACATTAATATATTAATGTGTTACTCTGGCAGAGTTTTCGTCTGTAGTCTTCGTATAGCTTGGCATGTACATTATGCGTATGGAAGGAGAAAGGAAAATGAAGAGTGGTTCCACCTGGGAATCTGAAGAACACCAATTTCATAAGTTGAACTGAAGTATTGTCTGCTGGGAGGGAGGGGGTGGAGGGTGTTAGAGAGAGGACAGCTTCATAGGCAGATATGTGGGGTTTACACCAGTTGGTACAAAATACGTTAGTTTATTATTGTCTGCAGTTAGTTGTGTTAATTCTCCTTGAGTAGTGTAAAATGGCACCTGAAAGTTCTTGTCAGAATGTTTAATCGTACAGGTGACTAACTTCTCTCACTCCTCCAGCCATTGTTTTTTCAGGCGGTCTTGTGTTTATATATGTTTCATTTTTCTTGTAGAGTATGAGACTATTTTTGCATTGTTAAAAGATGTACAAGGAAGTCTTCAAGTACGGCTCCACTTCTTACAGAATGTTATCAAGGAGGCGGCAAGGTGAGTGTGGCCCATAATGATAGAATTATCTTTAATGCCACGTGATAAATGCAGCAGTGACATCTTTTGTTTTAGGTTTGTGTGTGGGTGTATGCTCTAGAAACCCGCACTGCTAATTTTATTCTGGCCATGTATGTCTGAAACTGGATGCAGCTCTTATGTTATGAAATCTGTTAGAGTAGAAAAATAGCTGTTAGAGCATTTGAATGTTTACTTATAAGTAAGAACATGTATTCAAATAGAAAGTCCATTCTAAGTAGCCTGCTCAGAAAGCCTTGTCTCATCAGTGACCTTATCCACAACAATGGGGCCCCATGGCAAAATGAGGGGGCCTAACAAAGACCTACAAGTCAGCCATTGTGCATGCCTAATACGCTGCCTTTGAGTTTGGGGCTGGGATCACACACAGTATTTTGATCAGCATTTTTAGACAAAACCAAAAGTTAAGGTTTCCCTTTTGTGTTTTGGACCCATTTTAGTTTTTCTCTGTGTTGGTTCCAGTTCTAAATTTGATTGAAAATACTTTCAAACTCAGCCTTTAGGGTATGTTCACGTGGCGAAATTTCCCGCAATCCCTTAAATTCCATTCATCAGAATTCTGTTTCTGCTGGAATTCAAGCCCCATTGATTTTAATGCTATTTCGCCAAATAGAAGTCTGGTCTTATATTTTGACAGAACACAAAGTAAAATTTCTATTGTCTGACTGGGACTGCAGAATCTTATTAAAATCAATTTGTAGGAAATGACAGCAGAATTTTTATCAGTATTCTTCCCAGTATTCCGCATGGAAATTCCGCAGTGTGACTCACACAGACAGATAAAATATGCTGCTCTTTTAGTAGGCCATAAAAAAGTTAATTAAAATTTGACGGTGTTCCTGTCAATATACTGTAATTTATTTTTTGAAAAAAACTTTTACAGTGTACTATTATTGGTAGGGATGTCCCGATACCATTTTTTTTAAAGACAGAGTACGAGTACCGATAATTTAATTATAGTACTTGCCGATACCAAGTACGAGTACTTTGATTTTAAAGGGAATCTGACCCCAGGGTGACCTGGTTTTTGGTGCTGCTTACCGTATATGTGGGTTCTTGTTTTGTGCAATGGAAGCGGCTGCTGTAGTATGAGCCAAGATTTCTCTCTTCTCCATTGGACAGAACAGGGAATTTGCTTTGGCGGCAAAACCAATGTCTCCGGAGCGATTGTGCTGATCACATGGTGAGCAGCGGTAGAAACCGGGTCACCTGCACTATCTACATATAAATTCAAGTGAGTGCAGGTGACTCTGCTGTAAGATTGCCTTCAGTAGTAGGTAGTATCCCCTTGTAGATAGTTTAGATAGTTGCAGACATTAGTAGCTGCCCCCCCTGTAGACCACCGCAGCACCCCCCCGTGTCCCCCTTGTAGACAACAGGGCCCACTTGTAGACAGTACTCCCTCTTGTACCCCTTGTAGACAGCAGGCCCCTCCTTGTAGACAGGGACCCACCCTTGTAGACGGTGCCCCCCCTCTTGTCCCCCTTGTAGACAGCAGGCCCCCCCCCTCTTCTCTTGTAGACAGTGCTCACCTGCGGCTTTCCTCAGGTGTTACAGCTCTGCTGTCCTGTTCTCCCGTCTGCATCATGGCATCCTATGGAGGAGCATGTGACATACACATCACTGTGCTTCCTCCATAGCGTTAAGCTGGCCGCAGGAGAGGAGTGACGTGTGTGTCACATACTCCTCCATAGGACGCCATGATGCGATCGGGAGAACGGGACAGCAGAGCGGGGCTGCACAGCAGCAGGTATCGGACATGGTATCGGGGACATTAAACGAGTCCTCGATACCATGCAAATGCAGAGTATCAGCCCTGATACCAATACTAGTATCGGTACATCCCTAATTCTTGGCCTTTAAAAAAAATTTAACTTCATTGACCCCAAATTACATATAAAACAAAATATAATGCATACATCTCATCACTCAAAAAATCCCACACTGACAAATCGGAACGCAATGATGGAAAAGCAAAAATCTGTATCCTCAAGGTGAAAAAACAGCCATGACTAAACTCTAGAGAAGACCGATTTAGTTCTTGCTTTTAAATGGGACTAGTTAGCACTGTTGTCTTGCAACACTGGGATCATGAGTTTGGTGCTGACAAAGTGCAACATCTGCATTAAGATTGTGATTGTATATCCTCTGGTTTCTTTCAACACTCTTAATCTAATTTTCCCTATAGAATTATACGTTGTGAGGCAGTGACTAAGGGGAATGGTGACCGTCTGTATAGTGCTGCAAAATATTGCCAGCTTTATGTAAGCAACTGGAAAAAGCTCTCAATACCATGTACTACCAATATAACTTCTTTTTATCCTTTTCAGGTTTAAAAAGCGAATGCTAATTGAACAGCTAGAAGGGTTTTTAGAAGAAATTCACAAGAGAGCGAATAACGTCAACCACTTCAATAGCTGTTAAATGGTCTCATGGGACCCCTTCTGCTTTGGGTGTAAAGTACGTACTTGGACAACAGTTGTGGCCAAAAAGTCTGAAGTGTCTGAACACTGAATTTGATACACTTTAATATGCTTCCATTTTTATGTACATGGATAGTATCATCATGATGCCTTTAATGGAGTAATGGGACTTTTTAAAGAAGATTTCGATGATCACTGACTAGCTATGCTGAATTCTCTCAGGTTTCATAACATACACTCTCCACCTCACGTGTAAGTGTATCACTGGCTGCAGTTGAGGTATTTGCCAAAATCTTAACAGGCTTATTTGGAGGTTGTTAAAAAACAAACATTTTTTTTAGCATTGTAAATCTGTACTGTGTGCATATGATGTGCACACTTTCCACAAAGACTTTTTAAATGCAGTTTATCATTGATACATAGCTAGAGAGAAGCACATGTTGAACAAGATAATATTTTGTACATAATATTTTGAATATATTATTGTAAGCTGTACAGGTGTATTTTGAAGACTATTTAAAAAGAGGCACTTTTGTTATCCCATTAATAAAAAAAAGCTCTATTTTAATAGTTGCGAGATGCATGTCTGTTTTATAGTTTTTTGTTCATTTATTTTTTTCTTCAAAGGCTAAAAGCACTACTCAAACTAGAATAATAGATTCCACTCATAACTAAGCCATTTTATCTGCCAGATCGGTTTCTGAACTGGAAAAGATGGACCCTATCCTAAGACACGATTCTCTCCCTGTTAATGCTGTGATCCAAAATAACTTCTAGTTGTGATTTTTACACACACACACACACACACACACACACACACACACACACACACACACACAGAAAAACCTTTACCAAAGAAATTTCTAGTTACATTCACAGTCACAGTTCATTGTTTTGTGTTCTGTCAGAACCTGGTAGTCTGCTACAGTATCCAAACTGATAATGAACTCTAACTGAAAACCGATAGACCCCCTTATAAGTCAGCTTAAAGGGAAACCGACAATGGCATCACCTGTAGTAAACAAATATACAGATGTGCAGATAAAAAGTGCAGATAATGTAGAATTTAATGCAGTTTACATTGTTAAAATCTTTTGTACCATTCTGTAAATATATCGAAAATTTAAATATGCACCCCTTCATAACTATTCACCTTCTTTTCTTGACATCACCACCCAGATCAGCTGTTTCTGGGAGCGCATATTATTAAGAGGGCAGTATTCCTTGGCCAGAGCAGGCGGACTGAACTATGCACCAGGGGGAATGCCCCTACTGTGTCAAGTACGAGGTGTGCATTTTGAGAATATTAGATAGATGTCCAGAATGACGCAATAGATTTTGACTGGGTGAACTGTTAGATTAAAGGAGAAATCCAGCAAAAATGTGTTGGATAGGGGATAAGTAGCTGATAGCGGGAGTCCAACCGCTGTGACCCCCGGCGATCTCCTGAACCAGACCCCTTGCCCAGTGAGGGGTGTGAACTGCAGAGGGCATGCGGTCAATTTCTACGGGAGTGCCCAAAAGACCAGAGTACAGCACTCGGGCTAAATAAATGGAGTGTGTTCCATCTACCAGTAGACTACACGTGATCCTGACTAAGAGAGCCGGGCTTCCCTCACGGAGATTGAGGGGTGTCCCAACAGTCAGACCCCCCACAGGATAGGGGATAAGTAGCTGATTGCGGGGGGTTCCAGCGCTGGGGTCTCCTGTGACTTCCATCCCGTTCAGTCAGGAGCACGTGTTGTCTTCCTCTAGACGGCCCGCTCTATTTATTACAATTGAATGGGACTGGGTCCTGTCCAAGAGATGGCGATTCTGGCTGCAGTACTCCTTTTTATTGGACATTACCAGCCAGACATCAATGGCCTAGACAAACTGGGTCTGTTTTTTATTAGCTGTGTTCCAAAGTTCCCTTTCGATATTATTCTTCACAGGGATTTTTTTTCTTTTAATAAAGTAGTTTGCTTTGTTCACTCTCAGTCCAACACTTTCCAATTTCTAACCAGAATTGCGATTATTTGTAGCAGCAATAATAATTTGTAAAACACAACAATGCTTTATTTAAGAAACCTCTATTAAATATCAAGTTTCATACTTTGTCAAAACAGATAATAAATATAAATTACACTAGTTTGTCATTAAAAGAAATTTGTCACCAGCATCACCTGCACTAACCTGTTGGTACCGACAGAGTGCAGGTGACACTGATGACAACATTACTTACCTTGTCCCGTTCCGTGGCGGGGATCTTCAGCCCCAGTCCCGGCAGCCTGCTTGGGGCATGGGTGGAGCTTACTGACGTCACTGCTGCTGTTCTCTCACAGCAGGACCCAGCAGGGAGCAGCAGTCACTAAGCTCCGCCCATGCCCCAAGCCGCTGCTGCTCTATGCAGGGTCTCGCAGCAGCGGTGACGTCTGTAAGCTCCACCCGTGCCCCAAGCCAGCTGCCGGGACTGGAGCTATCTGAGGAAATTACCGGAGATCCCCGCCATGGAACGGGACAAGGTGAGTACTGTTGTCATCAGTGTCCCCTTCATTATCTGTCGGCACAACAGGTTAGTGCAGGTGACACTGGTGACAATTTCCTTTAATCGCGTTTCAGTGCAAAGGATTGGTGACTCTTCCTATGAACAGCACAGATCCTACAAACAAAAGAAACCAAGAGGGGGGTTACTGCATGACAGCACAACAAACATGCATAGACATTTACAAAGATGTAAGCATTTTGCTGATTTTTCTTGTGCTCATCTTCCTTTACATTGCAGTTTACAAAAAATCAGAAAAGTCAACAAGCAGACTAGATGTTATTGACAGATCTGATTAGGAGTTTACTTTGCATATAGAACATTAGAGCAAGGACTTTATTAGATGACATTTTGTAAATCATTTGTTTAATTTAGAAAGCCAGCCACGATGAACTTATCCCAGATCCACAGGATATGGGATAAGTAGCTGATCACGGGGGGTTAGACTGCTGGGGATCAGTAGACTACTTGTGCGCCGGGGTCCCATTCCGGAAATCACGGTGGGTCCCAGCAGTCAGACCCCATTAATCAGCTACTTATCCCCTATCCTGTGGATAAGGGGATAAGTCAATCGTTTAAGTTAATGGTTTACATTTTAGCAAAATCTTTACTATAAAGTTGAATATACAACTTTTTGTGGCATTTCCAAACCCATCCACCATAGTCCGGATTCTATGGACACTGCCGAAACTCTGCTTTTCTGTTGCTTCATCGGAGTGCTTATTTTTCAGTCATTGTCTCCTTTTAGGTTTTAATAATTTGTTTACAGTTCTAGCACTGTTCACTACTGAAGCTAGCATTGCATATTTCATTTTATACAGAACAAGTCTCTCCATAGTTCACTTTGGTTTTTTTTTTGCTTACATAGTGCAGGTAACTTAGAGAATAATGTAGAGGTTCTGCCTTTTGCATGACGGACAGGCTAATTTTTTTCCACATAAATGCATCACTGAAGTGGTTCTGCAATGCTGCCTACATTTTCCATTAATTCTCGGACTTTGCTTGTGGGTGTTTGATCACTACAGCTGGTTATCTTATCAGGCTGCTAGTGCTGGATTTCAGTAAGGTGAACTCATTAGACTCATAAGTGGGTTGGTGTCAGTTCACACTACATGCAGTTTTATGTATTTTGATTTTCAAAGTGAGGTGAAAGCAATTTTGACCTATAATCACATGAAATCTGTTAACCCTGGATTGACTTTCTTTTGACACATTAAGTACTGTAACTTTCAGAGCGTTCTAGTGATGATCACATGATCAAATGGTGCAGTACTACTAGTGATGAGTGTGCTTGTTATTGGGGAGGGAACCCATAGTGCTAATTTTAAAGCAGTTTTACAGTACCTTGCCTTCACTTCAATTTGATACTGCTACTAGAGATGAGCGAACTTACAGTAAATTTGATTCGTCACGCACTTCTCAGCTCGGCAGTTGATGACTTTTCCTGCATAATTTAGTTCAGCTTTCAGGTGCTCCGGTGGGCTGGAAAAGGTGGATACATTCCTAGGAAAGAGTCTCCTAGGACTGTATCCACCTTTTCCAGCCCACCGGAGCACCTGAAAGCTGAACTTATTTATGCAGGAAAAGTCATCAACTGCCGAGCCGAGAAGTTCGTGACGAATCGAATTAACAGTTTGCTCATCTAACTGCTACCTACCAGATTAGACAGTTCTCAATACAACTTTGTAACCATCTAGCTGGTGCATACTGCAGCAGCATCTAAATACTGTGTATACACCATGTAACTTAGATTGATCTAGTCCATTAAAACCCCTGCCATACCTGAGCTTGCTTGCCTTAGGAAAAAGAAAAATGGTCTGTCTGCTTTAAACACGGGCATTCTGGATCTTTTCAACAGCACCATCGCTGTAAGATTCAAAGATTGATAAGAGTTAATATTTGAAGTGAATTACCTTTTTATTCACTGTAATTATTTCTCTAGAAATCAAAGTGGGTGAAATAGGTTGGAACTACATATTCAGCTTTTGCAGAACTTCTTGGAGTTTGAGCCAAAGCCAGGAATAGATTCATAGAGAATAGAGATGAGCGAACTTACAGTAATTTGATTCATCATGAACTTCTCGGCTCGGCGTTTGCTGACTTTATCCTGCATAAATGAGTTCAGCTTTAAGGTGCTCCGGTCGGCTGGAGACTCTCCTAGGACTATCCACCTTTTCCAGCCCACCGGAGCACCTGAAAGCTGAACTAATTTATTCAGGCTAAAGTCGGCAACTGCCGAGCCGAGAAGTTCATGACGAATCAATTTACTGTAAGTTCGCTAATCTCTAATAGAGAAGAAAAAGCATAAAGAAGAAAACTGCATACATTTTTATGTGGATCACAATATACATATATTATAATGTTGAACTACTAACATAACCAGTTCTGTCACCACAATGGACTTAAGAGCATTTATTTTCTTTATAAGTATTTAGACACTGACCAGTGCAAACATCTGCTTGAAGCTTAAAGCGTACCTGTCAGATCACCCCAAAAAAAAAACTCATGATCTCATCCTGATCATGCACTTGTAATCTTTGTGTCTATGACCTAGGTTTCTCTTAGAAGTCACTTTATTTACTTGGTGTAAATGAAAAGTACTTTCATTTTGCAATCACGCCAAGGGGGCAGGTCCTCACTGGGACTTCTCCCCCCTCCCTCACTGCTCTGGGAGTGGTAACCCTTTCCTTTCTGGTTTTTATGCTATACATACATATATACACAAACACTGTGTGCCTACAGCTTTTGCAAGACTACAGCTCCCAGCATGCCCACACATCCTATGAGTTGTAGTTTTGCAACAGCTGATTGATCAACAGCATATGGTTGGTAAAACTGATTTTCAGCAGTGTTGCTGTAGGCTGTGTTCCTCCACTTGTTGCAAAACCACAACTCCCAGCATGCCCACACATCATTTGGCTGTGCAGGCATGCTGGGAGTTGTAGTTTTGAGTTGTAGGGTTGAGCACCTCCAGCCGTTTGAGACCACGTTTTTTGTTGTTTGTTTAAATTTTATACTTGGAGGTGTGTAAACTCCAAAATTAATGTTCCTTGAATATCTTCAAGGCAGCATTAAAGGGGTAGTCCAGTGGTGAAAAACATATCCCCTATCCTAAGGATAGGGGATAAGTTTGAGATTGCGGGGGGTGCGACCGCTGGGGCCCCCTGCGATCTCTCTGTACGTTGGCCAGCCTCTCCGGCCAGATAGCGGGTGTCAACCTCAGCACGAACGGCGGCCGACACGCCCCCTCAATACATCTCTATGGCAGGGCCGGAGATTGCCGAAGGCAGCGCTTCAGCTCTGCCATAGAGTTGTATTGAGGGGGCGTGTCGGCCGCTGCTTCGTGCGGAGGTCGACACGCCCCCTTCCCGCGGGCTGTTGGCGCTCCGTACAGGAGATCGCAGGGGCCTCCAGCGGTCGGACCCCCGGTATCTCAAACTTATCTCCTATCCTTAGGATAGGGGATAAGTTGTTCACCACTGGACTACTCCTTTAAGGTAGCACCTGTGAGGCTATGCACCCATGTTACCCAACTGAGATGAGGCTTGCAACTTGCCTCTCCTCCCACTGCATGTGTTCTCAGTCACGCTGGAGGGTATCTGGGAGGAAGTTGTGAGTCGACTGAATGCTGCTGTAATTGCCCACTGGCCCCTGTTTTGCTTATCAAGCACAGGTAGGATTAGCGTAGGTCCCGCGCCATTTTGAGAAACCTTGGCGTTGGTGTGCGGGCTCTGGTGCGTCCTTAATATAAGGATACACTGGCGAATGTCTCAATTCTAACATCAGTGTTGAGGGATAGCCGATGTCATTGTATACATCTACCACAGTAGTGCACCCACATTCCTGTATTGTATTATTCTTATTGTTACACATCCACAGCGTTTATCTGGTGTAGGATTCTATTGTGGCACTTGTAGTCCGCTGCAGGCATCCTCCATTGTATGCATTTTTATGCTGGAGATCGCCCCTAGCAACGGACTACAAGGGCAGGATCTGCTCCCCCAGCATAAATGCACAACCGCTTTTGGGGTTGAGCACCTCCAGCCATTTGAGACCACGTTTTTTGTTGTTTAAGTTGTAGTTTTGCAACAGCTGGAAGCATATGATTGTAGTATCCCTGTAAAACACACACACACACTTCATATATTCAGATATATACATATATATCCACACACATATACCGTATTTATCGGGGTATACCACGCACCGGCCTATAACACGCACCCTCATTTTACCAAGGATATTTGGGTAAAAAAAGTTTTTTACCCAAATATCCATGGTAAAATGAGGGTGCGTGTATACCCCGATATACCCCCAGGAAAGGCAGGGGGAGAGAGGCCGTCGCTGCCCGCTTCTCTCCCCCTGCCTTTCCTGGGGTCTGGAGCGCTGCTGTTGGCCCTTCTCACCCCCTGGCTATTGGCGCCGCTGCCCGTTCTGTCCCCCTGACTATCGTTGCCGGCGCCGATAGCCAGGGGGAGAGAAGCGGCGCCGACAGCCAGGGGGAGAGAAGGGGCAGCGGCACCCATTGCCGGCGCCGCTGCCCCGTTGCCTCCCCCCATCCCCGGTGGCATAATTACCTGAGTCGGGTCCGCGCTGCTGCAGGCCCCCGGCGTGCGTCCCCTGCGTCGTTGCTATGCACTGCGCGGCGCACTGACGTCATGCGCCGCGTCATTTAGCGCATAGCAACGACGCCGGGGACGCACGCCGGAGGCATGCAGCAGCGCGGACCCGACTCAGGTAATTATGCCACCGGGGATGGGGGGGGGCAGCGGCGCCGGCAATGGGTGCCGCTGCCGCTTCTCTCCCCCTGGCTGTCGGCGCCGCTTCTCTCTCTCTGGCTATCGGCGCTGGCACCGATAGTCAGGGGGACAGAACGGGCAGCGGCACCGATAGCCAGGGGGTGAGAAGGGCCGACAGCAGCGCTCTAGACCCCAGGAAAGGCAGGGGGAGAGAAGCGGGCAGCAACGGCCTCTCTCCCCCCTGCCTTTCCTGGGGGTGTATCGGCGTATAACACGCACACAGACTTTAGGCTAAAAATTTTTGCCTAAAAAGTGCGTGTTATACGCCGATAAATACGGTACATGCAGGGACACTTACTTTTTAAATAAAGAAATCCTCCATTCAGTCTTGTCTCTTGCTCAGTCATGGCAGCAGTGTGCTTCTGCCCCTTGCCCCCCTTCTCTTCACACAGCAGACAGTGAGGGAGCCTGTGCTTCTGAACCCCCGCCCCCTCTACAGAGCACATAAGCAGCCGCCTTAAACCTGCAGACCTATCAATCATGAAGTGAGTCCATGACATAGGTGATGACGCATGGACACAGCAGGTCTACTATGTATCTCAGGAGGCAAGAGGGCAGTTCTTTGACTGGCTT